>NC_136262.1:147111678-147136678 GCF_964187855.1 Myxine glutinosa
GTAGCTCTTGCCACTGTTGATGTCAAAGTACACGAGTCTACTATTAGAAAGAGGCTGCACAAATTTGATCTACATGGGAGGGGTGCCAGGAGGAAACCTTTGCTGTCCAGAAAGAACATCAGGGCAAGACTAAAGTTTGCCAATAAACACCTAGGCAAAGACCAGCACTTCTGGAACAATGTGCTCTGAACAGATGAGTCAAAGGTAGAGCTATTTGGCCACAGTACCAGAAGACATGTTTGGCGAAAACTAAAGACAGCATTTCACCACAAGAAGCTGATACCAACTGTAAGGCATGGTGGTGGAAATATTATGGTTTGGGGCAGCTTTGCTGCATCAGGGCCTGGGCAGCTCACCATCATAGAATGCACTATGAATTCTTCATTGTACCAGAGGGTGCTTGAGGATAATGTGAGGCCATCTGTCGGAAAGTTGAAGCTCAACCAAAGGTGGACCTTGCAACATGACAATGACCCTAAACATACCAGTAAATCCAACCAGGAATGGCTGAAAAGAAAGAAATGGAGGGTTCTGGAATGGCCAATTCAAAGCCCGGATCTAAATCTCATCGAGAAGTTGTGGGGGGATTTGAAACGAGCTGTGCATGCAAGAAACCCCTCAAACATCACACAGCTGAAAGAATTCTGCATGGAGGAGTGGGCAAAAATTTCTTCCAGTCGATGTCAGAGACTGGTAGACAGTTAAAGAAACGCCTACTTGAGGTTGTTTCTGCCAAAGGGGGCAATATCACCTATTAGAGCCAAGGGTGTACTTACTTTTTCCACATTACTTTTTCACGTGACTGTATATATATTTGTGTGTGTGTGTATATGTGAATAAGAGAGATAGAATTGTGAGGAACAGAAATGAAAACACGACGTGTGTGTGTGTGTGTGTGTGTGTGTGTGTGTGTGTGTGTGTGTGTGTGTGTGTGTGTGTGTGTGTGTGTGTGTGTGTGTGTGTGTGTGTGTGTGTGTGTGTGTGTGTGTACATACATGTGTATGCATGTATATATATATACTATCTGAATGCACCCGGTGTTGTCCGGGTTCTTTTTGAATGAATTTAATCTTCTGTACATCGGTCTGACGCGAGCCCAGTATCAGTGAGTGGTCAACGATTCCTTGTTCTTTCTTCTGTCGGGCCCTGCGAGAAAGAATTTTGAAAGCATGTGTTGCAATCAGTCAGATATTATTTTCAGTGCATAAGTTGTACTTCAAGAGAATTTTTAAAGAAGAAGAAGAAGAGTTATTGCGAAATGGGCCTCAACCGGCCTCCCCACCTGGCCTATAACCTTCCCGGGGCCCGTCCCTACATTTTTTGTTTCAGAGGCTTCCTCCTATCTTTCACCATTCAGGAGATTAGCGCGTACAGACACAAACAAACAAAAACTTTCTGATATATATATATATATATGATCTGATGTCAATTCAATTCTACTATTCTTTACATCTGGAGATTGTTGGGTATTGAAAACTAATTTAAATTGATTGCTGTTTCCCACTGTTGTGCATATTTACTTATTACCATTATAAATTTGTAAATGGTTCTTCCAGACAAGCTTCGTGTATCTGTTTCAACTTCTTGAAAGTTTATTTTTATGTCGACAATAAATACTCTTTTTGAGGAATTCCTTTTTTATGTGGAAATCATGAAAAGGTCATTAATCTCGTTCGTTATAGAACATGTATTGTGGCAACTCCAAGACACAAGCAAACTTTAATGTAAAGGCTTTATTCGTGAACATAACTTTGTTTCTTTGTGATTTTGTGACACAATGCAAAATATAATAAAATCGATGATGTAGTAGCTCGTTTAAAAGCTTGCACTTTGAATATACAAACCTAATAATGTGAATCGAGTTTTCACCACATCAAAGCATTCTACATTTCAAAGTATTCATACATTCATCCTGTATGACAAAGAACCTAAGTTGTGTTTTCACTCACAGGCACGGTTATTAAATACAATTTTTTTTTATTCTTTCTTTTTTTGGTATACAAGGTCGAGGCTCGTGTAAGAGCTAACATTGATCACAAAAAGGACAAACTGACACATAAAGCATAAACATGTGATAAAGGGAGTGGGAGAACAAGATGGAGAGCAGGGACATTGGGAGATCTGTGGGAGGGAGAGGGCTTGGGGGGGGGGGGGGGGTAAAAAAAAACACGTGGACACTGCTGGCAACTGAAAGATTTCCTGGAAATATTTACATCACAGTTTAGCTTGAGATGTTGTCATTGCAAAACTTTAACTCCTAGATTTTGCAACAAAGGTGTCCTTTATACCCATAGATCTGCATTTTTGGTGTAATTTTGTGCCGATATCTTGCCATTGCCAATGTGCTGCATTTTACAACTGATAACTCTTGCATTTTTCCGTTCTTTTCCTTCCTTTTTAAAGTAGTGCAAATCCTTGCCCAGGCTGATCACCACGTCGTCGTCTCCATAATGTTTTTTTGAGAAGTTTGAAACGCTGCTTCTTGTTTCTGTTTTATTTTCAGCGTCTATCGCAACCAAAGCTTGGGACGAGTCATGAGAAAAGCGAGACGTGTTCCTTGTGAGCTTGTGCGTGCCGACGTGGATTGCAACCACCATACACTTATTCCAACACAAATGGCTCAGTTCCAAGATGTTGAGGAGCACACAAAATGCGCTGACGCCAAACATGAACACGAGGAAGATGCTTTTTTCCGTCGGGCGCGATATGAAGCAGTCGACGATGTGAGGACATGGGAAAGCATGGCACACGTATCGAAACGGCACACTGAAACCGTACAGCCACCACTGACCCAACAAAAACAAAACCTCCAAGAGTAACCTGCACACCGCGTGGAAGACGTAACAGTTCCAGACGGAAGGTGGTAGCTCGTGCACCGGTCGTTCGTTTGCATCGACTTGCTTGATTTCCTCCAAAGTTGGAACCATCTTCAGGCCATCCTTGCAGAATGCCAAAACATCTTCACTTCGAAAATGCCCGTGCTGGTCTCCCACATGGTGCGCTGGACCATCAGTGCTGTTGTAAGATTGGACCTCTTGGCCCTCAACAACGCTGCTGGTCGGCAGCCGATGCCAGACATAAACGAGGAAGGCAAGCGAAGGAGCTGAAACGAGGATTATCTGGAAGACCCAAAAGCGAGGGTGAGAGACCGGCGCGAAGCGGTCGTAACACACGGTCGTGCATCCCGGCTGCATTGTGTTGCAGATGAAGCTCGATTGCTCATCCTGATAGACTCCTTCGCTGGCAACCGCGAGCAGCAGAAGGCGAAAGACTAGCATGACTGTAAGCCAGACACGACCAGGGAGCGTGGAGTGCTGGTACACGGCATCCAGGAGTCGTTTGAAGAGGCCCCACTCGCTCATAGTGCTATTAGCGTGTCCTTGTTGCAGACACAGCAGCAGTTCCACTGCCACCATGCCAGTTTCCTTGCCCTTATTGGGCGATATGAGCATGTCAGCCACCGCTGCCTCTCTCAAAGCGCACCACATTCCCATGTCCTCTTAGTCCCTTTTAATAGGATCTGTTTAATGCACAACCACTTGACCCTCTTTGAGCTAACCGCTCGTTCAATTGCAGCAGAGTGGTTCAGGAGCGAGCGATACTTTCTATCTCTCTCTTACAAGGAGAACAGATAACATTTGTGTGCGTTATTCCAGAAACAGAATGATACTCTGAAGGTTTCCCCTACACGGCCAGTATGTTATACCAAGGTGCATACCTGAAAATGATGTCACAAATCTTGTATAAAATAGTGCAAACAACTTCTAGATCCTCCATGTCAAGTCTGGCATGACAAAAAAGTTTTTAAATTACCGTTTTATTCTTTTGCTGACCACGATACCATGACTTGGAGATTGTTCTTGAAGGATGGCCAAGGTTAAAGAAATTAATTAATTTTATCTTTCTTTTAAAAATTGGTTTATTTTGTTTCAGTTGAATGCTTTTTTTGCTCTTTTCTCACTCTCTATATTTAAGTACCCATTGTCACAAGGAACTTGAATGCAGGAGGAGACCTTTCGGCCCATATTGCCAATATCCATGTATCCTTCAATCTGCAATGTCTCTTAGGTAACTGTGTAATTCTAGCTTAAATTCCTCTTTTTCATACCCCGTATTTCTTCTTTTCGGTGGCGTTTCTTTATTTGGTTATATTTGCCCAGTTTTGTTCAAGCCTGCATTGGCCACACCTGGCTTGCTTCATCCAGGCGTGTATTCCTGTCTATCGTGTGGCTTCAGGATTCATTTATATAGCCCTTAATGCAATGACAATGACTCGGGAAGGAAAGACTAGAAATTGGGGAAGAGGTTTAGCTTGGGATGGTTTAATGGGTGTAGAAAAGATCATGGTTTTGGATGGAGGATGATCCAAGATGGTGGTGAACAGCTGTATTGAAGACCTGGAGGGAAGGGATTGTGGAGGTTGGTTCCCCAGGCAGGAGAAAAGAGGAACGAATGAGTGGAGGTGAGCAGTGATCCTGGATTTTTGGAGTTTTGCCAGAAGCGGGTTGATGGTGGACCCCGTGCATCCTGCAGAAACCTGGGGGAGGGGATGGAGGTACTAAACACAGAAAGAGTAGAGGGTGCAAGCCCAGGAAGGTTTGTGGATGTTGAAGATCCTGTGGTAGAGTCACAATTAAACATGAGCAAAGAGGAGGGGAGGAAATGGTTACCTGCAAACGGTTACCTCCCCTACCCTCAACCTTATCTTTTCCTTACCTTATCTTTTACCTTATCTTATCTTATCCTTATCTTTTCTTTATCCTTATCTTTATCTTTTTTTTTCCTTATCTTTTCCTTATCTTTACCTTATCTTTTCCCTTTTGTAAATTGGGGAATAATCTGAAAGTCAGATGGTTTGGTTAGGTAGTGTTAATATGGGTAGATAAGACTGCAGGTATAGATGGGGGATAACATGAGACAGTGTTGGTCAACATGCTTGAAGTCTTGGAGGGGAAGACAGGATTGAACAGTCTCTGGAAGAATGTTCGATATACAGTACTGGAGAAGTTAGGATCAAAAGAGTGTAAATGGGCAATTCACCTGGATTTGACGAGTTTCATCCAGGAAGGGGTTGACTGGATTTTGGAAGTTGATCTTACAGAGGGTTACTGGAATAACTGCTCAGCTGACTTCACAGGAGGCTGTCAACATAACTTTGTGAGATGCTGACGACCCCTTGCCAATTTGCATTCATTTTTGAACCGGCTGCACCACTTAAACGCACTCCACCATGAAGGACATGCATCACAAAATTGTGCAGACAGTGCACTGTCAATTTCAGGTGGTTTGGTGTTGTTTTTTACGTTTATTTGCTGGGATAATATATTTATGTTATAGATACCCTTCGTTGCAGAAAACATGCGGCTATGTTGGCCGCCATCTTGGTTTCACCCACATTCGGGCTAATTTAAACCAGTGCTGATGGCTCTTCCTGTTTAACTTGCTTACAGTAGATTATATCAGCACAAGTTCAGCATGAGACGCCAAATTGCCTTTGCATGGTGTGCACCAAAAAGTGCATGTCAACTTTGACTCTCACTCATGATGGCATACAGTCTTGCGCCCTGTGCCCATCTGCTTGAAGTGATATTCAAGGGGGGTTGAAACACCCAGGGTGATGAACAAAAGCATTTCCCATCCCTGTGACAGAACTATATATTAAAAGTGGCACTTTTCAGTGATGTAAGGTGGGATTACTGTGTTCGGTGCACACTTCATGGATCACATTTCATAATCCTTAAACGAGCTCAGCTATTTTCAAAGTGTAGCATGGCTCAGAGGGAGGTTGAAGAAGAATAACTTTGTCTTTTTAACCATCTGGGCCTTTTGCTTTCAAAAGCCTTTGTTGGATGATATTGTGACACCCACCCAGTGAATCCGCTGGAGCATCAACTCGGCGCCGTTTTGGGGACTCGGTTTGGATCTTGCGAAAGGAAATTGAAACCACACTGTGGTCTTGGTGGTCTTTTGAAAATCCTGCACCTGATTATTTGCCATTTCTATATCTGAAGAATTTCATGTCCCTGCTGAGCGCAATCCTTCATGGCCGTGGCCCTTGCCCGACGATGCGCTTTGATCAATGGTAACTGGTGGCGGTCCAGGCTGAGGAATCGTCTCATCTTTGTGTTCTGAAGTTTGGAGCTATGCACACTGGAATCTTTTGTTTTTACTTCAATTCCTTGAACCCCTTCCTGGAGAACTGCTGATCACTAGAGTGATTGGGCACAAGTAGTCATGGGTTGGGGTCGAGGTGCATACGATTGCAATGCATCAACTGCGCATTTAAACAATTTAACGTTTTCGTAAAACAACATACATAGTAGGTAAACTGTTGTTGTAGAAGAAAAGGTGTGTGTGTCGTTAGATATTATCTCCATATGCATGTTTCAGAAGGTGGATGGATACCTTCAGACTCTTTTTGGTCTCGAGGTATCCACCTTTGCGTGCGTGTGCAAGTAGCTGCTGTCGGCTGCTCTCTCCGCATGTATGTAGGTTTGAAGAGGTGGAACAGAGACCTACCAGGCCTCCGTGTGTGTCTGTGTTTTTCTGTGTCCATTGGTGTGGGAGGTGATGCCATCGTGCAAATGATGACCACTGTCTGTTCAGCAGAGAAATCTCTACATCACATAACGTGTGGCGAATGTTTTTTTACGACAAACCCTCAAGTTGTCTACAAATTCACTCACCTTGGTTTGACAAAGCAGACTCCCTGGCAGTGCCTATAAGAGCTTGTCAGAGTTATTGGGTGAAGAAAACCCAGTATTTCATGATCAATAGGGTGCTTGTGATGAGCAGTGGCAAAGAGTGTGTTCGGGACAACAAAACAAGGAAACGGAGTTTGGAATTAAATCCTTCAAACAGACTTTTTCCAAAACAAATCAAGTAGATTTATTTCCGAATAAGCTGTAGGTTTCACCTTGCAATGATTTTATTTCAAGCTTTAACTGATTTTATTTTCTCTAAAGTTATTATAATGAAGGGGAGGTCTTTTAGGGTTTGTTATGCGTGTTTTATGGTTATGAATGAGGAAGTGTTTACTGTTTTAAAATGTTGTTTCTCCTTTACCTTATGGTCACGTGTTAAACCTATTGTTGGACATATGGTTCCAGTTGTTGCTGTGTGCATTTTCACCTTAGAGTAAAGTAGTTTGTAAGTGTTGGAAAGCTTGCACAGATGAATCGACTTAAACCTTTAAACTGTATTTCTTGGAAGAGCTTTAGGATGCGAGACAAAAATTCCAATGGCAACGTTACCTTGAAATGAGGTATGGTTCTGACCCCAAGGGCTTTCCTTAAAAGAAAATGTTTCCCGGATAGAGTTATCCTTGGTATCGGGCTTGATCTTGTGCGGTTTTATTGGATAAGAAAATGATTGGGAATGACTTAACAGTGGTTGTAAAGTCAGGGATGTTTGTTGCTGGAAAAGCACTGAGAGCGGCCATTGACAATATTGCCGGTTCCAGCTAAGGTAGTCGTTTTAAGTTGGAAAATTCTCCCACAAGTCATTGAAGGGCGTTCAAAAGGTTCCACAAACAAATGCAATATTCCAACACACCAACGTTCTTATGTTTCAATATATCGGTATCGGCGTCAATATATCGGTATCGGGTTCAATATATCGGTATGGGGTTGAATATATCGGTATTGGGTTCAACATACAAGTATCGGTTTCAATATGTCGGCATCGGTTCCAATATATCGGTAGCGGGTTCAACATATCGGTATCGGTTTCAATATATCGGTATCGGTTTCAATATACCGGTATCGGTTTCAATATACCGGTATCGGTTTCAATATATCGGTATCGGTTTCAATATAGCGGTATCGTTTTCAATATACCGGTATCGGTTTCAATATACCGGTATCGGTTTCAATATACCGGTATCGGTTTCAATATAGCGGTATCGGGTTCAATATATCGGTTTCAATATACCGGTATAGGTTTCAATATTTCGGCATTGGGTTCAATATACAGGTATCGGGTTCAATATATCGGCATCGGGTTAAATATATCGGCATCGGGTTACATATATTGACATCGGGTGCAATACATTGGTATCGGGTTCAATACATCGGTATCGGGTTCAATACATCGGTATCGGTTTCAATATATCGGTATAAGTAAGAAAATAAATGAACGTATTTTTTGTTTCCGTATGGGCTTCTCAGTGTGCACGAACAGTAAAATGTTTGAATAGTGAGGCTGCATTGCCGGGTTGACTGATCTGGATGCAGCTGAGGTCGTGGATTTTCTGATGCGAGGTTGTGGACCCACCGTTTGGAGAGGTTCTGTGTGGAAAGGGTGGAAACCTCTGGGGAAAATATAGCCCAGCTGATGATCCCGAAAAATAAATGACTTACAATTTAATAATTGGTTTTTACATTAAGTTAAAAAACACTATTTTGAGGTGTGCGATCAACATAGAGCTAAGTATAAGGTGTTGTAGAATTAGTATCATTTACAACATCCTTGAAATGGCAGGTGAGGTCTGCCATAGCGAAGGAAGAAACATTAATTTTGGTCTGTGTGGATCAAAGGTCCTGGAGACACCTTAGGCTCAAACTTATGTGGGACGCATTTTAAATGAGAAAAAGTGAACTTATTTACCACTTAAACCAAAAGGCCATTTGTAAACAAAGTTAACAGACTTGTTGTGAGTCTACTTGGAAAGTAATTTTTAAATTTTGGTGCATGTAAGATTAGGTCAAAGGTCAAAATATGGTGATATGTAACTTGAAAGGCCATTCCTGGAAATTAACTATCTATACGAAAGGAGATGTGCATACAGGCGCAGACGGATTCCGATATCCTCTCGTGCTCCTTCGGGAACGAGTGATGCTGAAAACCCTGGGCTAAAGTCTAGCAATCTCATATTTGGTTGTCAGGCTGATTATTTATTTTTGCCCTCGCCAGAGAAGAGTTTATTGCATTAGAGTCTGTTTGTCTGTCTGTCTGTTTATCTGCATAGAATAAATATGATTTTCTCTGTAACCATTGGTCTGATTGACAGGAAATTTTCACCATAGGTGCAACTCCAACTGCAGATTTTTTAAATGATAATTATTACGTCATAGGTCACGTGGTATGGGCGCCATCTTGGAAAAAACGAAAAACTTTACACATCTATATCAACAAAAGCGTTGCATAGAATAAATTGAGACATGGCTCATTGTAAAGAACTCTCCATGGGGAATAACATATGTTAATGATGATGTCATAGGTTCCTCCATTATGACGCATAATTCGACAAGTACAAAACTTCATCCGATCAAGATAAAATTTCTTGAGCATCATCTAGGGATAAATTGGTGGAGAAAAAAATGATGACGTCATTGGTCACGTGGTTCGGCTCCATATTTGTTTTTAACACAAAAGCCTTAAAAACCACTGAAAACACATGCTGGCGGTGGTCTGCAGTCTCTGATTGCTCTTTCTAGTTTTTACTTGTAATGCACTTGAAATTTGTGATTGAATTGAAATTTTTGACGAATGCTGATACGTCTTCACAGTTCCTCAACATCATACTCTGAATGTATCTTTAGATGCATTGAAAACATTGATCTATTGTTATGCGGCATGGTTGTGCACGACCGCTTCCTCAGTTGTCAAAACATTCTGTTGAGGATATATATTGTTACGGATCCGGGGGACGGCACTCCCGTTAGCAAGGGGGGGTTAATCCCCTTGTCCTGTGAAGCTGGCCGTCCGACCGGTCCTGGGGGTATGACGTCACTTCCGGTCGGTGGTGAGTAGGGTTGTAAGCCCAACCCGTCTTACTACCTAATTACCACCACCGGCCGTAAGCGAGGAAATACTCCCACCCGGGCCGCAGCGTGATTGGATTGCGCCGAGCGAAGCGAGCTGCGACTCGGGCCGTTAACAGCAATTCTGGAAAGACCAGCAATTCTGGAACAATGTGCTCTGGACAGATGAGTCAAAGGTAGAGCTATTTGGCCACAGTACCAGAAGACATGTTTGGCAAAAACCAAAGACAGCATTTGACCACAAGAACCTGATACCAACTGTAAAGCATGGTGGTGGAAATATTATGGTTTGGGGCAGTTTTGCTGCATCAGGGCCTGGGCAGCTCACCATCATATAATCCACTATGAATTCTTCATTGTACCAGAGGGTGCTTGATGATAATGTGAGGCCATCTAGCGGAAAGTTGAAGCTCAACCGAAGGTAGACCTTGCAACATCACAATGACCCTAAACATACCAGTAAATCCACCAAGGAATGGCTGAAAAGAAAGAAATGGAGGGTTCTGGAATGGCCAAGTCAAAGCCCGGATCTAAATCCCATCGAGATGTTATGTGGGGATTTGAAACGAGCTGTGCATGCAAGAAACCCCTCAAACATTGCACAGCTGAAAGAATTCTGCATGGAGGTGTGGGCAAAAATTTCTCCCAGTTGATGTCAGAGACTGGTAGACAGTTATAAGAAACGCCTACTTGAGGTTGTTTCTGCCAAAGGGGACAATACCACCTATTAGAGCGAAGGGTGTACTTACTTTTTCCACATGCGAAATTTGCATTTATGTTTATTTAAATTATACAATGGACTACAAAATGTAAATGTTTCATGATATTTGTTGTATTATATCACCTTTATCTATCAATATTGTTGAAATGAAGATAAAATAGCTGTATGTTGAAATATGTTGAAAAAGTCAAAACTTTACATGGGGTGTACTTACTTTTTCACGTGACTGTGTATATAGTGCGTATCAAAAAAAAGGTAATCCGAATTCAAGGGGTTAATATGCAAAGGTTATTTATTTTGACAATTTACGTGTGGTTTACTAATTAAGAGGAGATCCTCAGCTTTCCATTGATACCTTCCATGCATCATTGCTGTCACACATGACAAGTTCAAATCGCATTTTTACAAGTTTGGCTAATCTATGCAAGTCAGGATAATTTGGTGCAAAATGAACGTCAGATGTGAACTTTTCTTAGGAATGATGGGCCTTTATGCACCCACACCTTCAACACGTCCAACACGGCAATAACTTTTGGAGACGTGCAGCAGTTGTTTTCCGCTAATACAGAACGCAACAACCGTTGTATACTCGACTGTGAAGCCAATCATCAAATGCACCTGTCCGTACATTTTGCCACGCCACCTGTGATTTTTTTTGTTTTTTTTTTGTATACTGAATCGAGGCTCGTGAAAGAGCCGAACATTTACTTCACAAACAAATCAACCAGACAAACAAAATATATAAAAAGAGGGAGCGGAAAACAAAATGGGGAGAGAAGGGGAAGCACACAAACACAACATTTGAGAGCAGGGAGATGTGTGGAAGGGAGAGGGCTTGGGGGGAGGAGGCGTGGGAAGGGGGGGGGGGTGGAGGGAGAAGTATAAAACACAAGGCCACCAAGGACTTCCAGGACAGAAGTTGGAATTTCAAAAAAGTGGAATTGGGGTGAAATTAGCGGGGGTAGAAAAGATCAAGGTTTTGGATGGGGGAAGATAAGAGATGGTGGTGAACAGCTGTTTTAAAGACCTGGAGGGTGGAGTGGGATTGAAGAGAGTGAGGGAGTTTGTTCCAGAGGCGGGAGAAAAGAGGAGTGAAGGAGTGAAGGTGAGCAGAGAGTCTTGATTTTGGCAGTTTGACCATAAGAGGGTTGCAGGCAGATCTTGTGCGACCTGTAGGAATATTTGCAGGACAGAGCCCAGAGAGAGCTGGGGGGGGCAAGGCCAGAGAGGAGTCGGTAGAAGATGGAAAGACCACCAACCTGCCTGTGGTGAGTGAGTGAGAGGCCCTTGGAGTTAGCTTCATCGCGGGAGATTCCAATGATTCTGAATGCTTTGGTTTCAACAGCGTGAAGACGAGCTAGGTGTGAGGCAGGAGCACCAGCCCAGAGGGGAGAGCAGTATTCCATTGAGCTGCGGATGAAAGCCTTGTATGTGGTGAGGAGCTCAGGTGTGCCAAGGAAGGACTTCGCACGACGGAGGATGCCCAGTCGGCGACTGGCTTTGGAGGCCAGATTTGAAATGTGGTTTTCCCAGGAAAGATCATGGCAGATAGTGAGACCCAAAAGCTTGAGTGACAGAACTTCTTGGAGAGGATTATTCAGAAAGTGGATGGGAGGGTTGTCCAGTCGGTCTTTTCGGAGAGACATCGTAAGAGTGTGAGATTTGTCAGGATTGAAAGACAAGTTCCACTTGTTTGCCCAGTCTGTGATTTTGTCCAGGTCTGCAGAGAGTGAGGAGGCAGCAGACTGCCGATCTGAGGGATGAAGAATGGAGCGACAGAGAGTAGAGTCATCAGCAAAGAGATACAGAGGATTTTCAAGAGAGTCAGAGAGATCATTGATGAAGACCAGAAAAAGCACAGGGCCCAGAACACTGCCTTGTGGAACTCCAGCCTGAACAGGAAGAGGAGATGAGAGAAACCGATTCAGGGCCACACGTTGACTACGACTAGAGAGGAAGTCCGCCAGCCATGCGTGGAGATTTCCATGGATACCAAAAGAGGAGAGTTTGGTGAGCAGAGCGGGGTGCCAGACCGTATCGAAGGCACGTGACATGTCAAGGGAGACTGCTCTAATTTCCTGTTTGGCATTGAGGACCTCCATCCATTGTTGAGAAAGCAGAAGCAGCATGTCCAGAGTAGAGTGTCCAGGTCTGAAACCAAATTGATGATCAAAGATCAAGCCATTGGAGAAGAGGAAAGATTTCATATCTGAAGCAATGATGGATGCCATGACTTTGCTGATAATTGGGAGAAGGCTGATTGGTCTGTAGTTGCTGGTATCTGTTTTTGCACCTTTTTTGTGCAAAGCGATGATGTTGGCAGATTTCCAAGCAGATGGAAGATGACCTTGAGCAAAAGAGAGGGTGAAGAGAACAGAGAGAGGGAGTGAAAGAGCGGAAGAACAGGATTTTAGGACCCGTGGCTGATGCCGTCAGGTCCAGTTGCAGAATCCGAGTCGAGGGTTGACAGAAACTTTTCCACCTTGTCAGGAGGGAAGGACACAGAGTCCAGGAGCAGCTGGGTACGACTGGGTACGGTGGGTACAGAGAGGGATGGGTTTGGGACACAAGATTTAGAGGCAAACACAGAGTTGAGGCATTCAGCTTTTTCACGTGCGGAGTCAGCCGTGTGGCCATTTGAGGTGAGGGAGGGGATGGAGGGGGAACAAACACCAGAAACAGATTTGACCAGACGCCACCAGGATTTGAAAGAGGGAGACAGATAAGAGAGTTCGGTCCTGAGAACGGAGAGATATTGTTTCCTGGCTCTCCTGAGGGTGGACACACACTTGTTTCGGGCTTTGTGAAAGGAAATGAGATTTCCTTCCATTGGATTTGCTTTCCAGGAGACGAAAGCAAGTTGTTTCTGGGCAATAGCCTCACCACAAGATTCCGTGTACCATGGACGGGAGGAAGGGTATGACAACAGAAGACGAGATGGGATAAATCTGTGCATGAGAGAGAGCAGTTTGCTTTGGAAGAATTCCCAGGAAGAATTTATGTCAGAGGCAGTAGAGATGGGAGACCAGTCCAGATGATTGATTGCTGCTTGAAGACCGTGCCAGTTGGCCTGAGTGAAATGCCAGACTCGTCGATGCTGAGGAGGCTCTCTGAGAATGGTCAGAGAGATGTCCACTTTAACAAGCGCATGATCAGAAGAGCCGATTGGAGCAGAAGAAGAGCAGCAGACATTTTCAGGGAAGTTAGTCATAACCAAGTCCAGAAGAGAAGATGCTCCGTTGACTGAAATCCGGGTCGGGAAATTGACAGATTGTGTCAGTCCCAGTGAGTCACTGTAGTCCTTTGCTGAAGAGCCATGGCTGGTGAGAGAGGTACCCACACCCAGCCAACTGGCATGGTGACAGTTGAAATCACCACATATGAGGAAGAGAGAGTTGGGATGGGTAGATAGAAGTTGGTCCATATTCTCAGACAGCGAGATGTAGATGGAGTCATCATTGTTTGGTGGACGGTACAACACACATATGAACAAAAGGTGGGAGCGAAGGGGAAGCCGTAGCCAAAGGTATTCCTGGGGGTGAGGTGGAGAGAGGGCAGTGCAGGGCGAGTGAGGAAGAGTTTTTTTTATAAAGATAGCAACCCCACCTCCAGGACGAGGCTCAGGTCTATCATACCAGAGGAGGGAGTAACCTGGGAGAGATACCAAGGAATCAGAGACATCATGAAGGAGGAAAGTTTCTGTTAAGCAGATCACGTCTGGTTTATCAGAAGCAACCTGTATGGAGAGATCAGACAAGTTTGAGCGAAGGCCCCGGATGTTTGAGGTCCATACTGTTAAGGAAGAGGAAGGGGGAGCATCGGATACAGAACAGGGGGGGGGGGGGGGGAGCGGTAGGGTAAGATGTGGAAGAGGAGGAAGAGGTAGGGAGAGCTGTTGAAGGTGTGTCGGAGATTACAGAATAGCTTGGAGAAAGGGAAGAATGGGGCAGACAAAAGGTTTGATGGTGATTTGGAGAGGCGCAGTGAGGTGTTATTTGACGAGGGGGAAGAGCGAGGCAGAAGGTTGAGGGAGATGAAGGTGAAAGTTGGAAGGGGGAAGAAGCGGGGAGGACTCTTTGAGGGGGAGGGGTGAGAGGGGAGTCTAGGAGGGGAGGAGCGAGGGAGAGTCTCAGAGGGGAGGGGTGTGGGGGGAGATTTGAAAGGAATGGTTGATTGGGAAGATTTGGAGGGGAGCGGCAAGGGGGAAGATTTGAAAGAGATGGGTGATGGGGATGATTTGGAGGGGAGGGGCAAAGGGGTAGATTTAGAGGGGAGGGGTGATGGGAAATGGGATTTTGGGGTGATGGGATTTTGAAAAGTGTACGATTAATGGGAAACGAACATTTAGTGCAAAATGAGTTTCTTGAGACATTCAAGTCAAAAATACGTTTGAGGACGCTGGAGGGAGGATGGAGTGCTGGAGAGTTTAGGGAATGAATGAAAGATGCACTGTAAGAGATGGAATTTTTTTTGGGAATGAATGGATTTGGTGAGCAAGTCGAAAGCATCCTTTTATAGAAGAAGAAGAAAAAGGTGTTATAGAATATGACAGAATACAGGTCTTCAGGGTTCAGATGAGACATTTTTTAACAACGTGATCACAAACAACGTGGTCGAAGAACGAACGAACAAATAAGAACGAATAAACGAATAAGAACAGAAGGAAATGTTTATTTTTTTTTTTTTTTTTTTTTTTTTTGAGATTTTAAAACAAAGAAGTATGGGATGAAAAGACCGTGAAAAACAGAGACTGGAAAGTAATTGCAGCGTGATCGGAGAACCGCTGAGACAAAAACAAAGCCTCAAGCCAAGGTCGGACACGGTAGCCCAGTACTACACTTAGGCCTCAGAATACGCGATAAGAAAGACCGACGATTCTGTACACAGGTATGAAAAACCAACGCCAAGAATACTATTAAAGACACCCCAATAGGTACATACAAGACCAGTTTCGACAAAAACACAATTGTGAAAAGTTACTTAACTTCGAAAGCGAGCGCGCATGGACAGCTTTGAAGAGACGAGACCTCCAATCATGCGCATGCGCATGTTACGAACACCTTGTTCTTTAAATGTCCCCAAAGGAAATAATCACATGGTGTGAGGTCAGGTGATCTTGGCGGCCATTCCACTGCATGTTTGAGGGTGATGACTCTGTCTCCAAAGAGTTCCCTCAGTCGATCTCGGACAGCGATAAAACGATGTGCTGGGGCGCCGTCTTGGACCCACCAGAGATATCTGAAGACACCACGAACATGTCGCTCAAAGTTCTCCTCCAGCTGTGGTAAAACTTCATCATTGATCATCTGCAGATACCTGTTACCATTGACATTCATTTGAAAGAAAAATCATTCGATCACCTGACCACTTCCACAAAGTCCCAACCAAACAGTCCACTTTTGTCGATTCATGTTGGTGTCAAAATTATATTCTGGGGGCTGTCCTGTCGGTGCATATTCAAGAACATTATGGGTATTGACCTTGCCGACCATGGCGAAAGCAGCTTCGTCGCCGATAACGAGATACCGCAGGAAATTGACATCTGCTTCGCAACGTGCTATCAACCATCCGGCAAGCACCAGCCTCCTGGCAAAATCCCCTGGCGTAAGTTGATGCCGGATGTGAATCCGATATGGATGTTGGTGGAGGTCCAGTCTTGTGATTCGGTTGAATGTTGCCGAAGGCAATCCCGTCCCAATTCCGTCTTGGGCTGGTATCCCGAGGATGCTCCAATACTTGCTGCCTTACTACTGCAATGTTCATTTCCAATCGCCCAGTGCGCCTCCTACCAGAATTCTCCTTGTTGCGGTTGAGGCTAGTGCCATGCTCTTGGTATTTTCTAACATTCGCCCAGATGGTTTTGGCTGCTGGAAGCTCCCGTTCTGGGAAACGTTCCCTGAACGCATCACGAATTCGCTGCAAACTTCCAGTTTGGTGAAAGGTTGTCCCCACGAAGGTCCGCTGTTCAGTCGTAAGTTGAACCATCTTTTCAATGACTCAGACTGTCTCTAAACCCATACACTGAAGGCCCTTCTTAAATACCCATCCTAAACAAAGGATGACGCAACCGACGATTACCAGACCAGCTTAACAATTTTACATATTCAACTTGGCAGTCGACAAGTAATGCGTCCATTTAAAACTGTCTTGCACCGATTAGCCAAACTTGTAAAAATGCCATTTTAACTTGTCATTTTCAATGAACATGTACTCGGTCATATGTGACAGCAATGATGCATGAAAGGCATCAATGGAAAGCTGAGGATCTCCTCATAATTGGTAAACCACATGTAAATTGTCAAACGAAATAACCTTTGCATATTAACCCCTTGAATTCGGATTACCTTTTTTTTTGATACGCACTGCATATCTGCATATCTGTATATCTGTATATATATATATATATATATATATATATATATATATATATATATATATATATATATATATATATATATATATAATATATATATATATATATATATATATATATATATGTATGTATGTATATGTATATGTATGTATATGTATGTATATGTATATGTATGTATATATATATATGTATATGTATATGTATGTATATGTATATGTATGTATATATATATATATATATATATATATATATATATATATATATATATACATATATATATATATTGTTACAGACACGACTTTGATGTTAAAGTGGGCCGAGCGGAATGGCCGTCGTGTCCGCACAAATTACCCGACTATACTCGACGTTGACGAAGTCGCGCGATGCTGGCTCAATAAGAAAAAGAAGACACCCGGCTGGATCACAATAACACAATACGACACCAGGGGTTCAGTTCTCAAGACCTCCGGAGGAGGTTATATTAAGGCGGAAGGTTAGATTACAACTACAAGAGGGACAGCATAGAAAGACAAGCACTTAGACACACTCTTATATTAACCCCGGACAGACGACAGACAAACGGGACAAGGCTGACTCACACGGGGGTTGATGAAAAGGACAGCGGGTATCGATGGCTCAAGGTGCACTCTTGGCTCAAAGCAGGGTCCAGTACGGTCCGGTCCGGTCCAAAGATGCGGGGAGGTCGCAGCGCTCGGATGGCGTCTTGTCTGCTCAAGCTGGGGGCGCATCTGACTCAGCGCTCGCAGGTGGCTTTCCTTCTCCAAGCTGGGTGCGCATCTGACGTCACATCCGGCGCGGGGCCGCGTATATCCGGCGGGGAGTGACACGCCCTCGGCTCGTTAGCTCCGCCTCGTGGAATCGGCACGTTGCTTCTCATTGGGTGCGTGCGGGGGGTTTACCAGGCTCCGCCCTTGACGAGGAGCTGACAAGGAGCCCCTTCGTGGTAACCCCGTGGAGCGCATGGTCTATGGCGCTAATCGAGCCGGTGTGAGGACGCATCCTCCCCCGCTCCGCCGCCATCTCCTCTGTTGTTGTTGTAATTGTTGGGGAAGAAGATGGAAGGAGGTATGGGAAAGGTCCTAAACTCACTACTGATGCCATATAATCACATTCTGGTGCAACGAAGAGTCATAATTAATGGAGACGAGGCCTTAACTGACATAGAATAAGAATAACTAGGAAGATGTCCGAAAGTTGTCTACGTGTGGTGCGGTGGACCTGGGCACGACATTTAATGGGGGAATAAGGGGAAGGTCGGCTCTACTGATTGTTATTTACATGCAATGGGACTAGGGAATGGGGGATCGGGGAAAGTTGGGGAGTATTGGAGAAAATAGGGGAATATTTACAAGCGGATATGGAGGCCAAATTCCATATTCGCAACATTGCACCCTTCTCTACCCTCGGGGCGTCCCGACCCGATAAATTTTTACCTACTTTAGTGTGGCACGCAATGTAGTTCCCTCTACTATTAACTCTACCCTGAGTGCGACAGTTTTACAGATATTCACAAATGAGTAAATATGTCCCCCTGCGACGTTGCACCCTTCTCCTCACAGAAACACACCCACAGGATAACCGAATCCGGAAAGAATTCGCAAACTAAACATACAGCCGGTAGGGAGCATTATTTACAAGACTACGCTGCTATTTACACTACGATCCAGGACCTGTTTTTGGAGGGACACATGCAGATGTTATGCATAGAGAGAGCGCGCTTGCCAGCATCGATACACCAACCCACGAGTGCTCTGTGGCCGACGGCCTTTAATAACGTGCAGAGCACCCTTTCCCGAGCATCAAAAGCACCACCCCACCACCAATCGGTGCAGTCACCATTGTTCATTGGAATAAAAATAAATTCGACAACCCCTAACCCTGCAGGTGTCTCTTGCTCTTCTTGTGGTGCACTTGGTGTTAACTAAAAGTGGTTCACCTGTATGGCATAGGTGCCACGTTGACCCATAGGTCCATCCCCGGGTGGTGCTTGGCCGCAAACGAACTGCGGTCCATTGTGGGTGGCCACAAACATTGCGGTCCATATGGTGTATCGATCCCGGCAGCAAACAGCGAAAGTGCAGGCCCACAACTGCGCAGCCAGCACCTCTCTCTCCTCTCTCTCTACCCCAAAGCCAGATCCTCGGAGGTGGGAGACAAAAGAAGCAGACAAGTGAGTAAGGTGGTAAGGGCGCAAAAGTGCACGCAATGTAAGGTGATGCACCCTGGGGGCACATGGGAACCAGGTGAGACAGGTACGTTCCTATCGTACGCCCCCCCCCCCACCAGGTAACCTACATGGCCCCTCCCTTACCCCTTACTGTATCCACAAAACACAACACTACCCATAAACATCTACTTTACAAATCAACAAACATCCCTACTGTCTTCCCCGTTCCTCCCATATACCAAATTCGTCTTCTCTCCCTCCTAACCAATCAAATTTGCCATTTTCAACTCTCATCAAAATTTGCCATCTCCAACTCAACATCATAATTTGCCATCTCCAACTCATCATCAGTCCCTCCTAAGGAGGGAGAGATGGAATCACCCCAATGTCTCATCCACGTCGTGATGCGTCTCACCAACCCACACAGCAATTCATCTCCTGCAACAAACAAAGAAAACACAGGTGTAGAGTCATCATCATCACCACAGGTAAGTGGCTGCGTATGGTGCGACAGGTTCATCAATCCTAACTATTTCCTAAATGACTTTAACAACTTTACACTACCGGGGTCTTCCTCCGGCCAAACCATTGGCCCTCTTACACTATGGGTTCTAAAAACCAATTCCCATTGGCCAAACTGTGGTGCTCTTCAATTTGGGGTCTCACTCCCCCGATTCATCTCCCGGTGCCCTCGTACAATTTCTGGGCTGCGACGTGTACCTCTCCCAGTGGGTCTACCCACCTGCACACCTCCACCACTGCAGTTGCCTCCGAGCTTACCTGCTCCTTACCCTAACCTAACTACCTGGGGAAGGCCCTTTGGCTCTCTCCCCACTCGGTGCCCTCTCTGGCACTGGGCTGCCCGATCCACACCCGGGACCCTCAGGCACCCACTCACAACTACCGGCTCCCAGAGCCCACCTGCGGCCTCACCTGGCCGACATCCTCACAGTGGTGGAGTGCCCAACCAACTACACACACTAACAGGCTACACGCCCAGCCATTTCCACAACACTAATGCACCCATTCACAACACCATTCTGCAACCGCACCACAAATGCCAATATCCAACCACAATTTACCTGCACCCTCTACCTAACACTTACACTACCCGCCCCGGGTACTCGTGAAAGGGGTCCACTCTTCCTCTTCCCCCATCCACACCTTCGCACCATGCACACCACTCCGTACCACTTACTCCAACTCTCTCCACACACCTGTACTTGCACACCTGTGCTCTCACACCTGGTGCCACCTGCACCCTTCTCTCCCCAAGCGCATTCGCGCTGATCCACAACACTCACTACTCATACACTGCTCCACACACCTGTCCAGTTGCACACCTGTGCAATCACACCTGTTCAATTCTCACAAACACGGCATCATCTCAGCTAACTACTCCCCTCTGAACTTGCGCTTCCCAGTCGTCCCTTTAAACTATTGCGCTCCCACGTCATTATAATCCACACTAATCTACCTGCGTCCCCACTACAGGTATCAGTCACTAACTAAACTTAACGTTACCTACTGTCATCTTCGCTAGATCCCTATCAATATAACCTAACCCACCCGGGCTAGTTTTCACTGCCATACACCCCATAAGCTATTGCTCCTTTGCCCCACACATGGGAAAGGTGGCAGGGATGCCACCCTCTCCCACCGGGCCTATCGCTCCTCAATCCCCCAGTCCTCTGGCACTAATAAGCCCCCCTTATTCAGAGGTACTGGGTCCCGCCTCGGCATCTAAAGCCGAGGCAATCCACGGGGGCGCCTGCTCGCCGGTGTAAGGTCTTATCCGGTCGGCGTGGACGATCCGAGGGAGGGCTCGTGGCCCCATTTTGATCTTACAGACCACGTCACAGATTTGCGACAGGACGACTCCTGGGCCTTGCCAGGGGGAGGTGAGTTTTGGGCACCTTCCCTTCCGCCTCCGGGGATTAAAGAACCAAATCTTCATCCCCGGAGCGTATTGACTCCCCTGGCTCCGGTCGTCGTACCTGCGCTTCATCTTTTCCCCCGCCAGATGGAGTTGGCGGCGGGCGAAGGCATGGACTAGCTCCATGCCTTCCTCTAGGTGACGTGCGTACCCCTCCCTCGGCGGGTTAACCACTGTGTCTGGCACGGGACCGCATAGCAAGTCGGCGGGAGCCCGTAACTCCCGCCCATACATAAGCAACGCTGGACTGCATGCGGTGGCCCCGTGCTGGCTGGTCCGGTAGGCCATAAGCAAATAAGGGAGATGTTCGTCCCAGTCATCCTGACGGGTGGTGGTGAACAGTGCCAGTTGTTGGATTAAAGTTCGGTTGAATCTTTCCACCATCCCGTCAGATTGAGGTCTTAAAGGCGTTGTCCTGGTTTTTCGAATTGACAGGAGACTGCACACATCTTTTAGTAATTTGCTCTCAAAATTTCGTCCCTGGTCGGTGTGCAACTCCTGTGGAATCCCATGCCGGCACACAAATCCTTCCACGAAGGCCTGCGCTACCACCCCTGCTTCTTGGTTGGGGAGGGCGTAGGCCTCCGGCCACTTGGTGAAGTAGTCCATCACAACGAGGATATACTTATTACCTTGGCGGGTGCGGGGCAGCGGTCCTAGAATATCCATAGCCACCCGCTCAAGGGGGGCCCCCACCTGATGTAATTGAAGGGGGGCCCTCATCCTCCGTGCTGGTCCCTTTTTGGCAGAACAGGCGTCGCATCTCCGACACCAGTCCTGTATGTCGCGCCCCATATTCACCCAATAGAACCTCCGGCGGACCCGAGATATTGTCTTTGTCCTGCCCAAATGGCCGCCGGAGCGGGTACCATGCACCTGTTGCAATATGACGTTCTTGAATTTGTCAGGGACTATCACCAGCCAGGAAGTTCGATCAGAGGGAACCTCCACCCACTTGCGATACAAGATGTTGCCTTTCAATTCCAGGGTCTGCCACTGAGCCCAATATGCCTTTGTTTGTGCCCCGAGGGGGGTGACCTCTTCCCCCTTTGGTCTTTGCCCCAATTTGACCCATTGGAACACCGGCCCCAGAACAGGATCCTCCTGCTGGGCCGTGCTCCAAGCCAACTCTCCAAATTCCTCGTCCGCGGTTAGTGGCAAAATTGGCCCTCTCACCCGGGTTGCCCGGACGACGAGAATCGGGGCGGAATCGCCCAATTGCTCCCTCTCCTCGTGTCTCGCACAAAATTTACAGTTTTCCCCCAGACAAGGACGCCGAGAGAGTGCGTCCGCATTACCATGGGCCTTCCCGGCCCTATGGGCCACATCAAAATCGTACTGCTGCAACTTTTCCAACCACCTTGCAATTTGGCCCTCCGGTTCCTTGAACCGAAGGAGCCATTGCAAGGAGGAATGGTCAGTTCTAACCAAAAATTTCCGCCCGTACAAGTACGGGGGGAAATGGTTCATGGCAGCCAGCATAGCCAATAACTCTTTGCGAGTGACGCAATAATTTCTCTCGGGCCTACTTAAGGCCCGACTATAATAACCAATCACTCTCTCCACGCCCTCCTGTGTCTGAGACAAAACTGCGCCCAATCCTTCCTGGCTCGCATCCGTGTCCAGGGTAAATGTCCCGTCACTAGTGGGGTAAGCTAGAAGGGGTGCGGATGTTAGACACCCCTTCAATTTTTGGAAGGCCTCGTGGCACTCCCGTGTCCAATTAAATCGCGTCCCCTTCTCCGTAAGCCGGTGGAGGGGACGGGCCAACTCCGCAAATTTCGCCACAAAGCGCCGGTAGTAGGAGCAGAGTCCCAAAAATCCCCGCACCTCTTTGATGGTACGTGGTGCGGGCCACTCCTCTACCGCTTTAATTTTGTCTGGGTCTGTTTTTACCCCCTCGCGGCCAATCACGTGACCTAGATAGGCCACCTCTCTTGCAAACAAAGTGCACTTACTCGGGTTCAGCTTCAACCCTGCCTGTCTGAGGCACCCGAACACCTGGTCCAAATTAGCTAGTGCCTGGGGGAACGTTTGGGCATGTACCAGGACGTCATCCAGGTACACCAGGCATGATTGCCATGGCATGCCGCCTAGTACATGCTCCATCAATCTCTCAAAGGTGGCGGGGGCGTTACACAAACCAAACGGCATCACAGTAAACTGATACAGTCCCTTACCTGTGGAAAATGCCGTTTTCTCCTTCCCTGCCCTATCCATCTCCACCTGCCAATACCCACTCTTGAGGTCCAAAGTTGTGAACCAATTTGAGCCCGCAACGGCATCGAGGGTGTCATCAATCCTTGGCAGGGGATATGAGTCCTTGAGTGTCACGTTGTTTAGCTGGCGATAGTCCACGCAGAACCGCGTGGTCCCATCCTTCTTTTTGACCAGCACAACAGGTGACATCCAAGGACTTCCCGAGGGCTCGATCACACCTGCGTCGAGCATTTTTGCAACCTGCTCGTCAGCTTCCGCCCTCTTGCTCCAAGGGAGCCGTCGGGCGGCCTGACGAATAGGCCGGGCCTCACCGGTGTGGATCTGATGTTTCACCAGGCCCGTACGTCCAATATCCTCGGTGGACAGGGAGAAGAGGTCCAAATGGGACCCAACCAGTTTGTGTAAGGCCTCCTTCTGGGTACCTCCCAACTCTACGCTACTACGATTTACCATCTCGCAAATGGGATCGGGCCAATTCCTACTTGTTATTGAAGGCTCCCCCCGGGGTCGGCTCGGCTGGACGTTCTCGCCCCTCACTGTCGCGACTTCCTCAACTGGGGTGCAGCCAGCTACCCTCGTGCCCCTTACTATAGTGCGTGGTTCTGTACTCACATTTACTACTCGGACGGCCACTACCGGTCCGTCCGTTTTTACAAGGGTGCGGCCCACGATTAAACCCGGTATGGACTGCGCTGCCACCGGTTCGACCAGGCCGCAGGACTCCTGCCATGTTGGGCGAGCTGCCCACCGGGCCGGCACTATCGCCTCGGCCCTTGGGGGGATGGTCACGGCCTCGGAAGCCTCCAGCTCCGCTCTCTCGGCCGTGCTCACTCCCCCTAACGGCAGCTCTTCTACTCCCACCTGCAGGATCCCCCGGCACAAGTCGATTTTACAACCGCTGGCAGTCAACAGGTCCAACCCTATTAAACATGGGTCGCACACCTCCGCCACCCAAACATCTATCTCCCTCCTTACCGACCCTAACTTGAGGGTCACAGAACCACGCCCTATGATCGGGGCCGTTACCCCGGTAGCAAGCTGCAAACTATAATTTTGCAGGCGCTGGATCTTATCCCAGCCACCTGCGCTCGAATCAAGGACCACAGGGCTGATGATCGTGGCGCTAGCTCCTGTGTCCACTACGGCGTCTACCCCCACGCCGGCAATTTTGCATCTAATTGTCAGGCTACCGGTTCCAATTTGGCCACAATAAATGACCTGTCGCGTCAATGAGGGCTCTCCTCCATCCTCTGCTGCCGAACACCGCCCTACGTGCCCGACACCTTCTAGTTTCCCGGGGTCTGGCGGGGGGGTGTCTGGGGTCGGCTAACCCGCTCCCCCCTGGGCGGAGTTGAGGACCTCAACTGCCGGGGATCATCCCGGCGCGCGTTTCGACAGTGCCGCGCCAGGTGACCCAGGCGGTTGCAGGTATAGCACCTCACCTGATAAGGTGCTTGCCTCCGGAATTCCAAATTCCCCCCCCTGTAGGTCCGAATTGGATTACCCGCTCGTGGTCCACCGCGGGCCACCTCCGTGGCCGCCTGCCATGGTCCAGGTCCCGCCAGGCGCTGGTCCACCAGCCTCCGGACCATGCCCGCCAGGTCAGGACCCACGTCGGGGGCGGGTCCCCTAAGGGGTCCGCCCTCCATCGGGGGTCCCACCTGGCGGACCGCCATTGCGAGACGCTCGCCCCCTCGGGCCAGGGGCCTCGCTGCTTCCCAACGGGCCGCAGCGTCAGCCGCCTGGCTCAGAGTCTGCGGGCGCCACATGGCGAGCTGTTGCCGGAGCTCAATATCCG
>NC_136262.1:147141678-147142919 GCF_964187855.1 Myxine glutinosa
ACGTCATTACTTGCGCTCATTGAAAGCTGGAGAACTGCACATATATTTGGATTGGTTTGCTCCCGGCTGCATCCAGGGGATTCCATATAATGAGTGGATACCAGAGGTAATGTGCCATGTGGCAGATGGCACTTATCGCTCCCATTAAGGTACAGCATAGCTGGATGGGATACCTTAATGGCGGTTCACCACTGATGGTCCACTGATGGTATGAAATCGCAAAGTAACTGGTATATAACCGAAAGGTTTTCAGAGTCATAAGTGTATGCAGTACTCACTGCGTTGCCCTGATGAGCCCCAAAAAGGGCGAAACCAGGTCGGTAACTGTGAGTTTTACATACACTTATGACAGTATCTGAACTAAGATCAAAAATTCTGCTCTGTCAGAGGGTTCTCTTGAGAGCTTGACAGGCAGAGCGTATGTACATGGCAGTGACGTCATTACTTGCGCTCATTGAAAGCTGGAGAACTGCACATATATTTGGATTGGTTTGCTCCCGGCTGCATCCAGGGGATTCCATATAATGAGTGGATACCAGAGGTAATGTGCCATGTGGCAGATGGCACTTATCGCTCCCATTAAGGTACAGCATAGCTGGATGGGATACCTTAATGGCGGTTCACCACTGATGGTATGAAATCGCAAAGTAACTGGTATATAACCGAAAGGTTTTCAGAGTCATAAGTGTATGCAGTACTCACTGCGTTGCCCTGATGAGCCCCAAAAAGGGCGAAACCAGGTCGGTAACTGTGAGTTTTACATACACTTATGACAGTATCTGAACTAAGATCAAAAATTCTGCTCTGTCAGAGGGTTCTCTTGAGAGCTTGACAGGCAGAGCGTATGTACATGGCAGTGACGTCATTACTTGCGCTCATTGAAAGCTGGAGAACTGCACATATATTTGGATTGGTTTGCTCCCGGCTGCATCCAGGGGATTCCATATAATGAGTGGATACCAGAGGTAATGTGCCATGTGGCAGATGGCACTTATCGCTCCCATTAAGGTACAGCATAGCTGGATGGGATACCTTAATGGCGGTTCACCACTGATGGTATGAAATCGCAAAGTAACTGGTATATAACCGAAAGGTTTTCAGAGTCATAAGTGTATGCAGTACTCACTGCGTTGCCCTGATGAGCCCCAAAAAGGGCGAAACCAGGTCGGTAACTGTGAGTTTTACATACACTTATGACAGTATCTGAACTAAGATCAAAAATTCTGCTCTGTCAGAGGGTT
>NC_136262.1:147143119-147240619 GCF_964187855.1 Myxine glutinosa
CCGGGCTGCGCGACCGGTGTATATCCTGAGGCCACGCCTACCCCTTGGGCGTGGCCGCCGCCCACTTGGTGCGCGGAATGATGTCACCACGCCAGTGGGCTTTCGTGTCCGCCACACGAAACCTATATTTTCAGGGACAAGGAATCCAATGAAAGTATCAAATTAGTGCTATGGGGAATGGTAAGACACGAATCAAAGGTTTTGAATTGCAAAATACTGTCTTTATATTCGCGATAAGTTGCATAATCAAATACATGTTATCATTTTGTACAGGCAGTTAATAACATCAAAATGTGTCACAATAATTCATATCACCAAACATACACAGGCAGTCAGCAAAATCATATATACACATGCAGTCAGTATAACTTCACATCTACACAGGCAGTCAATGACAAAATATACACAGGCAGTCAATGGCATCAAACATACACGATTACAGAATATGCCATTTAGAGTTCGTCATCACTGTCCTGTGTGTCGTATCCGACAATATAGTCCGCATCGTTTTCACAGTCCGTTCCACACAAGCAAAGGTCGGTCAATTTGATTGGCAAATCGAATTGGTCGAATGGTCGATCGAATCGAATTCGATGAATCGAATCGAATCGAATCGATCGAATTGGTCGAATGGTCGATTGGTCGAATGGTCGAATTGGTCGAATGGAATTGGTCGATTGGTCGAATCGAATTGGTCGGAATTGGCAAATGTAAACATTGATTTTCAGATTTTCCATGTAATAACGTTTCCAAAAATGTATAGGTTTGCTAATCTACCATGATTTTGAACGAAAAAACATAGTGAACCTGACTATGAAAGCAAGTTGTTCCTCGATCATAAACTGGCATTTGTGGACAGACAGACGAAGTGAACCAATTGCTTCGCCCCGCTTTTCGCTTCGCGCGCTCGGGGTACGCCAATGACATTTTTTGCACATTTAACAATAATGAGTCATAAAAGGTCTTGAAGGCCACCAGAAGACCACCTGTTAGCCCAGCGGCTAAGTCGAAAAATATTTCACTTTGTGGAGAAATTATGAAACTTTGCAGACAGGTGGAGGACCCCAGTAGGAACATTTTTCGATTAGGACCCAACTCTAAAGCGCCCCCTGGTGGCCGATAGAAATACGATTGCAGCGGCTAACCCCCCCCCCCCCCCCCCATGACAATTTGGGTGAACAGGTGATCAGTTAGCACCCCATATGATTTTACTTAGCACCCCATATTATTTCAGTGCTGCCATCTGTTTGCATTAGTTTAGGTTAAGACAGAAGATTTCCTTTTTTATGCAATAAAGTTCTTTGCAGACATCAAAGTTCGTTATCATTATTGTATTAACGCATGTTTTCTTTTACAGGTGGAAAACCATAAACCATGTCCAGGTCATTCAAGATCGTTCCTTTTCAAGTCAATCGGATGAAAATTGAGGATTTTAGAAATTTGGCCGATTTTAGAAATTTGACAAAGTTGTTGACCTTTGGCCTATGCTGAGTTGGGTCCTAATCGAAAAATGTTCCTACTGGGGTCCCCAACCTGTGTGCAAAGTTTCATAATTTCTCCACAAAGTGAAATATACTGCCATATTTTTCGACTTAGCCGCTGGGCTATGTGCTTTTAAGCAAGAATGAAACCAATGCATGGCAAAGGTTTATTGAGATGGAAATTTTATGCCTCCGCTGAAAAAGTCGCATTATGTTTTTTTCGGGTTGTCCGGCGGTCCGTCCGTACGGGCTAAACCTCGTTTTTCTCAAGCCCCTGTCACACCTTGACGATTTAGCCAGCGTATGCCGACGTATCAAAATTGAGTGCTGGTGTGAGTCATACACTGGCATACGTCGACAAATTTTGTGCATGCACAAAATTTGTCGACGAGCTCGGCGTATTACGACGTATGCCAGCGTGCTTCAGCGTGCTCTTAACGTAGCCAAATTTTTCATACGTCGGCATACGCTGGCTAAAACGTCACGGTGTGACAGCGGCTTCAGCAAACACATGTCCGATTGAGACGAAACTTTCAGGGTAGGAGTGACACCCTTGCAGAATGTGTTTATGATAATTGTGACGTCATAGGTCACGTGGTATGGCAGCCATCTTGGATTAAAAGCAAATAGAACAAAAATTCTCAGAAACCGCTGAATGGAAAAATTTGAAACTTTCCACATTGTCAAGTACTCCCAATGGGGGAACAAAAGCAGGATAATGATGACATCATAGGTGAAGTGGTATACCAGCCAAAAATGTTTCAATCGAACTCATCCTAAAAATCTGAAATTGCAGGCACATGATCTATGACCCATTTGTATTGAAATATTAAAGTTATGACATCATAGGTCACATGGTATGGCAGCCATTTTGGATTGAAGGAAAATATTAAATAATTCTATCTCTGAAACCGCTCACCCTATCGATGCGAAATTTTACAAATATCATCTAACAGCACTGTTGCATATAGTTTGAAAATGATGATGTCATAGGTCACGTGGTTTGGCAGCCATCTTGGATAGAAAAACAAACCTTATCCGATCAACACGAAACTTTACAAACGTGATCCCATACATATGCAGAGTGATGGCATCTACCCATTGTGGGACAATGCGGAGGCACATTGGTGACACGGTCGCATTGTTCTTGTTCTGTCCTCTCATCATCAACGTGTTGAGATACATCAATGTGTGCACAGTTGGAATCCCAACCCACCTATAAATTGGGTTGGGACTTGGGATTATAAAGTATAGTTGTATCGGTAATATGCTGGCACGTGGGATACCTGGCTTAACGTCCAGGTTAAGAGCGGACATTAAGTCGGTTGTCCCATCTGTCAGCATTAGTTGGTGGACGTTAAATATCCCACGGTATCCTTCGTGAAGAGTAGGCGAGCCATCGCCGGCACCCTGATCAAACTCCAAATTCATGCTCTAATCTATAGGGGCACTGCATCAGCGGCACAGTCGCACTCTCACCAACACGAAAGTATGATGATCATTATGTGTTACTGAAGGTAAAGCACACGTGAAGTACTGCTTCCCGTAAACTCTAAAAGCTTTCATGTTTCCCGCGCTTTTCCCGACACGTGCCTGCAGTTGAGGATTCATCCACGAGGGGGAGACAGCATTTAGTTTTCGCCACGAAGTCTCGTCCAGATATTGTTAAACGTGTTCGCTGAGAAGGAAACAAGATATATTTGCAACTAAGCATGAAAACACTACTACCGTCTACCGGTGTATGTTCCTTTAATAAACAGGTAAATGGTCCGATTCCGTTCGCAAGTTAAATTACTTTTCTGTATATAAACTCAATAATTCTGAATTTAAAATGTACTTCGAAAGCAAATATTGAGACCATTTATTCATTACCTTGCCCTTTTCCGAAATTCCTTTCCGAAACCCACATTTTCGACCCCTCCTCCCTTCTGAAACCCACATTTTCCACCTCCCCGAACCCCGCATTTCCGAAACCCACATTTCCCAACTCTCCGACCCCTTTGCTTACAAAACCCCCATTTTCCACTTCCCTGACCCCCTCCCTTCCGAAACCCACATTTTCCACCTCCCCGACCGCCTCCCTTCCGAAACCACATTTTCCACTTCCCCGACCCCCTCCCTTCTGAAACATACATTTTACACTTCCCTGACCCACTCCCTTCCGAAACCCATATTTTTCACTTCCCGGACCCCCTCCCTTCCGAAACCTACATTTTCCACTTCCCCGACCCCTCCCTTCCGAAACCCACATGTTTCACTTCCCCGATCCCCTCTATTCTGAGTTCCGTTTCTGATTGAAAAACAAAACGCGCTCAATGGGATTTTGGCACAAATAAATAAATAAACAAACAACAGGATGGACAAAGGTCCGAAACATCTCGGTCTTCGAGTACGTTTCGACCTTTAACCCCTCGCGTGTTCCACGGTCATGTATGATCCGATCAGGTAAATTACCCTCGTGATTCCATCATGGATTCCTCCGGGTTTGTTGGTATTCACTTTGTGTTTGTTGGTATTCGAGAGACATTGACCTGGAATGCCGCTTCATTAATCGGTCTCGGCTAATTGGGGACGACGATGTGAATCTCCTGGATTTCATGGAGCCGGAGGGTAGATAAAGAGACATTTAATCCCGGTGTTTATCCATTATTGTGGAATTCGCACATCCGGCACTAATCAGGAGGAGAACATGTGCTCGCAAGACGGACATCAGCTGTGGGGCAAGTACGAAGGGAAGGAGCACACGGGAGCCGTCGCCTGATGGGGAAGAGGGTCTCGCGCTGGGAATGGGATGGGGGGGGGGGGGGGTGATGGGATGGGAATCTGGGGTACGACTGCGTCGAGCGCTGGGCCGGGCCCGGACTCGGTCCTCCCCCCACGCCCCGCGCTCCCCTCCGCCCGCGGGGCTTTCCTTGCGGGCAGCATGAGCTCTCGGTCACTGATTAGAGTCCGGGCATCGCGGCGGGGGGTGCTGACGGTCCGTGCTCCATCGTCGACTCACCTGCACATCCGGCGCTCCAATATCGAGGACGTTTTGCGGAAGGACTCGGACAAAAGTTTGTTATTTGTTTGTACGTGTGGGAATGATGTAACCCGTGATGAGCGGAGTGGTGGAAAGGTTACCTTTGAAATGTTGGGAGAATGGTTACCTTTGAAATGTTGGGAGAATGGTTACCTTTGAAATGTCGGGAGAATGGTTACCTTAGAAATGTTGGGAGAATGGTTACCTTCGAAATGTTGGGAGAATGGTTACCTTCGAAATGTTGGGAGAATGGTTACCTTCGAACAGCTGGGAGAATGGTTACCTTAGAAATGTCGGGAGAATGGTTACCTTTGAAATGTTGGGAGAATGGTTACCTTTGAAATGTTGGGAGAATGGTTACCTTAGAAATGTTCGGAGAATGGTTACCTTAGAAATGTTGGGAGAATGGTTACCTTAGAAATGTCGGGAGAATGGTTACCTTAGAAATGTTGGGAGAATGGTTACCTTAGAAATGTTGGAAGGATGGTTACCTTAGAAATGTCGGGAGAATGGTTACCTTAGAAATGTTGGGAGAATGGTTACCTTAGAAATGTTGGAAGAATGGTTACCTTAGAAATGTCGGGAGAATGGTTACCTAAGAAATGTTGGGAGAATGGTTACCTTAGAAATGTTGGGAGAATAGTTACCTTAGAAATGTTGGGAGAATGGTTACCTTAGAAATGTTGGGAGAATGGTTACCTTAGAAATGTCGGGAGAGTGGTTACCTTAGAAATGTCGGGAGAATGGTTACCTTAGAAATGTCGGGAGAATGGTTACCTTAGAAATGTTGGGATAAATGTTACCTTAGAAATGTCGGGAGAATGGTTACCTTTGAAATGTTGGGAGAAATGTTACCTTAGAAATTTTGGGAGAAACGTTACCTGAGAAATGTTGGGATAAATGTTACCTTAGAAACGTTGGGAGAAAGGTTACCTTATAATGTTGGGAGAAGGGTTACCTTATAAATGTTGGGAGAAGGGTTACCTCAGGAATGTTGGGAGAACGGTTACCTTATAAATGTTGGGAGAAAGGTTACCTTATAAATGTTGGGAGAATGGTTACCTTAGAAATGTTGGGAGAATGGTTACCTTAGAAATGTTGGTAGAATGGTTACCTTAGAAATGTTGGGAGAATGGTTACCTTCGAAATGTTGGGAGAAATGTTACCTTAGAAATGTTGGGAGAAAAGTTACCTGAGAAATGTTGGGATAAATGTTACCTTAGAAACGTTGGGCGAAGGGTTACCTCAGAAATGTTGGGAGAAAAGTTACCTTATAAATGTTGGGAGAAGGGTTACCTTACAAATGTTGGAAGAATGGTTACCTCAGGAATGTTGGGAGAAATTTTACCTCAGAAATGTTGGGAGAAAGGTTACCTTATAAATGTTGGGAGAATGGTTACCTTAGAAATGGTGGGAGAATGGTTACCTTAGAAATGTTGGGAGAATGGTTACCTTAGAAATGTTGGGAGAATGGTTACCTTGGAAATGTCGGGAGAATGGTTACCTTAGAAATGTTGGGATAAATGTTACCTTAGAAATGTCGGGAGAATGGTTACCTTTGAAATGTTGGGAGCAATGTTACCTTAGAAATTTTGGGAGAAAAGTTACCTGAGAAATGTTGGGATAAATGTTACCTTAGAAACGTTGGGAGAAGGGTTACCTCAGAAATGTTGGGAGAAACGTTACCTTATAAATGTTGGGAGAAGGGTTACCTTATAAATGTTGGGAGAAGGGTTACCTCAGGAATTTTGGGAGAAAGGTTACCTTAGAAATGTTGGGAGAAAGGTTACCTTATAAATGTTGGGAGAATGGTTACCTTATAAATGTTGGGAGAATGGTTACCTTATAAATGTTGGGAGAATGTTTACCTTAGAAATGTCGGGAGAATGGTTACCTTTGAAATGTCAGGAGAAAGGTTACCTCAGAAATGTTGTGAGAAAAGTTACCTTAGAAATGTTGGGAGAAAGGTTACCTCAGAAATGTTATTGGAGAGGTTACCTGAGAAATGTTGGTTGAAGTGTTACCTGAGAAAGGTTGCCTAATTTTTCCTTTGTACAATGTGCCGGTGGGGCAATGCCTGGAAGGCGTCACAGTGACGGAGAAATCACTTACAATTTTCCCGCCTTGTACACCTGACATTGCTCGCCGTGTAAAGGACACCTGAACCCCGCGCTCTTTCCCCGAAACATGACCCCCCTCCCTCACCCCCCCCCCCCCCCCCAGCCCTGTGTCCCGTAACATCACCTCCACCTTGTGTATTTCAGGGTCACGATGATCGGGTCCGCAGGTTGGTCTTCCTGCTCATAGAAACGATGGCTTTGATCGCAGCACACCTGTACCTGCTGGCTGTCGCCGCTCAGGTAAGTTATATAAATGTTTGACATTTTTCCGACCTGGTGACTACGGATGATGGTTACCTGCTCTTTAACCGACGGGACGCTTTTCCAAACGGTCACGTCCTGGAGGTTTTTGTCATCGACTCGAACTTGTAATGACACCTGTACGGAGCGACCCGTTACTGTGCAGGCAAGGTGCACGTCACAGATGTCAGGGAAAAAAAAAAAAATTCCTGTTCCTAAAAAAAAAAATGGAGGTGTTTTTTCCACAAGCACTCAACCCTCCCCTACACTACCCCACCTCCTCCCCACCTCCACCCCACCTGCTCCCTACCTCTACACCACCTCCACCCCACCTCTTCCCCACCTCCTCCCCACCTCCACCCCACCTGCTCCCTCCCTCTACCCCACCTCTACCCACCTCCACCCCACCTCTACCCCACCTCCACCCCACCGCTACCCCATCTCCACCCCACCTCCACCCCACCTCTACCCCATCTCCACCCCACCTCTACCACACCTCCACCCCACCTCTTCACCACCTCCACCCCATCTCCACCCTACCTCTTCCCCACCTCCTCCCAACCTCTTCCCCACCCTACCTCCTCTCCTACTCCACCCCACCTGCTCCCTACCTCTACCCCACCTCTACCCCACCTCCACCCCACCTCTTCACCACCTCCACCCCATCTCCACCCCACCTCTTCCCAACCTCGTCCCCACCTCCTCCCCACCCCCACCCTACCTCCTCTCCTACTCCACCCCACCTGCTCCCTACCTCTACCCCACCTCTACCCCAACTCTACCCCACCTCTTCCCCACCTCCTCCCCACCTGCTCCCTACCTCTACCCCACCTCTACCCCACCTCCACCCCACCTCCACCCCATCTCCACCCCACCTCCACCCCATCTCCACCCCACCTCTTCCCCACCTCCTCCCTACCTCTTCCCCACCTCCTCCTCACCCCCACCCTACCTAATCTCCTACTCCACCCCACCTTCTCCCCACTTCCTTCCCAAGTCCACCCTACCCTCCTCCCAGCCTCCTCCAAATCTCCTCCCCACCTCTTCCCCATCTCCTCCCCATCTCCTCCACACACCGTCCTCCGACACCATGACATGAATATTTAGGACTGATGAGACGACTGGTTTTGCTAAGCCGTTATAGGTCACAGCGCCTCCTTATTAGTCCCCTAGCGGTGTACACCGGAGGGGACTATAGGTTTGCACCCCGTCCCTCCGTCCGTCAGTCCGTTAGTCCGTCACGCAAAGAACAGTTTTCCGGACTTTTTTTCTAAACTCTTAATGCTAATGATTTCAAACTTGGCACATGGTTTCCTCATGATAAGTTACAGACCGAGTTCGAACTTCACGACGTTTCGTTCATTTTTGACAAAGTTATGGCACTTTGAACTTTGGTAATTTCCCCAACAGTTTTCCGGACTATAATTTGGAGTGCGGTAAGTCAAAGCTGTTAATATTCCTTGTTCATCATGGTTTCCCTCGAGACAGGACTGCGTAACCCAACACATGTTGTGTACATGAACTTGTCGATGGTGTAACAAGTTCTGAGATACCAAGCAGTTCTACCAGGTGTACAAGACATACCCAAGAAGACAAAGCACTTGCTGCCCGCAGTCCTGGCAGGAATTTGTAATTTGGCAAAATGCCGGTGATAACTTGCCTAGTCTATGCGAAGGACACCGTGGGATCTTCATCGTCCACCAACTAATCCTGGAAGTCTGGACGCTCAGTTTTGATACTTTGCACACTCTGATACCTGGCCCTGCATGGGAAACACCAGGATGGCAGTTTATACCTGGCTCGGGATTGGAACATAAGCTAGAGGGTTGGGGTCACCACGGAACGTCAAGGTGACGGTTGATCAGGTGAGATTTGTTTGATTAATCGTTGATTTCCCACATTGGTGGGTGATGTGTATCAATGGAGGGTGACCTTCCTGATTGCAGCATGATTAAAGAACAATGCGCATGATTGGCAATTTGTGAAACTTGTCGCAGTTCTGTACCTTCTGCGTACGGTGTCACGTGACACAAACCCTTGGTACGAAATGAGGCGAAGAATAGATCGTTTACCCCCCTGACCCCCATCCCCTTTTCCTCCAAATCCCCAAGTACTCCATTTTTTAAGAAACAAAGTTTCCGCCAAGGTGCCGTGGTGGCATTCTATCAGCAAATAGACCCAGTTGTGCCCTCATCTCCTCTTTGGGTCACATTTTCTGAGCTGCTGTAACAATGGAACCCAAAGCAGCGAGGGTGATGAAGCAAGGCCTTGAAACGAGGCTTTACTCACTTCACCTGCAAGGCGCTCCGTTAAATCCAAGAGCTCCGTAATAACTTAATCACTTATCTCTCATGCATTTACCTGTCATCATATACCATCCCAAACTCTGAGTTCTGAAATGCTGTGGATTTCCATCACTACCACATTGACAATGCCTGGTGTTGGCTTAACGGTTAAGGTGTTCGGTTAAGGTGTTCGGCTTAAGATCTTACGGTCTTGAGTTTGAGCCCCTGTCGTGTCGTTAAATAACACCAGGTGGGGTGACTCAGCCTGTCATCCTTCCGTGGTCAGCAAAATGGGTACCAGCTTACTGGAAACGAGGGCACTGCATCAGCTGCACAGCCGTGCTCTTGTCAGTGATGCAACCAGCAGCCACAGGCAACATACTAAATAATATCAATCACCTCACTGTCATTCCATTTTCCAGATACAGTCCGACCCCACTATACGCGGTTCCGCTGTTCGCCGATTCCGCGTATTCACGGGTGATAAAATGCGACCTGTTTCTCTATTCGCAGGAAAGTATCCTGCGAATTCGCGATTTTTTTGTTTTTCCTATTCGCGGCCATGTACCTTTTGCGATTTTTTTTTTCCTATTCTCGGTCATGTTCGGCGAATTCGCAGTTTTTCAGGGGCATTGAAACAATACCGCAGCGCACATTTGCGGGATTTTCATCGACCTTCGCTGACTATCGTCGACATTCTCTGGGTTTGTCTCATCCTTCGTGGATTTTGCCTCGCCATTCGTAGATTTTGCCTCGCCATTCGCAGTTTGGTCTTCCCTATTCGTGGATTTTCGTGACTCGGGAACCTATCCCCCCATTTTTCCAAAAAAGCAATGCCCCGCTTTTCGCGGGTTTTTTTTTCCTATTCGCAGCCATGTTCCTTGAAATCGCAGTTTTTTTTTTTTTTTTTCTAATGTGGCTGTGTACCTTTTGCAGTTTTTTTTTTTTTTCCTATTCGCGGCCATGTTCTGTGAATTCGCAGGTTTTTAGGGGCATTGAAACAATACCGCAGCACACATTCGCGGGATTTTCATCAACCTTCACAGATTATCGTCGACATTCTCTGGATTTGTCTCACCATTCATGGATTTTGCCTCACCATTCTCGGTTTGGTCCTCGCTATTTGTGGATTTTCCTGACGCGTGAACCTATTCCCCCCCCCCCCCCCCTTTTCCATTGAAGCAATGCCCCGCTATTCGCAGGTTTTTTTTCCTATCCATGGCCGTGTACCTTTCACGGTTTTTTGTTTTTCCTATTCGTGGCCGTGGTCTGTGAATTTGCGGTTTTTCAGGGGCATTTAAACAATACCGCAGCACACATTCGCAGGATTTTCATCAACCTTTGCAGATTGTCGTCGACATTCTCTGGATTTGTCTCACCCTTTGTGGATTTTGCCTCACCATTCTCGGTTTGGTCCTCCCTATTTGCGGATTTTCCTGACTTGGGAACCTATCCCCCCCCCCCCCCTTTCCAATGAAGCAATGCCCCGCTATTCGCAGGTTTTTTTTTCCTATTCGTAACCATTTACTTTTCACAGTTTTTTGTTTTTCCTATTCGCGGCCGTGTTCCATGAATTCGCGGTTTTTCAGGGGCATTTAAACAATACCGCAGCACACATTCGTGGGATTTTCATCAACCTTCGCAGATTATCGTCGACATTCTCTGGATTTGTCTCACCATTCGTGGATTTTGCCTCGCCAATCGTGGATTTTGCCTCGCCATTCGTGGTTTGGTCTTCCCTATTCGTGGATTTTCATGACTCGGGAACCTATCCCCCCTCCTTTCCAGAGAGGCAATGCCCTGCTATTCATGTTTTTTTTTTCCTATTCGGGGCCATGTTCCGTGAAATCGCGTTTTAAAAAAAGTTTTTTTCTATTGTGCCTGTGTACCTTTCGCAGTTCCCCCCCCCCCCCCCCCCATTTGCGGCCATGTTCCGTGAATTCGCGGTTTTTCAGGGGCATTGAAACAATACCGCAGCACACATTCGCGGGATTTTCAACAGCCTTCACAGATTATCGTCAACATTCTCTGGATTTGTCTCGTCCTTCGTGGATTTTGCCTCACCATTCGTGGATTTTGCCTCACCATTCTCGGTTTGGTCCTCCCTATTTGCGGATTTTCCTGACTCGGGAACCTATCCCCCCCTTTTTCCATTGAAACAATGCCCCGCTATTAGCGGTTTCGTTATTCGTGTATTTTCCAGAAACGTATCCCCTGCAAATAGCAGGGTCCCACAGTACTTTGTTTCTCCATTTTCAATCATGGGAAAAGTTCAGATTTTCTTGCTGTTTTGGCCGCAGGTGTCCATGAAGAGGGGGCACTGCATCAGATCTCTGTGCTTTTCTATCTTACCTGTAATCTTGTCCTTTTTAATGAAATACCTTGGAGGAAGAGTCTTTTGCATGTGCAGCCACTACTTTTGTAATGTGGACATATATATGTGTACCTGTTCCAGGCTCCCTGCCCATCTCGCTATCTACCTACAGGTTCATCCATTATTGATTATTTTCTGCCATCATTTAATCCACCCATCTTGCTCACACATTTGTTATGCAACAGGTTGATTTATTGATGTCTTTCCACTTTCACATCCATCACTCTGATCGAACATCTATTTGTCCAACAATCCCACTTTGTCCTGTTAAAGATATACACACAGTGGGGGAAACAAGTGGTGTGGATCACCTGGTTGATCCACATACACACTGCCATGTGTTGATCCACAGACAGCTGTGCATCCACTGTGCCATTATCGTTTCGATCTCTTCCCTTCCATCCCCCCCTCCTCCCCCCACCCCAATGTCACCAGATCACGATCTGCCATTGCACCACATCGCTTAGCCATGGTCAGACATGCTGGGATTATGTGGATAGTTCCTCTGCCATTGAACCGCTCAACCTGCAGGAAGAGTTTTCGCAACTACCTGTCAAAACCAAAATCGTAGGCAAGCATTTTGGAATCTTATTTTCCTCGATTTCTCTGATTGATTGATGGCCGGGCCTTCAAAAACGCCCCTTGTACCTGGAGTGCGTTTTTGGCATCTCGGGGCTAGTGTTTTTGGTCTTTCACGACCGGTTATCATCACCACCGTAGGTGGAACCTGCAGTTGTATCATTTACTATATGACAATGCCTGTGTGATCGCATTATCTGCAACCACAAGAACATCCCCTTTTTTTTTTTTGGGGACATATCTTGGCAAAGATTGAGTGAACTGTGACCACACACCGAAGGCTCTTTGAGCGGTATTTGCAGTTAAATAATTCATTTATTGTCATGATTTATGTGGTGATGGTGGATTCACGATTCGCTGTGCAGGTCAGAGCCTTCACCTGCCTTTCTCACACCTGACCCCCCCCCCCCCCCTCTTCCTCGTATACTGGACTCATGATCGGTGTCAACTATGATGTCATTACATAGATGTTCTTCTGCCGTCACTGTCATTTTAACATAATGTTGTTGTTGGGGTTAGGGTTAGGGTTAGGGTGGGGTTGTTAGGGTTAGGGTTGTTAGGGTTGGGGTTATGGTTTGGGTTAGGTTGTTAAATCAACCTTCAGGTTGTTAGGTTCTTCAGGTTGTTAGGTTCTTCAGGTTGTTACTTCAGGTTGTTAGGTTCTTCAGGTTGTTAGGTTCTTCAGGTTGTTAGGTTCTTCAGGTTGTTACTTCAGGTTGTTAGGTTGTTAGGTTAGGTTACAACTTCAGATTGTTAGGTTCTTCAGGTTGTTAGGTTGTTAGGTTAGGTTACAACTTCAGGTTGTTAGGTTCTTCAGGTTGTTAAATACAATTGATTCTTCTCGATCTACTTTTATCTTTGCTTTGTTAATTCCGCCACCAAAGGTGGACGGAGGTTATGTTTTCGCAATTGTTTTCGGACCATTTGTCCCAAACCGGATGACACCTTGTCTTCCTGTGAAAAACTTGTCGTGTAAAGTGCGTTAAGCGGCACATCGTTTCCGCACAGGTGACGATGCCATGTGCAGACACCCCCGGTATGATGAACCCTTTGCCACTGCTCTTTGATTTCTTCTTCTCCGCTAACATGACGTACCCGGCTCGTTTGAGACGCAGCTGCGTGTTTGAAAATAGCTTCTCGTGCTGGACAGGCCTCTCGGGGAGGGCTTGGAAGCGCACCAGACATCTGCCAGCTAAGCCGTGGGATTAAAGGCTCGCAGACGACACAGAAGCAGTGTCACTTTGCCCTTGAATCCTTCGGCGTGTCCGTGTTCCAAAACAATGCTCTTGCTTGCTCTGATCGTGGAGAAAGGAAACGGTACGTGTTCGACAAACACCACGATCCGTGATGACCCAAAGCCGGTAGTTTGCATATCTGTTTGGTTCACCATGGTGGTGAGGCCTAATTATCGGCCTGCTATGGCCGTTTACCCGGACGCACAGATCAACACCGAGTGCATCGTCACGTCCTATTGTGGTGTTACCGTTTTTACATTCGCACGGACGACTCCATGAATCCAGAGTTCGATCGGAACATGTGGGGCATCTCTCAATAGGTCGTTAAGGTGTCTATTACACCTTTTATCTTTTTTTGTATACAACATCGAGGCTCGTGTAAGAGCTAACATTGATCACAAAAAGTCTAACTGACACATAAAACATAAGATAAAGGGATAGTCTGGTTCACTATGTTAACAAATACAATTTCGTTCAATATTTTGGGAGATTAGCAAACCTGTACATTTTTGGAATCATCAGAGCATGGAAAATCCGAAAATCAATGTTGGCATTTGCGTAAACACCTGCATGGCCGCCATTTTTGATTTTCAAAATGGCCACCATAAAATACATATTTTGCGCTATCTCGGCTTCTAGTCAACCTAGAAACTTGATTAAATATGCTAATCCTATGTTTTCTGGGTCAAGGAATCCAATAAAGACCTCAAAATAGTGCTCAGGATTATAGAAAAGCAACAAACAAAGGTAATTGAAAACCATTGTCTTTATATTTGTGATATAACTTTATTACATAATACATGATAGTGCAAGTCCTTTGAAGTTTTAGGTATGGGTTTATAAAGCAAGAAAGCAGCCTTGTTAGTATCAGATTGAACTATAAGTCCTATACACAGGATCTACTAGGTCTGTACCGTTCAGGAATATGCTTTTACAGATCTTCGTCACTGTCCTGAGTGTCATTTTCGCAAAGGTGTCTACGCAAATGCAAACATTAATTTTTGGATTCCTCATGCTCTGAATATTCCAAAAATGGATAGTTTTGCTAATCTCCAAAAATTTTGAACGAAAAAACATAGTGAACCTGACTAGGAGCAGGAGACAACATTTGAGAGCAAGGACATCAGGAGATCTGTCGGAGAGAGAGGGCTTGGGGTGATGAGTCATGGGAAGGGGGGGGGGGGGTGGAGAGGTAAAAAAATACATGGACACTGCTAGGACTTCCAGGAAAGAAGTTGGTATTTCAAAAAAGTGGATCTGGGGTGAATTAACGGGGGTAGAAGAGATCAAAGGTTTTGGATGGGGGAAGATAAGAGGTGGTGGAGAACAGGTGTTTTAAAGACCTGGAGGGAGGAGTGGGATTGAAGGGAGTGAGGGAGTTTGTTCCAGAGGTGGGAGAAAAGAGGAGTGAAGGTGAGCAGAAAGTCTTGATTTTGGCAGTGTAACCATAAGAGGGTTGCTGGCAGGTCTTGTGTGACCTGTAGGAACATTTAGGGGACAGAGCACAGAGATTGTTAGGGTTAGGATTTGTTTATTGTTAAGGATTGTTAATCACTTGTCTGACAACTACAAATACATCAGTCCACATCGCCATTTTATGGTGGCATCATTATTGTAGCGTATTTGTATGTGTGTTGTGGTGTGGGTGTGAGGATGTAAGGTTGTAAGGAAAGAGAGAAGTTCCGAGTATTAAGTGAGCTTGAACAAGTGAGATGTTGAGTGAGTCAAACTGGAGAATGAAGAAGAAGAAGAAGATGAGGAAGTAAATGTAGAAAGTTCTTTAATTTATGGTGAAAGTTCTTTCTAAAAATGGCAATTTGTTCATCATAATGAACACAAAATAATGTAACATATGTATCCGGGGCAAACCGTCACCCTCGATTACGAGTCCTCAGTTATAAAAGTTTCTTCAAACTTGTAATAAATTTCATTTTATTTGATAATAATTTTGTTGGAAGTCTTTAGTCCCCGTTTTACGTCGACGTAGCCTTGATTATTAAATAAACATCATTCTCTGCACTAACGCTGCCACGTTCGACAACTGCAACTCTGCGTTACGAAGCGCACAAAGAACACGCTCGACGTTTCCAATATTGTTCTGCACAGAAACACACTTGGGGTAAAGCCTTGGTGTTTCGCGGATGGAGGCTTTACACCCCCACCCAAATTACACCCTGTGGTGGTGTTGCGGTTCAGCGAGAGTTCCAGTTCGAGTCCTGAGCTCGAGTCCGGGTGTGGAAAGTAAAACGGGCCATTGGCTCGGATTGAAGCCTCGGCCTTTGGTCCAGAATAGGCCATTCTGTAGTAATTCCTCGAGGAAATCCCTGCTGTTTCTGTTTAATATCAGGACGATCTCCAGTGTACTTGCAACTGCCTCATAGGGTTTCCCTTTCCAGGGGTTAAATGGTTTTATAGGTGTTTGATAATGACTTTTTGGGGTAATTCTCATGGGTGTGAAGGAAGAGAGGGGTTTATTTATTTATTTATTTTTTGTATACAAGGTCGAGGCTCGTGTAAGAGCAAACATTGATCACAAAAAGACAAACTGACAAATAAAACAAAATAAAACATATGATAAAGGGAGTGGGAGAACAAGATGGAGAGCAGGGACATCGGGAGACCTGTGGGAGGGAGAGGGCTTGAGGGAGGAGGCATGGGAATGGGGGAGGGGGAGGAGGGTTGAAGGGTTTTTGCGAAGCAGGTCTTTCCGCATTACCCTGAAGCCTTCATGTTTATAGGAGTACAACTACCTCATCCTCCTCTTTTCACATTGACACTACTACATACTCAAACTACTACTACTACTACTACTACTACTACTATTATTACTACTACTACTACTACTACTACTATCTTACCAGCCCCAATTATTTCCAAATTATTTTGTGGTTGACGGGGGAACATTTTTGCTCCAAGTCTTTCACGAAACGGCTGGACAGGAGTGATGTTTGACAAAAAGTGATTTGGACAGGAATTTGTAGCTTCTTCAGCATTTGTCAGCACGCGGAGCCAAGGGTTGTTATACCAAAGAAGTTTTTTGAATGCTATGTGCTACTTCCCTGCTTGACGCTCACCATTTAAAAGGATGGAGTACATACAAACAATGCTGGGAAGGCAATGGCAAACTATATCCAGTATAACGTCCCTTGCTAACAGACTGCTGCAACAGCAGTGACGCTCTGTAAAGAGTACTATGGGGCGGGATTCTTGGAAACATTGATGTCTGATCACCCGGCATGCGAAACACCACGATGGCAATTTATAGCTGGGTCGGGATCCGGACCCAGACTAGACAGCTCAGAGACAAGGGTGCATCTATTTAGGGTTCTCGGCTATTCTGCCAGTGATATTTTCATAGAGACATTACACATGTAGACATATTACACTTTTCATATTCATATAGACATTTTTAGGTGGTAGTTGTAGACAGCAACTGCCCAGGGTAGTACTACCGTTCTGACTTAGGAGCGTTAAGGTGGTGCCCGTTACCATCTTACACTCTCCGTGTCAGGATTGCTGATCCAACTTTGTCTCACTCAAACTAGAGATACCGTGTTAGCTTCAACCTCTCTTCTCACAAACAAACAAACATACACTTTTCAGCATACACTTTTCATCATACACTTTTCATCAAACACTTTTCATCACACACTTTTCATCACACACTTTTCATCATACACTTTTCATCACGCACTTTTCATCACACACTTTTCATCATACACTTTTCCTCATACACTTTTCATCACACACATTTCATCACACACTTTTCATCAAACTCTTTTCATCACACAATTTTCATCATACACTTTTCATCATACACTTCTCATCATAAACTTTTCATCACACACTTTTCATCATACACTTTTCATCACACACTTTTCATCATACACTTTTCATCATACACTTTTCATCATACACTTTTCATCAAATACTTTTCATCATACACTTTTCATCATACACTTTTCATCAAACACTTTTCATCATACACTTTTCATCATACACTTTTCATCACACACTTTTCATCATACACTTTTCATCATACACTTTTCATCACACACTTTTCATCATACACTTTTCATCATACACTTTTCATCAAATACTTTTCATCATACACTTTTCATCATACACTTTTCATCAAACACTTTTCATCATACACTTTTCATCATACACTTTTCATCACACACTTTTCATCATACACTTTTCATCATACACTTTTCATCATACACTTTTCATCAAATACTTTTCATCACACACTTTTCATCACACACTTTTCATCACACACTTTTCATCATACACTTTTCATCATACACTTTTCATCATACACTTTTCATCATACACTTTTCATCAAACACTTTTCATCACACACTTTTCATCACACACTTTTCGTCATACACTTTTCATCACACACATTTCATCATACACTTTTCATCAAACACTTTTCATCACACACTTTTCATCATACACTTTTCATCAAATACTTTTCATCATACACTTTTCATCACACACTTTTCATCATACACTTTTCATTATAAACTTTTCATCACACACTTTTCATCATACACTTTTCATCAAACACTTTTCATCACACACTTTTCATTATAAACTTTTCATCACACACTTTTCATCATACACTTTTCATCAAACACTTTTCATCACACACTTTTCATCATACACTTTTCATCAAACACTTTTCATCACACACTTTTCATCACACACTTTTCATCACATACATTTCATCATACACTTTTCATCATACACTTTTCATCATGCACTTTTCATCACACACTTTTCATCATACACTTTTCATCACACACTTTTCATCACATACATTTCATCATACACTTTTCATCATACACTTTTCATCATGCACTTTTCATCACACACTTTTCATCATACACTTTTCATCATGCACTTTTCATCACACACTTTTCATCATGCACTTTTCATCACACACTTTTCATCATACACTTTTCATCATGCACTTTTCATCACACACTTTTCATCATGCACTTTTCATCAAACACTTTTCATCACACACTTTTCATCATTCACTTTTCATCATACACTTTTCATCATACACTTTTCATCATACACTTTTCATCATGTACTTTTCATCATGTACTTTTCATCATGTACTTTTCATCAAACACTTTTCATCATACACTTTTCATCATACACTTTTCATCATACACTTTTCATCATACACTTTTCATCAAACACTTTTCATCACACACTTTTCATCATACACTTTTCATCATACACTTTTCATCATACACTTTCCATCATACACTTTTCATCACATACATTTCATCATACACTTTTCATCATACACTTTTCATCATGCACTTTTCATCACACACTTTTCATCACACACTTTTCATCACACACACTTTTCATCACACACACTTTTCATCACACACACCTTTCATCACACACACTTTTCATCACACACACCTTTCATCACACACTTTTCATCATACACTTTTCATCACACCCTTTTCATCATACACTTTTCATCACACACATTTCATCACACACATTTCATCACACACTTTTCATCACACACACTTTCATCACACACACTTTTCATCACACACACCTTTCATCACACACTTTTCATCATTCACTTTTCATCATGCACTTTTCATCACGCACTTTTCATCACGCACTTTTCATCACACACTTTTCATCACACACACTTTTCATCACACACACTTTTCATCACACACACTTTTCATCACACACACCTTTCATCACACACTTTTCATGATTCACTTTTCATCACACACTTTTCATCATACACTTTTCATCACACACATTTCATCACACACTTTTCATTACACACTTTTCATCATTCACTTTTCATCACACACTTTTCATCATACACTTTTCATCACACACTTTTCATCATACACTTTTCATCACACACATTTCATCACACACTTTTCATTACACACTTTTCATCATTCACTTTTCATCACACACTTTTCATCACACAATTTTCATCATACACTTTTCATCATACACTTTTCATCATACACTTTTCATCACACACTTTTCATTACACACTTTTCATCATTCACTTTTCATCACACACTTTTCATCATACACATTTCATCACACACTTTTCATTACACACTTTTCATCATTCACTTTTCATCACACACTTTTCATCACACAATTTTCATCATACACTTTTCATCATACACTTTTCATCACACACATTTCATCACACACTTTTCATTACACACTTTTCATCATTCACTTTTCATCACACACTTTTCATCATACACTTTTCATCACACACTTTTCATCATACACTTTTCATCACACACATTTCATCACACACTTTTCATTACACACTTTTCATCATTCACTTTTCATCACACACTTTTCATCACACAATTTTCATCATACACTTTTCATCATACACTTTTCATCATACACTTTTCATCATGTACTTTCCATCAAACACTTTTCATCATACACTTTTCATCATGCACTTTTCATCATACACTTTTCATCACACACTTTTCATCACACACACTTTTCATCACACACACTTTTCATCACACACACCTTTCATCACACACTTTTCATCATACACTTTTCATCACACACTTTTCATCATTCACTTTTCATCATACACTTTTCATCATACACTTTTCATCATACACTTTTCATCATGTACTTTTCATCATGTACTTTTCATCAAACACTTTTCATCACACACTTTTCATCATACACTTTTCATCATACACTTTTCATCACACACTTTTCATCACACACTTTTCATCATACACTTTTCATCATACACTTTCCATCATACACTTTTCATCATCCACTTTGCATCACACACTTTTCATCATACACTTTTCATCATACACTTTTCATCACACACTTTTCATCACACACTTTTCATCACACACTTTTCATCACACACTTTTCATCACACACTTTTCATCATACACTTTTCATCATTCACTTTTCATCACACACTTTTCATCATACACTTTTCATCATACACTTTTCATCACACACTTTTCATCTCACACTTTTCATCTCACACTTTTCATCACACTTTTCATCACACACTTTTCATCATACACTTTTCATCATACACTTTTCATCACACACTTTTCATCATACACTTTTCATCATACACTTTTCATCACACACTTTTCATCATACACTTTTCATCATACACTTTTCATCACACACTTTTCATCATACACTTTTCATCATTCACTTTTCATCATACACTTTTCATCATACACTTTTCATCATACACTTTTCATCACACACTTTTCATCATACACTTTTCATCATACACTTTCCATCATACACTTTTCATCATACACTTTTCATCATACACTTTTCATCATACACTTTTCATCACACACTTTTCATCACACACTTTTCATCACACACTTTTCATCACACACTTTTCATCACACACTTTTCTTTCTCATTTTCACTCCTCACCTTTACATTTTCTCTTTCTTAACCTTTCTCTCAATGCACCTCTTTTATTTATTAAAGGTCTCGATGAGGACTATATAGTAGTTAGGCAGATTAGCAATTTTTGGGGGAACGACTTTACAAAAGTACCATTTTTTTTTTTTTATTGGACCATATGCAATAGAATTAGGACCTGAGGCAAGACATATACAGTGTTTGACTTTTGCGCGAATACGACTCGCACAGCATAATATCGAGCAATACATTTATGCAAATAAATCATCAGCTATTGGAGTTAGAGTAAAGTCGTAAATACATAAATTGCTGAACAAATTACCTTGAACAACATGTTGTCTGTTCTAAAGCTATATTGTCATTACATCCTTGTAGTTGCATACATGTTAGATATATGAGAGGTGCGCGAGTCACAAGTATAACACATTTGTATAAACACTCGGTATTATATTACTAATTATAATTATATTACTAATTATAATTAAATTATATTATATTACTAATTGTAATAATAATTATTATTACATGGAAGCGTAAGATTTATTATGCAGGCATGCATAAGTTTTACAAATAACACTGCATGTAATGAAATAAAAGTTTGTCTCCTTGTTGAAAATATATACATAATTGTTTTTTGTCCAATAAAAAGGTGAAGAACACTGTATATTTCTTGCCTCCGGTCCTAAATCTATTGTATATGGTCTAATGAACCACCAAAATAAAAATGGCGCTTTTGTCAAGCCGTTCCCCATTTTCGAGAAATATGCTGCTGAAGCTGCCTGACTATAGTGACTGGAGCCTTCAACATTAAAAAAAAAAAAAAAAAAAAAAAAAAAAATACAGTTGGTCCACACATTAATAATAACCGGCGAAGCCGGTGTTGTGAATGAACGTGTAAGTATTATGTTGAAAAGTCAGATTTTGCTGAATCCTTTGAGAATTTCGAAGCTTTGACGCACCAAATCGCTCCATGGAGGCCGCCATCTTGCGGATGCGGAAGTATGCATAAAAAATTGCGAAAAAGTTCAATAGAAGTTTGTTTCACCCGTCTTTGTTTGATTCACAATCTTATGCACCTCTAATTTGTAATTAAAATACTTTAAGACCAACCTCGTTCCCCGGGCCCGCACGGTCCCTGGTTATCTTCGACGAAAATTGTCACCAAACACCGGAACCAATGAGATTCGAGCATTTGAAGAAATATTTCAAAAAAGCTTATTACCGTTTCGGAGGCTGAAAACGGCGTCAAATATTCTAAAATTGACGAAGAATTTTTTTTTGAAATCTCGCGGTCGTAGGGGAAAGTTTTTCACGGCCGGAAATATCCGAAGTTGAGACGGAATTCACCGAATTAATCAAGAAGGAAATTTTATAAATTTTAATCTCATCCAGAATGCAAATGGTGTCATTTTGAACTAGGTACGGTACCTACTACACCTACCTACTACCAACTACCTAACTTACTGATGCCATAGTTATGGGTAAAATAGTGGCAAGAGGCTTTGGCTTCGCCGGCTCATTGCGGCTTTGCAGTGGGGTACGAGTAGCCGGCGAAGCCGGTGTTGTGAATGAACACGTATTTATGTTGAAAAGCCAGATTTTGCTGAATCCTTTGAGAATTTCGAAGCTTTGACGCACCAAATCGCTGCATGGAGGCCGCCATATTGCGAATGCGGAAGTATGCATAAACAATTGCGAAAAAGTTCAATAGAGGCTTTGGCTTCGCTGGCTCATTGCGGCTTTGCAGTCGGGTCATATTAAATATGCATGTTTTTGTTTCATATACGTAAGTCGGGTTTGTAATGGAGTTTGGGCATTAGTTGTGTTTTGAACCGGAAGTGCTTGCTCGCGTTTCCGGGAATCTCGGGGGAGTTCCGGGGCGCAAAGCCGTCTGGGTGTGCAGTGGTGGTGGCACGTCGACATGATGATTCGGGTGCTGCAAAACATGGACGTTGTCTTCGAACATTGCCTCTTGATCTATTCTACTTCGGAACTTTACAGGGTTACTTTTTAATTTTCGGTAACGATTGACGCAGTGGTTTGTTGCCTATACACCACCCAAATAAATGGATGTGTCATAAGAACGTATTGCACGCTTGGAATAGGATTGCTAGTCAGGTGGATGCACTGCCAGTAATACTACCACTACTACTACTACTACTACTACTACTACTACTACTACTACTACTAGTACCCGACTGCAAAGCCGCAATGAGCCGGTGAAGCTAAAGCCAAAGCCTCTTGCCTCTATTTTACCCATCACTATGGCATCTGTAGGTTAGGTTGTTGGTAGTAGGTAGGTGTAGTAGGTACCGTACCTAGTTCAAAATGACACCATTCGCATTCTGGATGAGATTAAAATTTATAAAATGTACTTCTTGATTAATTCGGTGAATTCCGTCTCAACTTCGGATATTTCCGGCCGTGAAAAACGATCCCCGACGGACGCGAGATTTCTAAAAAATAATTATTCGTCAATTTTTGAATATTTGACGCCGTTTTCAGCTTCCAAAACGGTAATAAGCTTTTTTGAAATAATTTTTCAAATGGTCGAATCTCATTGGTTCCGGTGTTTGGTGACGATTTTCGTTGAAGATAACCAGGGACCGTGCGGGCCCGGGGAACGAGGTTGGTCTTAAAGTATTTTAATTACAAATTAGAGGTGCATAAGATTGTGAATCAAACAAAGACGGGTGAAACAAACTCCTATTGAACTTTTTCGCAATTTTTTATGCATACTTCCTCATCCGCAAGATGGCGGCCTCCATGCAGCGATTTGGGTGCGTCAAAGCTTCAAAATTCTCAAAGGATCCAGCAAAATCTGGCTTTTCAACATAATACGCGTTCATTCACAACACCGGCTTTGCCAGCTACTACTACTTGTACCCGACTGCAAAGCCGCAATGAGCCGGCGAAGCCAAACCCTCTTGCCACTATTTTACCCATCACGATGGCATCAGTGGGTTAGGTAGTTGATAGTAGGTCGGTGTAGGTACCGTACCTGGTAAGACTTGGTAAAAGAGAAGAGCAGACAGTCCCCACCAATACCTACATACAATAAATGTCACAAGAAGCTTAAGGAAGTAACTATACGATGTGCTAGCTTAGGGCCTTTTAAAAGAAATTTTAACTGGGCTTAACATACGTTTTCACAGTATGTGTGTAGTCTTCTAACTTCAGTCGCTGTCAGGGCTGATTCTCTCCGGGCACGGCAGCTTCCTCCACCAGAAGAAGTTAGCTTGTAGTAAGATCAGTGCCGACAGATCAGACGATAGCGCCGTTTCAACGGCAATGTGTGACTGTCGTTAATCAAACCGAGCTTTCTTTCTTTATGTGATCCGCTTATACCGTATTTCTGGCCGTGAAAAACTATCCCCGACGGCCACGAGATTTCTAAAAAATAATTCTTCGTCAATTTTAGAATATTTGACGCCGTTTTCAGCGTCCGAAACGCATAATAAGCTTTAAAAAAATATTTTTCAAATGCTCGAATCGCATTGGTTCCGGTGTTTGGTGACGATTTTCGTTGAAGATAACGAGGTTGGTCTTAACGTATTTTAATTACAAATTAGAGGTGCATTAGATTGTGAATCAAAGAAAGACGGGTGAAACAAACTCCTATTGAACTTTTTCGCAATTGTTTTATGCAAACTTCCGCATCCGGTCTATGGCGGCCTCCATTGCGTGATTTGGTTTTAGAAATATTTTTTCAAATGCTCGAAACTCATTGGTTCCGGTGTTTGGTGACACTTTTCGTTGAAGATAACCAGGCCCGTGCGGGCCGAGGTTGGTCTTAAAGTATTTTAATAATAAATTGGAGGTGCATAATAATGTGAATCAAACAAATACGGGTGAAAGAAACTCCTATTGAACGTTTTTCAATTTGTTATGCATACTTCCGCATCCGCAAGATGGCGGCCTCCATTGAGCTTCGGAATTCTCAAGCCAAGGCATAATCTGGTTTTCGACATAATACGTACGCGTTTATTGACAACACCGGCTTCGCCGGCTACTACCACCACTACCACCACTACCAACACTATTAGTACCCGACTGCAAAGCCGCAATGAGCCGGCGAAGCCAAAGCCTCTTGCCATTATTTTACCCATCACTATGGCATCAGTAGGTTAGGTAGTTGGTAGTAGGTAGGTGTAGTAGGTACCGTACCTGGTTCAAAATGACACCATTTGCATTCTGGATGAAATTAAGATTGATAAAATTTCCTTCTTGATTAATTCGGTGAATTCCGTCTCAATTTCGGATATTTCCGGCTGTGAAAAACTATCTACTACGGCCGCGAGATTTCTAAAAAACAATTCTTTGTCAATTTTAGAATATATGACGCCGTTTCCAGCCTCCGAAACGCGGTAATAAGCTTTTTTGAAATATTTTTTCAAATACTCGAATCTCATTGGTTCCGATGTTTGGTGACGATTTTCGTTGAAGACAACGAGGGCCCTTGTGGGCCCGGGGAACGAGGTTGCTCTTAAAGTATTTTAATTACAAATTAGAGGTGCATAAGATTGTGAATCAAAAAAAGACGGGTGAAACAAACTCCGATTTAACTTTTTCGCAATTTTATGCATACCTCCGCATCCGCAAGATGGCGGCCTCCATTGAGTGATTTGGTGCGTCAAAGCTTGGAGTTCTCAAAGGATCCAGCAAAATCTGGTTTTTCAACATAATACGTATGCGTTCTTTCACAACACCGACTTCGCCGGCTATCACTATTATCACTACTACTATCACCACTACTCTATCACCACTACTCTGTCACCACTACTACCACCACTACTACCATCACTACTACCATCACTACTACCATCACTACTACTACCACCACTACCAATACCAACAGTATCACTACTATAACCACTACTATCAACCATTACTATCACCACTACTACCACCTCTACTACCATCACTACTACCACCATTCATGGCCGCAGTGACTAATGACTACCACCACTACTACTATCACTACTATCACCACTACTACCACCACTACCACCACCACCACCACCACTACTACTACTACTACTACTACTACTACTACTACTACATCTGAAAATGCAAAGCCTGTCCGCATCCGCTTTATATTCAGACATCTTCTTCCAAGTGCTAAACATGACAAATAGTTTTTAAAAAAATAAAGAAGAGAAAATTGATGATTTGAACAGTTTACGTTTTTTATCCCACTGGAATGTCGGATGTGGATTTGGATCTGAACCAAAATCTAATCGGCTTGTTCTTGTCACCAAGTCAACTTATCCACCTCGTATTGTCATAATCCGTCCATATGTTTTTCAGATATCATGCTAATCGTTTTTGGTCCTATCTCTCAATGATGAAGAATCACAATAAATATCGGATCCAGATCCGGATATTCACCAAAATCGAATCAATTATTCCTTGTCACAAACCCAACGTGTGCACCAAATTTCGTACGATTATGTGCATACCTTTCTGAGATATCCTGCTCAAAGACAAACGGAAACCTGCGGTGGCCGGAGTAGAGGGGTCAATATATGGTTGAACCCCAAAACAATTGATACAAAAGGTTTTTCAATGGATTCTGGTACCATTGGGCATGCTAAATAACATACTAAAAATCTAGTAACATCTGACTTCCGGAAAGGGGTCATTTTCAAGATGGCGTCCAAGATGGCTGCCAGGAGCTGAAAATGGCCATATCTCAATTATTATTCAACCTAGAAAGGTGGTTTTGGTGTCTAACCCTAGGTTTTAGGGCCCAAGAAATCCAATTGAATCAATAAAATTACCATCAGTTAAAATTACCATCCAGCATTATGGTTCAGCTACGACCATTGTCTTTGATGGCTATGAGGAAGGGCCGTCCATTAAAGACAACACGCATCAGAGAAGAGGACACAATATTCATCCCATTGTCAGCTTCACTGCTGAGACAAAGTTCTCAGGCAAGAAGGAGGAGGTCCTGTCAAGAGATATCAATAAACAGAGACTGATCGGAATGATAAGTGATGAACTGAGAGAAAGGTATTGCACTGTGGTCAATGCACCTGGAGATGCTGACGTAGATATAGTAAAGGCTGCAGTGGAGGCATCTCTTCTACACACCACTACACTGATTGGAGAAGATACTGATCTCCTTGTCTTACTCCTTTACTATGCGCAGGGAGACAGTAAGAGCCTTTATTTCAGATCAGACAAGTCCAAAGCTGATGGCAGTTTTAAAGTGTATGACATCAACCGTCTAAAATAAATCCTCGGACATGACATGTGTTCTCAGTTGATATTCATCCATGCCATGACTGGTTGTGACACGACTTCTCGGATTTTTGGTGTTGGCAAAAAGACTGCTTTCCAGAAGCTTGTAAAAGGAGACCCTGTCCTTCGGTCTTGTGCCAACACATTCACCATCCCAAACCAGACCACAGAGGTGATCGATGACCTTGGATGCCGAGTAATGGCGATCCTCTTTGGTGGCAAGTGCAAAGATTCCCTTGCAACAATGCGATATAACACCTTCAGCAAGAAGGTTGTCTCTGCTTCGTCTTTTGTAACACCCGAACGTCTGCCCCCAACTGAATCTGCTACCAAACTTCACTGTCGTAGAGCGTACTACCAGATCATGGGGTGGATGGGAAAAGAAGAGGGTATGGATGCCATGAAATGGGGGTGGAGCCTGCAGGATAATCAGTTTGTCCCACTTATGTCAAGAATGAACGCTGCTCCAGACAGTCTCTTGAAGGTCATTCATTGTAACTGCTCCACTGCCTGCAAGACACTCCGCTGCTCTTGTAGACGATATGGACTACCATGTACTTGAAGAATGCCAACTTGAAGAATGTGACAATCCACATAACAAGTTTCTTCCAGAGGAGTCGGAGGATGACGATGAATAGCGACTAACTGTATAAGACAACAAATGCCTTATGGGCTGGTAAACCTGGCTTACTGGATTACCTGATTACTTTGTGCTTATTTAAGTAATTTTGATGATTTTCCTGGGTGCCTTAAACCTAGGTATACACACTGAAAAAATCTCTCTAGGTTGACTACTATTCGACAGAGCCATTTTCGTGGATCAGGTTGTCACCTTGTGATGCCATCTTGGACTTGTCAATAAATAATTAACTGATGGTAATTTTATTTATTCGATTGAATTCCTTGGGCCCTAAAACCTAGGGTTAGACACCAAAACCACCTTTCTAGGTTGAATAATAATTGAGATATGGCCATTTTAAGCTCCCGGCGGCCATCTTGGACGCCATCTTGAAAATGACCCCTTTCCGGAAGTCAGATGTTACTAGATTTTTAGTATGTTATTTAGCATGCCCAATGGTACCAGAATCCATTGAAAAACCTTTTCTATCAATTTTTTTGGGGTTAGGTGAGTTTTTTTTCGTATATTGACCCCTCTAGAGGTAATGTCATTCTGGGTGCGGAAAGGAAAGTGAAATCTTTCGATATCATGGAGGTTGTTGAGAATTCACGATGGAAGGGGATTAACAAAAACGAGATTTAAATATCAGAAAAGGATTCTTTGATCAAAAGATCACCACTAAATGTAGGCAGATTAGCTTGCGCCGACTCTCTCACAATGCCCGATCAAAGTATCAATTCTTACAAAGAACAGGAAGAATCTACGGGATCAACCATTTTCTGCTTCCATATTATATATTTGTGTATTTCCAAATGAGATGCTTTATACCTTACCTTCTGCCCCTTCCCCCTCCCATAATCTTCACCTTTTCTCCCCCCCTTCTCCTAACCACCACATTTTCCTCCCCTTCCCTTAATCCCCACATTTTCCTCCCCTTCCCTTAATCCCCGTATTTTGATCCCATTTCATAATTACCACTGGGGCATGCAAATCAGACATTTGTGGTAACTGTTCTTTCTGCCATAAAACAGCACTTTGTTAATGACGTCATTATGACGTTTTTGATGACACATTTGGCTCATCCACCAAGCCCAAAGTACTGGAGTGCATTGAACCCTTTCCCAGGTTGGTGAAACATGTAGTGTAATATCTGTGCAGGTAAGGATACATTTTACAGGTAAAGCCTAAAAGGGAGACCCTTGGTTTTCTGGGAGAGATCCTGCTCTGCTCCGTGGCCTCATTGGGAGTGCAAGGACTTGCGGTTCATTCTCCTTCCATTGCCAACCCTTCTGCCTTGGCCTTGCCTGCACAATGCATGCCAACCGTGCAGTCGGCCTGTGTTATGAGTAATCACCCTGCTTCTCGCTCCATTGCTCGGAGATTTGTGCTTCCCACTGAGTGACTAATCGCCGGTTCTTTGCCTCGACAGGTGTAACTCATGAGGTTCTAAATGGCTTCGCCTCACATGTTACAGGATTAATCAGAGGAGGAGGGGGTAGAGGAGGATTGTGGGTAAATTTCCAATAAGAGCAATTCCTGAGCCAAAGTTCCTCCTTGAGCATGAACCCTCACATCCTCATATTGCTGTTTGCCCTCTTATTTTGCTTATTGCACCTGCACTGGATATTTGCATGGCTAGACTAAACATAAACATTGGCCACCTGCCCATGAAGCTACATCACTTCTTGCATAACGTTCTGATTGTGGAAAAAGAAAAACCCAAAATCTGGTGAAAAAAAAAACTTTTAAAGGAAGACTCCAGACCCAAAATTTTTTTTAATTATTTAAATCTTTGGAATAATAGGTAATGTTTAATTTTTAAAAAGAAAAAAAAATTCGACGCTAAATTAGTCGACGCTAAATTCGCGTTTTAAAAAAGGCATGATTAAAAAAAAAAGCTAGTTCTGGAATCCTTGTGACGTCATTGTGACGTCACACGAGGTATAGATCTCAGCTGATCGTGGTGCACACAGTGCATAAACATGGCAGACATGGCAGAAGAAGAAGTTTCTGACTCCGAATCGCTCGATATTTCCTCCAATCTGTCGGACTTTTCAGCTGATGAATACGTATCAGAGGCCAAGGAAGGTAGTGTAGAAGAATTTGATATAGAACGGAGAGAATTTGGTGTTCAACCATATCAGTTTGAGCCGGAATATGCCGACGAAGATCCAGAGGCCAATATGGAGGTCGAAATGGAAAACGACAAAGATGATGCTGAATGGCTCGCAGATTTAGATTACTGGTACGTGTTGGGCTAGCCTACTTGTTGATAGTTTCGGTTAAATATGCGAGGAATATTTATATCAAGGGAGTGTTATTGCAGTAGTGACTTTGTTTGATCGATAAAACCCAATCGCGTTGTGCCTGTATCATGGCGTAGCCACAGACACGCAGGCTGCAGCGACTGAGTGTCGTGTACAAATGCACTCGTCACTGTACCTCGGCGTTTCGTAGAATTTTGACCAATTTATTTATATTTATGGCAGGCATGTTCCGCTAGACCCCGAAATAAGTCGACATAAACAATTATGCTCGCATCCCGGGAGGGATAGCCCACATTTTATACATGACACAAACGTCATTTACTATGTTTATTATTATTCTTCCGCCCTATTTTGCACCTCCGAAAACTTCATAATTAATGTTCTCAGCAACCGCTAGTCGGATTGACAGGAAATTTTCATCAAATGATCGTCTCGGCTCCTAGAATTTTTTAATGCTAATTATGACGTCATAGGTCACGTGGTATGGGCGCCATCTTGTAAAACAAATTCAACTTTTCCCCTGTGTATCTCCGAAACGCCTCAATGGAAAAATTTGAGGAATGGCTCATTCTAAAGAACTCTTCAACGGGAACAAAAGACATGTGTATCGAGTATATTAAAAATGCTAACGTTAAGAGGTTAGAATTCGTCAAACAAAAAATTTTCTCCCCCGAAAATGGGATTTTTTTCCCAGATGCTTAGTTAAAAAAAACTCAGAATGCAAAAATTTTCGAAGTCATACGTCACATGGTTCGGTCGCCATCTTGTTTTCCGTGAAAAAACACAAAAACCCCTTTTTCTCCGCAACGGCTGAACAGATCGAACCCAAGCTTGGCACGCATATTCGCATACCCATGACGAACAAAAAAGTCAGTGAGCACGACGTCATCCGACACATGGTTTCAGAGTTATGACGTTTTAAAGCTCAAACTAGAAATGGAATCACCTCCATAATTTGTGGAGATATCGAGTTGAAACTTTACACAAATGTTCCTCATGGGGAGATGTTTCAACGTTACTTGAGACGTTTTGATAAGTCACATGGTTTGGCCGCAATAAATAATGGAAATTAAATTTTAAAAAGCTTGTAACTCCTGAACCACTGCATGTATCGACTTAAATTTTTAATGCAATGTAGCTCTCATCAAGCGGAACAAGTGTGCAAAATTTCAAGATGATTGGATGTACGGTCTCGAAGCTATAAGTCTTTATTGTTGAAAGAAGAAGAAACACCGATTGTCTTTCCAGAACGTGCTCACTATAACGCGATCTCCCACGATCATTTCAACCTCAAAAAAAATTATAATTGCAGATTTGTCAATAGATGAGGCATATTAACAAACGAATGAAACAGATTTGCTCAAATTCTGACTATTTTTAAATCGATCGCATTTCACTCAAAGTGATGACCCACTGAAGAAGAAGAATTCCTTCCAGGACGTGATCATTATCACACGATCTCCCGCGGTCATTTCAACCTCAAATGAAATTCAAATTGCAGATTTATCAATAGGGGAGGCATATTAACAAAGGAATGAAACAGATTTGCTCAAATTCTGATTTTTTAAAAATCGATCGCATTTCACCTAAAGTTTGAGGTACGAAGAAGAAGAAGAATCGTTTAGCTTCTCAGATAAAATAAATAATTCTGTCTGCAATTTCAGGTTAATTTTCTTTTTTAAATGGCTTTTTCTGCAATCAGTGCATGGATTGACATGTGTGGATGTGGGTGTGGGTGTGGGGGGGGAGGGGGAGGGATGTGTGTGGGGGGGGGGGGGGTTGGGGTGTGCGTGTGTATGTGTGTTAGGGGTGGGGGGTGGGTGGGGGTATGTGTGTGTGTGTGTGTGTGTGGGGGGGGGGGTTGGTGTGTGCGTGTGTATGTGTGTTAGGGGTGGGGGGGGTATGTGTGTTTGTGTGGGTGTGGTGGGTGGAGGGTGTGTGTGGGCATGTGTGTGTGGGGGGGGGGGGGGGGGGTGGATATGCGTGTATGTGGGGGGGGGGGTGTATGTGTGGAGGGGTGTGCGTGTGGGGGGGAGGGGAAATATGTGTGTGTGGAGGGGTGTGCGTGTGGGGGGAGGGGTGTGGGGGTGTTTGTGTGTGTGTGTGTGTTTGGATGTGTGTGGGTGGGGGGGGATATGTGTGGGTGTGTGTGGGGAGGTGGATATGTGTGTATGTGGGGGGGGGGGGTTCGTGTGTGTATGTGGGGGGGGGGGGGTTCGTGTGTGCGTGTGGAGGAGGGGGGGTCGGATGTGTGTATGTGTGGAGGGGTGTGTGTGTGGGGGGGGGGGGTGTCGGGGGATGCGTGTGGGGAATGTGTCTTGGGGGGTCGGGGGAGGGGGATGTGCATTTGTCTGGATATGTGTGTGCGTGTGGGGGGAGGGGTGTGCGGGTGTTTGTGTGTGTGTGTGTGTGTGTGGATATATGTGTGTGTGTGTGTGTTGGGGGTGGAGTGTGTGTGTGTGTGTAGGGGAGGGGGTTGGGGGGGGGGGGGGGTTGGTGTGTGTGTGTGTGTGTGTGTGTGTTTGGAGGGGTGTGTGTGTGGGGGGAGGGGTGTGTGTGTGGGGGGAGGGGTGGGGGGGTGTGGGTGGGGGTAGGGTGTGTGTGGGTGGGGGTAGGGTGTGTGTGTGGGTGGGGGTAGGATGTGTGGATGTGTGTGTGTGTGGATGTCTGTGTGTGTGGGTGGGGGGGAGGGGGATATGTGTGTGTGGGGGGGGGGGCGGGGGTTGGGGTGTGCGTATGGGGGGGTGGGTGGGTGTGTGTGTATGTGTGGAGGGGTGTGTGTGGGGTGGGGGGGGGGTGGATTTGTAGTACGGAGGGGTGGATATGTGTGTGTGGGTGGGGGGGGGGGTGGATATGTGTGTGTGTGTGGGTGGGGGGGGTTGGGTTGTGCGTATGGAGGGGGGGCAGATGTGTGTGTGTGTGAGTGTGTGTGTGTGTGTGTGTGTGTGTGTGTGTGTGTGTGTGTGTGTGTGTGTGTGTGTATGTGTGGAGGTGGGGTGTGTGTGTGTGTGTGGAGGGGTGGAGGGGTGTGCGTGTGGGGGGAGGGGTGTTTGTGTGTGGGTGTGTGGGTGTGCGGGGGGGTGGATATGTGTGTACGTGGGGGGAGGGGTTGTGTGAAGGAGGGGGGGGTTGGATGTGTGTATGTGTGTGTGTGTGTATGTGTGGAGGGGTGTGCGTGGGGGGGGGGGAGGGGGGATGTGTGTGTGTGTGTGTGTGTGTGTGTGTGTGTGTGTGTGTGTGTGTGTGTGTGTGTGTGTGTGAAGGGGGGGTGTGTGAAGGGGGGGTGTGTGAAGGGGGTGTGTGTGTGTGTGTGTGTGTGTGTGTGTGTGTGTGTGTGTGTGTGTGTGTGTGTGTGTGTGTGTGTGTGTGTGTGTGTGTTTGTGTGTGTGTGTTTATCAGGGTTGTATCCAAGGGGGTTGTGTCAAAGCATGTCCAATGAAAGTGGGGTTGTATCAAAAGTGGGGTTGTATCAAAAGTGGGGTTGTATCAAAAGTGGGGTTGTATCAAAAGTGGGTGCGAGTAAACCGGTCATCACTGCCAGCAGTTTTAAAGTGGCAGTTCTATCTCGCCTAGGCCTAGGCCTAGTAATAAAAATAGATTTCTTACCCTCATCAACTCTCGTTTAGCAACAGCAGTTCGAGGTCTCTTCAAAGTCGGCGTGGAACATGAAGTCTAGGCCTGGGGCAAGACGGTAGGCATCGCAAATTCAGTGTCGGCGCCAGTGGCCTGAGTGAGCGACATCATCATCATCGACGTAGACGGCGTTATATTCTTCGATGTGGTGGCTGGCGAAGCAGGTGTCCTGCAGGTACCCTCAGGATATTTGGATGGGATTTGCAAAGGCTTCAAATCTAGTCTGGCAGCGTGGCCCATACTCCAAGCCAAAAAGTTGACATCGCACTCTGGTTCAAAATGTTCACTGCAAAGCCTCGTCGACCTGGTAGGACCTTTCCATCGTGCTCGAGTTCGTCGGACAAACCTCTTCCAAGTGTTATTACTGGCAACATCCTTCGAGAATTCATGCAGTGTCCGCACAAAAGGCTCCGAGACTTTGCTGCACCCGTACAAAACACAACTATAAACCATTTAGAATCCGATATGCAGGACAATATAACTCGAATAGAAACACTCCACACTATTGTATTGTATTGTAAACCATTTGTAAAGTATTTCCGGCTTCCCCATCACCTCGTGTGACGTCATACTGTGCACGGGCACGTGGTCTAAGATTTGCAGAAGCGTTTTCGTCGATGGTCTATTATAATTGGCGCATTTAAGGTCGGATTACAAGGAAACGACTTCGCGGGTTGATTTTTTTTTAGATGATGTTGTTATGTACTGATCAAAGATTATGTAGAAGCAATTAACTTTAAAAAAAAATTGGGGTCTGGAGTCTTCCTTTAAACTGAAAAATACAATTGTTTGATTTTTTTAAACTACGTCTTCATTTCTTTTTCAGGTTCAGCCTTGGTGGTGGATGGTTGTTTCGTTTAAATTCCACAACACCTCTTCTGTTGTCTATGTGACTTGGCCAATCCGCACTTTGGAGTTATGTGGTAGGAGATACAATATATGTGTCAATGTGTGACTTTCCAATCTCATGTCCCAGGGATCGTGAGGGGAGGAATTGGCCAGGGTCGCGGCACACAATGGTCTTCTTGTACAAGCGGAACCCATGAAAACATTCACAGAAAAACAGAATAGCCGGTTCAGTTTATCGTCGGATCCCATTTATCAGGAATCAAAGCCTGACACTTCGATATTGTCTTGAACTTCGGACATCACTGGCGAGTGTGACGTGGAGCATTTTTCAGGAGATGTCCGTTTTTTTGTGTACAAGATCGAGGCTCGTGTAAGAGCTAACATTAAATCATACAAAAACAAACTGACACATAAAACATATGATAAAGGGAGCGGGAGACAAGATGGGGAGAGAGAGGGAAGCACACAAGTACAACATTTGAGAGCAGGGACATCGGGAGATCTGTGGGAGGGAGAGGGCCTGGGGGGGAGGCATGGGAAGGGGTGGGGGGGGGGGGGGTGGGAGAGGTATAAAACACAACGACAATACTAGGACTTCCAGGAAAGAAGTCGGAATTTCAAAAAAGTGGATCTGGGGTGAATTAACGGCGATAAAAAAGCTCAACGTTTTGAATGGGGGAAGATAAGAGATTGCGGTGAACAGCTGTTTTAAAGACCTGGAGGGAGGAGTGGGATTGAAGAGAGTGAGGGAGTTTGTTCCAGAGACAGGAGAAAAGAGGAATGAAAGAGTGAAGGTGAGCAGAGAGTCTTGATTTTGACAGTTTAACCATAAGAGGGTTGCAGGCAGATCTTGTGCATCCTGTAGGAATATTTGTGGGACAGAGCCCAGAGAGAGCTGGGGGAGCAAGGCCGGAGAGGAGTCGGTGGAAGACAGAAAGACCACCAACCTGCCTGCGGTGAGAGAGTGAAAGGCCCTTTGAATCAGCTTCATCGCGGGAGATTCAAATGATTCTGAAAGCTTTGGTTTCAACAGCGTGAAGCCGAGCTAGGTGTGAGGCAGGAGCACCAGCCCAGAGGGGAGATCAGTTCTCCATTGAGCTGCGGATGAAAGCCTTGTATGTGGTGAGAAGCTCAGGTGTGCCAAGGAAGGACTTCGCACGACGGAGGATGCCCAATCGGCGACTGGCTTTGGAGGCCAGCCTGGAAATGTGGTTTTCCCAGGAAAGGTCATGGCAGATAGTGAGACCCAAAAGCTTGAGTGACAGAACTTCTTGGAGAGGATTATTCAGAAAGTGGATGGGAGGGTTGTCCAGTCGGTCTTTTCGGAGAGACATCGTAAGAGTGTGAGATTTGTCAGGATTGAAAGACATGTTCCACTTGTTTGACCAGTCTGTGATTTTGTCCAGGTCTGCAGAGAGTAAGGAGGCTGCAGACTGCCGATCTGAGGGATGAGGAATGGAGCGACAGAGAGTGGAGTCATCAGCAAAGAGATAGAGAGGATTTTCAAGAGAATCGGACAGATCATTGATGAAGACCAGAAATTTTTTCTTTCGTTCATGATTTTGACTTGAAATGATTCATGATTTGAAATTTTCTTTCATTTTCCGTTCATGTAAAACAATTGGTTTGGTAGGAAATGTGGTATTTTAGAAGGGGTTTAGAGTTTCTGTGTTTGAATGTATACAGAGTGAGAGTCAGGAGTGGGGAAGGGTTCATGAAAAAAACCAAATGCTCTAAATTGAGTTTGAGGTCCAAGGTAGTCAGGTGAGGTGTGAAGACGGTTAAGGAAAGGTCATATGTCGGTGTCCTGATCTTAGTCCTCTTGGTTCTGCACGATGGACATATTGGCCAAGGAATCCAGTTGATCTCTTCCTGTCCATTCCTCGATTAGCTTCCTGGAGTCGATTAGGTCTCTTGATGATCGTGTCCCTCTGGACTCGTGCTATGATTGCCCAACCCAAAAATGACTACTTCACGGATCCACAATTTGTGCTGCATAAACTTTGGAGTACTTTGGTATCTGGCTCAATAAGAGCCAGATACCTCTTGTGCTAAGCAAATCGCAGACATATACAAGTTATTGTACTTCCTTTTCTGAGATTACTGGAGATACCTATCAGTGGTACCTTGCATCTTGCTCCATCGTGTTCGGCAAATTCATTTTATATCGAGGTAATCTCTGCAAAATATCTTCTTCTGCATGGGTACTAACTCTTCAGGGAGGGCAGGGGTGACAGGGTAGATTTCCTCCCTCTCAGTGCATCCAAATGACTTTGAAGAGCAACCAAGGGGAGAGGAGATTTACGGATCCGTGTGACCCCAGCTGCTACCATTCCTTGCTGTGCTTGTTTAACACCACAGCCGTTTTATGTTTTCGTCTAATACCGAGCGGACGTCAAAGGACAACGCGAAATATTTGACGCAGATCGATGTCACCCTGGATTTGATTTGAATTGAGTTGGGTTGATGAGATGTCCATTGGAAGTCCCTTGGCTCCACACGCTGACCATTTGCTGCTGTGATTTTGTCAGAGTGGGACAGTAAGTTTGTGGGATTGTTAAACATAAACCGCACACATTCCTTTCCTTCTCGCAGTCGTTGGGGGAAATGATACATGGGGCACACAAAAATGGCGGCTAACCTCGCAGAATAACTAGAACGACACTCGGTACAGAGCATACCTCCGCCAGGCTGAATGGTCTACGTTTTGTATCCCACTGATAGGTCGGATCTGGATTCGGACCTGAACCAAAATCGAATCGGCTTGTTCTTGTCACCTACCCAACTCATCCACCTAGTTTCGTCATAACTCATCCGCAACTTTTTGAGATATTGTGCTATCTTTTTGTTTTTTTCACACTGCTATACCTTTTTTCGCCCCATCTCTCAATGGTGAAGAATCGCTTGTAAAATTATAAAAATTCTCTTATCCGGATCTGGATCAGAATCTACACGAACACCAAATAAATGAGTCCTTGTCACAAACACAACTGGTCCGCCAAATTTAGACCAAATCAGTTCATAATTTTTTGAGATATCGTGATATATATCATTGTTGGCCCGATCTCTCAATATAAATGAATCACTTTAATAATTCTAGTAGCTGGATCCGGATCCGGAGATTCACCAAAATCTAATCATTTCGTCCTTGTCACAAACCCAACGTGTCCACCAAATTTCGTCCGAATCCGTCTATAACTTTTTGAGATATCCTGTTCACAGACAGACAGACAGGGGTGAAAACATAACCTCCATCCACATTCAATGGCAGAGGTAACTAGAACGCCACTCAGTAGAGCACATACTCCCGCCGTGGGTCAAGTTGGAATAGCACGATTTCACAAAAGTTTGAGGGAGTAGTTCAGTGACAACACAAGACAAGACAACACAAGACAGACACTGCACAGGTATATATTTAGAATATATAGAAGATAATGTTAAAAAAAAACAAGGCAATTTCACTTACATTTTCGGATTCAGCGTTCAATTCTATATAAGTGAGTGTATTTTGAGGCATGTGTGACTTCAAATAAAATTGTAAGCCAGGAAAACGTACGTTTCATTCCTTCGGGATACAACATGTAAAACTGGCCCAAACGTCAAAATAAAACTCGCTCATTTTAAGTCGTACAAGCTAATGCGACCACTCCGTCTTCTGGGAAGAATCCCGTGCACATGCTTGTCACACTTATAACTCACCTAAGTCTTTATAAGTTCATCAAATACTGACACCGCGATTGACATTCGCTGAGGTAAATGTTGATATCTCTTCTGAGGTAAAAAAACAAAACAACAAAAAACAGTTTTAAAGCATTATACGTATCAAACGATACATTTTATGAAACGGGGAGACCGAATACACAATTTGGTGGTTTTAAAATGACAGAATATGTCTTTATTAGAAAGAAAAAAAAGAACCTCGAAGACGACGCCACTAACAAAATACACTGCTCTAACGCATAACCACGAGTTTAAACTACATTTACAACAAACATGAAAACTATTTTCATATCACAATGTTAAATATAGAAGATAATGTAAAAAAAAAAAAATGAGCCCTGTCTTCCAATGGTAAACAATCCTTCAAAAAATTCCTGGATCCGGAATAATATCCTGAGCTTCACCAAAAACGAATCAATTCTTCCTTATCCCAAGGGCAATCATCCCACCAACTTTCATCCAAATCCGTTCAAAACTTTTCCAGATATCTTATTCACAAACACACGAACACACACACACACACACACACACACACACACACACACACACACACACACACACACACACGGACATGATCGAATGCATTACTCCCTGGCGGGAGTAAAATTAATTTCGAAACACAATGTCGATTACCTGGGGTGGTAGAGGTGAATCCAGGATAGCCAGTTCACAGGCGAATTTCCACGTGCAAATTCGCCTGTGAACTGGCTATCCTGGATTCGAATCCCGATTTCAGATATAAACTACTGTAGCGACCCATGGGTCCCCCAAGCGAGACCAGCAACAGAATCTCCTTGCTCCAGCCGGTGACGTAACCGGCGGGCAAACCACGGCGCCGGGGTGGCCGGTCACGTGACCACCAAAGCGTGCCGCGCGTGCGGTTATAATCCTTTGCACCTGTCGGTCACGTGACCACCAAAGCGCGCCTCGCCTAAGAGGCGTGGCTTTCGGTTTCGGTTGTGCTTTCTGGTTTTGATATATATGCAGCCCGATAAACGGGCTTTTCAGGGTTCCCGAGTGGGTTTTTACAATAAACATCTTCTCGGACGAGTTTGTGTCTTGCCCGTCACTTCGCCCGTCTCAAGCAAGAGCCCTGCTCTTCACTACCACCCAGGTGTTTCACATGCAGAGCGTTAAGCCAGAGGATCGACGTGTCTGCCTGCACTGGCCATTGTTGGACGTTAAAGATCCCTTGGTATCTTTCACAAAGAGTTTGCGAGTTCTCTTCGGTACCCTGAACATATTACAAATTCCTGCCTTAGTCACTCTCAGTCAAGTACCCTTCCCCGGAATATCCGTCTACCCATGATGTGGTCAAGTTCTGATACACCTGAAGCTAAGGCAGAGAACGGGCTTCCATTATTATTGGTACAAATATCAGTATCATTATTATTGGCACCAGTATCATTATTATTGGCACCAGTATCATTATTATTGGTACCAGTATCGTTATTATTGGTACCAGTATCATTATTATTGGTACCAGTATCGTTATTATTGGTACCAGTATCATTATTATTGATACCAGTATCATTATTATTGGTACCAGAATCATTATTATTGGTACCAGTATCATTATTATTGGTACCAGTATTATAATTATTGGTACCAGTATCATTATTATTGGAACCAGTATCAGTATTATTGGTCCATTCATCATCCCATTAATTATTGGTACCAGTATCATTATTATTGGTACCAGTATCATTATTACTGGTACCAGTATCATTATTACTGGTACCAGTATCATTATTATTGGTACCAGTATCATTATTATTGGTACCAGTATCATTATTATTGGTACCAGTATCATTATTATTGGTACCAGTATCATTATTATTGGCACCAGTATCATTATTATTGGTACCAGAATCATTATTATTGGTACCAGTATCATTATTATTGGTACCAGTATTATAATTATTGGTACCAGTATCATTATTATTGGAACCAGTATCAGTATTATTGGTCCATTCATCATCCCATTATTATTGGTACCAGTATCATTATTATTGGTACCAGTATCATTATTACTGGTACCAGTATCATTATTATTGGTACCAGTATCATTATTATTGGTACCAGTATCATTATTATTGGTACCAGTATCATTATTATTGGCACCAGTTTCATTATTATTTGTACCAGTATCATTATTATTGGTAGCAGTATCATTATTACTGGTACCAGTATCATTATTATTGGTACCAGTATCATTATTATTGGTACCAGTATCATTATTATCGGTACCAGTATCATTATTATTGGTACCAGTATCATTATTATTGGTACCAGTATCATTATTATTGGTACCGTTATCATTATTATTGGTACCAGTATCATTATTATTGGTACCAGTATCATTATTATTGGTACCAGTATCATTATTATGGGTACCAGTATCATTATTATTGGTACCAGTATCATTATTATTGGTACCAGTGTCATTATTATTGGTACCAGTATCATTATTGTTGGTACCAGTATCATTATTATTGGTACCAGTATCATTATTATTGGTACCAGTATCATTGTTATTGGTACCAGTATCATTATTATTGGTACCCGTATCGTTATTATTGGTACCAGTATCGTTATTATTGGTACCAGTATCATTATTATTGGTACCAGTATCGTTATTATTGGTATCAGTATCGTTATTATTGGTACCAGTATCATTATTATTGGTACCAGTATCATTATTATTGGTACCAGTATCATAATTATTATTGCTACCAGGATCATTATTATTGGTTCCAGTATCATTGTTATTGGTACCAGTATCATTATTATTGGTACCAGTATCATTATTATTTGTACCAGTATCATTATTATTGGTACCAGTATCATTATTATTGGTACCAGTATCATTATTATTGGTACCAGTGTCATTATTATTGGTACCAGTGTCATTATTATTGGTACCAGTATCATTATTATTGGTACCAGTATCATTATTATTGGTACCAGTATCATTATTATTGGTACCAGTATCATTATTATTGGTACCAGTATTATAATTATTGGTACCAGTATCATTATTATTGGTACCAGTATCATTATTATTGGTACAAGTATCATTATTATTGGTACCAGTATCGTTATTATTGGTACAAGTATCATTATTATTGGTACCCGTATCGTTATTATTGGTACCAGAATCGTTATTATTGGTACCAGTATCATTATTATTGGTACCAGTATCATTATTATTTGTACCAGTATCATTATTATTGGTACCAGTATCATTATTATTGGTACCAGTATCATTATCACTGGTACCAGTATCATTATTATTGGTACCAGTATCATTATTATTGGTACCAGTATCATTATTATTGGTACCAGTATCATTATTACTGGTACCAGTATCATTATTACTGGTACCAGTATCATTATTATTGGAACCAGTATCATTATTATTGGTATCAGTATCATTATTATTGGTATCAGTATCATTATTATTGGTACCAGTATCATTATTATTGGTACCAGTATCATTATTATTGGTATCAGTATCATTATTATTGGTACCAGTAACATTATTATTGGTGCCAGTATCATTATTATTGGTACCAGTATCATTATTATTGGTATCAGTATCATTATTATTGGTACCAGTAACATTATTATTGGTGCCAGTATCATTATTATTGGTACCAGTATTATAATTACTGGTACCAGTATCATTATTATTGGTATCAGTATCATTATTATTGGTACCAGTAACATTATTATTGGTGCCAGTATCATTATTATTGGTACCAGTATTATAATTATTGGTACCAGTATCATTATTATTGGTATCAGTATCATTATTATTGGTACCAGTAACATTATTATTGGTGCCAGTATCATTATTATTGGTACCAGTATTATAATTATTGGTACCAGTATCATTATTATTGGTACCAGTATCATTATTATTGGTACGAGTATCATTATAATTGGTACCAGTCCCATTATTATTGGTACCAGTCCCATTATTATTGGTACCAGTATCATTATTATTGGTACCAGTATCATTATTATTGGTACCAGTATCATTATTATTGGTACCAGTATCATTATTATTGGTTCCAGTATCATTATTATTGGTACCAGTATCATTATTATTGGTACCAGTATCATTATTATTGGTACGAGTATCATTATATTTGGTACCAGTCCCATTATTATTGGTACCAGTCCCATTATTATTGGTACCAGTATCATTATTATTGGTCCCAGTATCATTGTTATTGGTACCAGTATCATTATTATTGGTACCCATATCGTTATTATTGGTACCAGTATCGTTATTATTGGTACCAGTATCATTATTATTGGTACCAGTATCGTTATTATTGGTACCAGTATCGTTATTATTGGTACCAGTATCATTATTATTGGTACCAGTATCATTATTATTGCTACCAGGATCATTATTATTGGTAGCAGTATCATTGTTATTGGTACCAGTATCATTATTATTGGTACCAGTATCATTATTATTTGCACCAGTATCATTATTATTGGTACCAGTATCATTATTATTGGTACCAGTATCATTATTATTGGTACCAGTGTCATTATTATTGGTACCAGTATTATAATTATTGGTACCAGTATCATTATTATTGGTACAAGTATCATTATTATTGGTACCAGTATCGTTATGATTGGTACAAGTATCATTATTATTGGTACCCGTATCGTTATTATTGGTACCAGAATCGTTATTATTGGTACCAGTATCATTATTATTGGTACCAGTATCATTATTATTTGTACCAGTATCATTATTATTGGTACCAGTATCATTATTATTGGTACCAGTATCATTATTATTGGTACCAGTATCGTTATTATTGGTACCAGTATCATTATTATTGGTACCAGTATCATTATTATTGGTACCAGTATCATTGTTATTGGTACCAGTATCATTATTATTGGTACCAGTATCATTGTTATTGGTGCCAGTATCATTGTTATTTGTACCACTATCATTATTATTGGTACCAGTATCATTATTATTTGTACCAGTATCATTATTATGGGTACCATTATCATTATTATTGGTACCAGTATCATTATTATTGGTACCAGTATCATTATTATTGGTACCAGTATCATTATCACTGGTACCAGTATCATTAGTATTGGTACCAGTATCATTATTATTGGTACCAGTATCATTATTATTGGAACCAGTATCATTATTATTGGTATCAGTATCTTTATTATTGGTACCAGTATCATTATTATTGGTACCAGTATCATTATTATTGGTACCAGTATCATTATTATTGGTACCAGTATTATAATTATTGGTCCCAGTATTATCATTATTGGTACCAGACTACCAATATCATTATTATTGGTACCAGTATCATTCTTATTGGAAGCAGTATCATTATTATTGGTACCAGTAACATTATTATTGGTGCCAGTATCATTATTATTGGTACCAGTATCATTATTATTGGTATCAGTATCATTATTATTGGTACCAGAAACATTATTATTGGTGCCAGTATCATTATTATTGGTACCAGTATTATAATTATTGGTACCAGTATCATTATTATTGGTATCAGTATCATTATTATTGGTACCAGTATCATTATTATTGGTACCAGTATCATTATTATTGGTACCAGTATCATTATTATTTGTACCAGTATCATTATTATTGGTACCAGTATCATTATTATTGGTACGAGTATCATTATAATTGGTACCAGTCCCATTATTATTGGTACCAGTCCCATTATTATTGGTACCAGTATCATTACTATTGGTACCAGTATCATTATTATTGGTACCAGTAGTCCAGTATCATTATAATTGGTGCCAGTATCATTATTATTGATACCAGTATCATTATTATTGGTACCAGTCCCATTATTATTGGTACCAGTATCATTATTATTGGTACCAGTATCATTATTATTGGTGCCAGTATCATTATTATTGGTACCAGTATCATTATTATTGGTACCAGTCCCATTATTATTGGTACCAGTATCATTATTATTGGTACCAGTCCCATTATTATTGGTACCAGTATCATTATTATTGGTACCAGTATCATTATTATCGGTACCAGTATCATTATTATTGGTACCAGTATTATAATTATTGGTACCAGTATTATAATTATTGGTACTAGTCCATGCACTGGTTGTCGTCTCACTGTCACTGCACAATATTGTTTTGGATTCTCTCTTTAAATACGGTGGAGTTTCCTTTCCCAAGATTTTTCGTAACATCGGATCAACATCTCATCGGCTTTCCATCAGGTTGCACGATAATTTGCAGGACGTTTTGGTGACTGATTGGTCTTGATTTTCGCAATATTGCATGTGTATTACTCACCCCTGAACACGGTAGTCTGATCCTCGCCTGATCTGTGCTTTTACACGTCTCACGGATGGTGAAAGATTGCGGCCACCAACGACGATTCGTTATGGGATGATGAATGGACGCTTTAGCGTTTAGTTCATTCATATTGACTCGGCTGCTCTGGGTTGGCCTTTGCTTAATCTTTTGTAGAAGTGAAACCATGTGTTCTTGGAACACTGTTTGGCTGCTTTGGGACCTCCATGTCCTGTTCCTCATCATGAATGGAAACTGCAGAGACTGAACGCTGCAAACACCGCCAGGAGCCATCCAATGCGAGAGCCAAACACCACTTTGGTGGTGAATGGTGAGCGTAAAGCTTGCTTTAGTGGCCAAGGATGAGTGTGACGTTTGCTTTTGTGGCCAAGGATGAGTGTAACGTTTGCTTTAGTGTCAAAAAATGAGTGTAACGTTTGCTTTGGTGTCAAAAAAATGAATGTAACGTTTGCTTTGGTGTCAAAAATGCGTGTAACGTTTGCTTTGGTGTCAAAAATGTGTGTAACGTTTGCTTTGGTGTAAAAAATGAGTAACGTTTGCTTTGGTGTCAAAAATGTGTGTAACGTTTGCTTTTTTTTTTTTCTTTTTTTTTATACAAGATCGAGGCTCGTGAGAGAGCGAACATTAATCACACAGAAAGACAAACCGACACATAAAACATATAACATCGGGAGCGGTAGACAAGATGGGGAGAGAGGGGGAAGGACACAAACACAACATTTGAGAGCAGGGACCGAGAGACATGGAGACATGGAGACATCGAGAGATCTGAGAGAGGGCGAGGGCTTTGGGGGGGGGGGGGGGCAAGGGAAGGGGGCGGTGGGAGAGGTATAAAACATATGGACACTGCCAGGACTTCCAGGAAAGAAGTTGGAATTTCAAACAAGGTGGATCTGGGGTGAATTAGCGGGGGTAGAAAAGATCAAGGTTTTGGATGGGGGAAGATAAGAGATGGTGGTGAACAGCTGTTTTAAAGACCTGGAGGGAGGAGTGGGATTGAAGGGAGTGAGGGAGTTTGTTCCAGAGGTGGGAGAAAAGAGGAATGAAAGAGTGAAGGTGAGCAGAGAGCCGAGATTTCGGCAGTTTAACCATCAGAGGGTTGCTGGCAGATCTTGTGCGACCTGTAGGAATATTTGGGGGACAGAGCACAGAGAGAGCTGGGGGTGCAAGGCCGGAGAGGAGTCGGTAGAAGACAGAAAGACCACCTACCTGCCTGCGGTGAGTGAGTGAAAGGCCCTCAGAGATAGCTTCATCGCGGGAGATTCCAATAATTCTGAAAGCTTTGGTTTCAACAGCGTGAAGCCGAGCTAGGTGTGAGGCAGGAGCACCGGCCCATAGGGGAGAACAGTATTCCATTGAGCTGCGGATGAAAGCCTTGTATGTGGTGAGGAGCTCAGGTGTGCCGAGGAAGGACTTCGCACGACGGAGGATGCCCAGTCGGCGACTGGCTTTGGAGGCCAGCTTGGAAATGTGGTTTTCCCAAGAAAGATCATGGCAGATAGTGAGACCCAAAAGCTTGAGCGACAGAACTTCTTGGAGAGGATTGTTGAGAAAGTAGATGGGAGGGTTGTCCAGTCGATCTTTTCGGAGAGACATAGTAAGAGTGTGAGATTTGTCAGGATTGAAAGACATGTTCCACTTGTTTGACCAGTCTGTGATTTTGTCCAGGTCTTCAGAGAGTGAGGAGGCTGCAGACTGCCGATCTGAGGGAAGAGGAATGGAGCGGCAGAGAGTGGAGTCATCAGCAAAGAGATAGAGAGGATTTTCAAGAGAGTCAGAGAGATCATTGATGAAGACCAGAAAAAGCACGGGGCCCAGAACACTGCCTTGGGGAACTCCAGCCTGAACAGGAAGAGGAGATGAGAGAAACCCATTCAGGGCCACACGTTGACGACGACTAGAGAGGAAGTCCGCCAGCCATGCGTGGAGATTTCCATGGATACCAAAGGAGGAGAGTTTGGTGAGCAGAGCGGGGTGCCAGACCGTGTCGAAGGCACGTGATATGTCGAGGGAGACAGCCCTAATGGGGGGTGTTTTACACTTTGGTGTAAAAAAATGAGTGACGTTTGCTTTGGTGGCAAAAAATGAGTGTAACGTTTGCTTTGGTGTCAAAAAATGAGTGTAACGGTTTTGTTCGTATCGAATAATGAGCATAAAGTTTGCTTTGGTGTGGAATGGTGATTATTAATATTTTTGTTGGTGCTGAATGGTGAGTGTGAAGCTTTTGTTGATGGTGAGTGTGAAGCCTTTGTAGATGCTGAATGGTGAGTGGCAAGCTTTTGTTGGTGCTGAATGGTGAGTGTGAAGCTTTTGTTGGTGCTGAATGGTGAGTGTGAAGCTTTTGTTGATGTCGAATGGTGATCAGTGTGAAGCTTTTGGTGACTTCGAATGGTGATCAGTGTGAAGCTTTTGTTGATGTGAAATGGTGATCAGTGTGAAGCTTTTGTTGGTGTCGAATGGTGATCAGTGTGAAGCTTTTGTTGATGTGAAATGGTGATCAGTGTGAAGCTTTTGTTGATGTGAAATGGTGATCAGCGTGAAGCTTTTGTTGATGTGAAATGGTGATCAGTGTGAAGCTTTTGTTGATGTGAAATGGTGATCAGTGTGAAGCTTTTGTTGGTGTCGAATGGTGATCAATGTGAAGCTTTTGTTGATGTGAAATGGTGATCAGTGTGAAGCTTTTGTTGATGTGAAATGGTGATAAGTGTGAAGCTTTTGTTGGTGTCGAATGGTGATCAGTGTGAAGCTTTTGTTGGTGTCGAATGGTGATCAGTGTGAAGCTTTTGTTGATGTGAAATGGTGATCAGTGTGAAGCTTTTGTTGATGTGAAATGGTGATCAGTGTGAAGCTTTTGTTGATGTGAAATGGTGATCAGTGTGAAGCTTTTGTTGATGTGAAATGGTGATCAGTGTGAAGCTTTTGTTGGTGTTGAATGGTGATCAGTGTGAAGCTTTTGTTGGTGTCAAATGGTGATCAGTGTGAAGCTTTTGTTCGTGTCAAATGGTGATGAGTGTGAAGCTTTTGTTGATGTGAAATGGTGATCAGTGTGAAGCTTTTGTTGATGTGAAATGGTGAGTGTGAAGCTTTTGTTGATGTGAAATCGAGATCAGTGTGAAGCTTTTGTTGATGTCAAATGGTGATCAGTGTGAAGCTTTTGTTGATGTGAAATGGTGATCAGTGTGAAGCTTTTGTTGATGTGAAATAGAGATCAATGTGAAGCTTTTGTTGATGTGAAATGGTGATCAGTGTGAAGCTTTTGTTGATGTCAAATGGTGATCAGTGTGAAGCTTTTGTTGATGTGAAATAGTGACCAGTGTGAAGCTTTTGTTGATGTGAAATAGTGACCAGTGTGAAGCTTTTGTTGATGTGAAATTGTGATCAGTGTGAAACTTTTGTTGGTGTCAAATGATGATCAGTGTGAAGCTTTTGTTGATGTGAAATGGTGATCAGTGTGAAGCTTTTGTTGATGTGAAATGGTGATCAGTGTGAAGCTTTTGTTGATGTGAAATAGTGACCAGTGTGAAGCTTTTGTTGATGTGAAATAGTGATCAGTGTGAAGCTTTTGTTGATGTGAAATTGTGTTCAGTGTGAAGCTTTTGTTGATGTTGAATCGTGATCAGTGTGAAGCTTTTGTTGATGTCGAATGGTGATCAGTGTGAAGCTTTTGTTGATGTGAAATGGTGAGTGTGAAGCTTTTGTTGATGTAAATGATGATCAGTGTGAAGCTTTTGTTGATGTCAAATGGTGATCAGTGTGAAGCTTTTGTTGATGTAAATGATGATCAGTGTGAAGCTTTTGTTGATGTTGAATGGTGATCAGTGTGAAGCTTTTGTTGTGGCCAAATGGTGATCAGTGTGGAGCTTTTGTTGATCTCAAATGGTGATCAGTCTGAAGCTTTTGTTGATGTCAAATGGTGATCAGTGTGAAGCTTTTGTTTGTGTCAAATGGTGATCAGTGTGAAGCTTTTGTTGATCTCAAATGGTGATCAGTCTGAAGCTTTTGTTGATGTGAAATGGTGATCAGTGTGAAGCTTTTGTTGGTGCTGAATGGTGAGTGTGAAGCTTTTGTTGATGTCGAATGGTGATCAGTGTGAGGCTTTTGGTGACGTCGAATGGTGATCAGTGTGAAGCTTTTGTTGTGGCCAAATGGTGTTCAGTGTGAAGCTTTTGTTGATGTCAAATGGTGATCAGTGTGAAGCTTTTGTTGGTGCTGAATGGTGAGTGTGAAGCTTTTGTTGATGTCGAATGGTGATCAGTGTGAGGCTTTTGGTGACGTCGAATGGTGATCAGTGTGAAGCTTTTGTTGTGGCCAAATGGTGATCAGTGTGGAGCTTTTGTTGATCTCAAATGGTGATCAGTCTGAAGCTTTTGTTGATGTCAAATGGTGATCAGTGTGAAGCTTTTGTTGATGTCAAATGGTGATCAGTGTGAAGCATTTGTTGATGTAAATGGTGATCAGTGTGAAGCTTTTGTTGATGTGAAATGGTGATCAGTGTGAAGCTTTTGTTGGTGTCGAATGGTGATCAGTGTGAAGCTTTTGTTGATGTCGAATGGTGATCAGTATGAAGCTTTTGTTGATGTCAAATGGTGATCAGTGTGAAGCTTTTGTTGATGTAAATGGTGATCAGTGTGAAGCTTTTGTTGATGTGAAATGGTGATCAGTGTGAAGCTTTTGTTGGTGTCGAATGGTGATCAGTGTGAAGCTTTTGTTGATGTCGAATGGTGATCAGTATGAAGCTTTTGTTGATGTCGAATGGTGATCAATGTGAAGCTTTTGTTGATGTCGAATGGTGATCAGTGTGAAGCTTTTGTTGATGTCCAATTGTGATCAGTGTGAAGCTTTTGTTGATGTCGAATGCTGAACAGTGTGAAGCTTTTGTTGATGTCGAATGGTGATCAATGTGAAGCTTTTGTTGATGTCGAATGGTGATCAGTATGAAGCTTTTGTTGGTGTGAAATGGAGATCAGTGTGAAGCTTTTGTTGATGTAAATGGTGATCAGTGTGAAGCTTTTGTTGATGTCGAATGGTGATCAGTGTGAAGCTTTTGTTGATGTCGAATGGTGATCAGTGTGAAACTTTTGTTGGTGTCGAATGGTGATCAGTGTGAAATTTTTGTTGATGTCAAATGGTGATCAGTGTGAAGCTTTTGTTGATGTAAATGGTGATCAGTGTGAAGCTTTTGTTGATGTGAAATAGTGATCAGTGTGAAGCTTTTATTGGTGTCAAATGGTGATCAGTGTGAAGCTTTTGTTGAGGTAAATGGTGATCAGTGTGAAATTTTTGTTGATATGAAATTCTGATCAGTGTGAAGCTTTTGTTGATGTAAATGGTGATCAGTGTGAAGCTTTTGTTGATGTGAAATGGTGATCAGTGTGAAGCTTTTGTTGATGTGAAATGGAGATCAGTGTGAAGCTTTTGTTGATGTAAATGGTGATCAGTGTGAAGCTTTTGTTGATGTGAAATGATGATCAGTGTGAAGCTTTTATTGGTGTCAAATGGTGATCAGTGTGAAGCTTTTATTGGTGTCAAATGGTGATCAGTGTGAAGCTTTTGTTGATGTGAAATGGTGATCAGTGTGAAGCTTTTATTGGTGTCAAATGGTGATCAGTGTGAAGCTTTTGTTGATGTGAAATGGTGATCAGTGTGATTCTTTTGTTGATGTAAATGGTGATCAGTGTGAAGCTTTTGTTGATGTGAAATGGTGATCAGTGTGAAGCTTTTATTAATGTAAATGGTGATCAGTGTGAAGCTTTTGTTGATGTGAAATGGTGATCAGTGTGAAGCTTTTGTTGATGCAAATGGTGATCAGTGTGAAGCTTTTGTTGATGTAAATGATGATCAGTGTGAAGCTTTTGTTGATGTAAACGATGATCAGTGTGAAGCTTTTGTTGATGTAAACGGTGATCAGTGTGAAGCTTTTGTTGATGTTGAATCGTGATCAGTGTGAAGCTTTTGTTGATGTAAACGGTGATCAGTGTGAAGCTTTTAGTGGTGTCAAATGGTGATCAGTGTGAAGCTTTTATTGGTGTCAAATGGTGATCAGTGTGAAGCTTTTATTGGTGTCAAATGGTGATCAGTGTGAAGCTTTTGTTGATGTGAAATGGTGATCAGTGTGAAGCTTTTATTGGTGTCAAATGGTGATCAGTGTGAAGCTTTTGTTGATGTCAAATGGAGATCAGTGTGAAGCTTTTGTTGATGTGAAATGGTGATCAGTGTGAAGCTTTTATTGGTGTCAAATGGTGATCAGTGTGAAGCTTTTGTTGATGTGAAATGGTGATCAGTGTGAAACTTTTGTTGGTGTCAAATGGTGATCAGTGTGAAGCTTTTGTTGATGTGAAATGGTGATCAGTGTGATTCTTTTGTTGATGTAAATGGTGATCAGTGTGAAGCTTTTGTTGATGTAAATGGTGATCAGTGTGAAGCTTTTGTTGATGTAAACGATGATCAGTGTGAAGCTTTTGTTGATGTAAACGGTGATCAGTGTGAAGCTTTTGTTGATGTTGAATCGTGATCAGTGTGAAGCTTTTGTTGATGTAAATGGTGATCAGTGTGAAGCTTTTGTTGATGTGAATCGTGATCAGTGTGAAGCTTTTGTTGATGTAAATGGTGATCAGTGTGAAGCTTTTGTTGATGTTGAATCGTGATCAGTGTGAAGCTTTTGTTGATGTGAAATGGTGATCAGTGTGAAGCTTTTGTTGATGTAAATGGTGATCAGTGTGAAGCTTTGGTTGATGTCAAATGGTGATCAGTGTGAAGCTTTTGTTGATGTAAATGGTGATCAGTGTGAAGCTTTTGTTGATGTCAAATGGTGATCAGTGTGAAGCTTTTGTTGATGTAAATGGTGATCAGTGTGAAGCTTTTGTTCATGCAAATGGTGATCAGTGTGAAGCTTTTGTTGATGTAAATGGTGATCAGTGTGAAGCTTTTGTTGGTCTCAAATGGTGATCAGTGTGAAGCTTTTGTTTGTGAAGTTTGCATTGGAGTGTACATTTTTTGTTGTCTCGCATGATAGCGTAAACATTTTATAGAAAGCACTTCATGTCGGCATAGTTTGTGTGCGCCCATTTAGCTTCTGAAGTGTTACTCTCATCGTATCCGACAGGGTGGTGCAGAGATCAGCTTTGAGTTGTCTCAATGGGGTTTGATTTCCAACCTGACTATAAATGATCAGAGTAATGTTTCACACACACAGGGCGATACATCAGAGAGTGCATGATCCCTCAGAAGGACATTAAGCTGGGTGTCTGCTAGCAATTTCTGGTGTACATTAAAGATCCTAGCCTGTCATCCTTCCGAGGTGGGCAAAATGAGTACCAGGGTACCTGGTCCTCTCTCAAGGAGGTTGGTGTCAGGAACTGCACTTAAGCCGCTGTAAAAACACCGCATTCCGTAGCACACACAGTGGTGTGTGTCAGGATGGTGCATGGAGGAGTCATGCATGATTGCAGAAAAAATGACGGGGAGTAATTGAGGAGCCATGATGATTCTATGACCAGAGGAACATTGTGGTGAATATTGTAGTGAATGTGGTGGTGACGTTTTCTCATACTGTTGTATTATTTACTAATGGCATCCATGATCCGCAGGTATTCGGAGAGCAGCCCTTGGTATTTCTACCCGAGTTCTTTCTGAGCCGTCGTGAGTCCCTCAAGGATGAGATGCCTTCTGCTCCCCTCCTCACCGTGCACAGCGATGAACAGGTGAAACTCCACCAATTCATCCCCTTCCCTCCATTACTGCAGCATTCCTTGAGGACCCTTAAAACCTGATAATAGCTCAATGACTTGACACTCTTTTCCATGCCTGTATTGTCGCCCATTATTGTCCTATCTACTGCCATTTTGGAATTTAATGCATCTGTATGATCGCCAATCATTGAGGCTAATCGTGCAGAGCACTCACTCATCACACTCAATCACTCACTCAACTATCCAGATTATATCGGTGCTGCCGAAACAGTTTCTATGTCTCGGGTTACAATCCTAGATGGGTCGCCACTCCGACACAGGCCCAACTCTTGACGAATCCATGGCCACATTCTTTAATCACACCCATCATTCACACCTATCATCACACTTGCTTACAGACAAATCAAAATTCCACTCAACATTCCCATCGTCACTTCGACTTCACCCCTCATATTGTCCATGATCACTCCCACTGATAAATCACCAATCGCACATCAACAAACCCATCATCACATTCATCAAACTCACGTACCCATCCACTATCACCTCCAGAAATGCGTAACCATCATTCTCATAATCTTCACACATTCTTATTTCAGATATTTATTTATTTGTTATGATTTTATGGCTTTGCTCTAATTCTACGCTCATGAATTGTTTGTATTTTTGGGATATTATAGTTCTGTGAATGAATGAATGAATTAATTAATGATCGTTTATGGCCATTTTCCCCGCTAGAGCAGGGTTAGGCCTTGCGGGCCCCATGACAATCATGGTTCCCTGTTTGAGGCAATGTTTTTATGGCCGGATGCCCTTCCTGACGCCAACCCTTGGTCACGCTCTTACGATGCGCAGGGATACGGTGTACCTATTCTAAATCGGGGTACACACCGTGATCATTCATCCCAGCAAGCTGGTACTCAATTTGCGGACCTCGGAAGGATGACAGGCTGAGTCAACCCCCTCGGGATTCGAACCCAGGATCCTAGGATCCCATGCCTGCACCCTAACCGCTAAGCCAACACCAGGCAGTTCTGTGCAAGTTATTTAAATTTAACTGAACTTTAAAAAAGACATCACACTAATTTGGATTTAACTTTTCTTGTCAAAGGCCATTGAGATTTCCGATGAAATGTTGTGTGCTTCAAAAGAATGTTATTAGTCCTCTACCACTTTCACCGAAGGGGATTATAGGTTTGCTCTCCATCCATCTGTCTGTCTGTCCGTCTCACCCATGGTTTTCTGCAATTTCTTTCCATACCCTTTAGCATATTGAACTGCAACTTGGTACAAGGCTTTATTATGATAAGTTACAGAACAAGTTTGTGTGTCAACTACTCCCCATGAGGAAGAAGAGATGTTAATGATGATGTCATCGGTGCCTTCGTTATGACTTCATAATTCGACAAGTACAAGGCTTGATCCGATCACTATGAATTTTTTTTCTCTTCAACTGTTGTTCCGATGCATACAAAATTTTCACCATCGTTGTGCCTTCTCCTGTATAATTTTTTTAATGATAATTATGACGTCATAGGTCATGTGGTACAGGCGCCATCCTGCGAAAATTGAAAAACTTTGTTCCTATATATATATATCCGAAACCACTTCATGCAAAACAACAAAAAAAAGGAAACGGCTCATTGTCCAGTACTCCCCATGGGGAATAACCTCCGTTAAACCCTAATCACCCATCCCAATACATGTACAACCACCATCTGGACACGTTAAAACTACACTACAAAGACACTACAGTGACCTCCTTCGTAACATCCCAACGGAAACTACAATAAGACCACTCGTCTAACAACAGCATAGCCAGGCTTGTTTGATACAATTCAGTCGAAGAAGATAGTATGACCTGGGTGCGGATACCAGTTAGCAGTTAGAAAATAATGTAAATATTAAATTGTTTTGACTTCAGGCATGGACAGCCGGTTCGTGAATGACTTGGATAAAAAAAATACGGCAAATGGCAAACGATGAACCAATAAATTCCACATTTCCTGTGCCACCTTCAGTTGAACGTCAGGCATTGACAGGAGGTTCGTGAAGGACTTGGACAAAAAACGTACCGAGTGTGAATGTTGCTGTATCCAGTCAATGGCGAAACTGCAAATTGGGAATCCGCGAATGTCATGGATGGAAACCCTTACGTCATTTCCTCATTCTGCTTTAAACTCAATATCTCTATTTTCATTCCAAACATCATCATTCATCATTCCAATCACAAATTCATACTATAGTATTAATATATCAAAATATAATGTTAAATCACGATTGTATTGAGATATTATCAAACCAGCGAACCATCGTCATCTGTTCACTTCCGGACTCAGGAGCAAGATCCATCTCAATCACATTTCAAAATAATAATTAAATTGAGGAATTTCTGAAACCTCCTACCTTCCTTATGACACCCACTGGGACCCCAAAACGTTCCACAGAAGGTTATTATATTTACTTTTTGTTAAATATGCAACTGTAATATTTACTCAACACTGTGCCCCTGTCATGTGACTCGATCCTCCGGTCTGATTGGTGTATGTTTGTGGGGACATACGGACAGACAAACGCTGTTCTAGATGGCATTGCCCTGCGGGCTTCGCCGTAATCAATGACACAGAGAAACTACTCCTCAGGTCTGATCGTGTTCACCTTTCACGCCTTCCATGTGGACACCACCCACAACTTTTACACTACAAACATAGACTGGACAGTATTTACTGACGACATCTGCAACCGCTGCCAGGTCGCTCTAAACACAATAAAACACATCATGGAAGACTGCGCAGACCTGGCTTCACGTAGTCAAGATCACAACATCTTGGATGTGAGGGATCTCTGGGTCGCTCCTGTGAGATCGATTGGCTATCTCTGTGCCGCTGGTCTGTTCAACCAGAACTGACTGGGGCAACACTACAACAACAATATATGTTTATGATGATGTCATAACTTGACAAGTACAACACTTTATCCAATCAGTATAAAAATGTTTGAGGGTCATCCAGGGATAATTTGGTCAACATAATTAAACTGATGACATCATAGGTCTCGTTGTTTGGCAGCCATATTGGATTTAACCTAAAACTTTTTAAAATCTCCTTCTCCAGAACAGCTGGACAGATCATGGGCAGCCTTAAGACACTTTTCCCAAGCCTTAGGGATACCATAGTGTCCACGAATAAATAATGGGGCACATGGTCTGGAATCCATGCTGGATCAAAGGGAAAAAACAAAGGTAATTAATTGTTTAAAACAGCTGAACATATCGAAGCGAAACTTTCCAAATATCATCTAACACCATTGCTGCATAAAGTGTGAAAATAATGATGTCATTGATCACATTGTTTGGCAGCCATCTTGGATAGAAAAATGAACATTATCCAATCACCACAAAACTTCAACCACATTATGCCCTCCCAATTGAAGCGAGAGTGGTTGAGCATATATCACTTGTAAACATATGATGTCATAGGTCATGTGGTTGGGCAGCCATATTGGATCTAAGTGAAAATCCTTGAAATTTGTTTTCTCTGAAACTGCGTAACTGAGCAATGCAAAACTTTAACTAATTGATCAATTACCCATGGGAAATATAGATTGATAAAAGTGATGTCGTCGGTCACTGGTCTGGCAGCCACATTGGATTAAAGAAACAAAACCTTAAAAACAGAAGAGTTGGCTTACACTAAGTACTCCACAAGACTGTGCGGGGTAAATATTCAATGAATACCATATAGTTGGTGAAGTAATCCCTAAAAAAATTAAAGTAGTCGGATCAGGATCTTCACTAAAATCGAATCATTTCGTCCTTGTCACACACCCAACCTGTCCACTAACTTTTTGTCCATAACTTTTTGATATATCCTGTTCACAGGCAGACAAAGATATCCTGAAAACATAACCTCCATCCAATGAAAGACAACCTTCGTAATGATAAGTTGTAACACAACAAATCATGTAATCAATAAAGTACCGATTTGTTGTAAGAAATAAAACATCAAATCAATGGAGAATAATACATTGATTGAAACACAACAAAACATATGAATCTATTCATCGATTAAATGTTTTGTTATGTTACAATCACTTATTTATTGATTAAAACAAAACAAACCATGTAATGAATAAATATAGATTGATTTCATGTTTTGTTGTGTTACAATCAATTTATTCTTTGTTGATTAAATGTTTTGTTATGTTACAATCACTTATTTATTGATTAAAACAAAACCACCCATGTAATCAATAAATATAGATTGATTTCATGTTTTGTTGTTACAATCAATTTATTCTTTGTTGATTAAATGTTTTGTTATGTTACAATCGCTTATTTATTGATTAAAACAAAAAAACCATGTAATCAATAAATATAGATTGATTTCATGTTTTGTTGTGTTACAATCAATTTATTCTTTGTTGATTAAATGTTTTGTTGTGTTACAATCACTTGTTTATTGATTAAAACAAAACAAACCATGTAATCAATAAATATAGATTGATTTCATGTTTTGTTGTGTTACAATCAATTTCTTTGTTGATTAAATGTTTTGTTATGTTACAATCACTTATGTATTGATTAAAACAAAAAAACCATCTAATCAATAAATATAGATTGATTTCATGTTTTGTTCTGTTTTAATCAATTTATTCTTTGTTGATTAAATGTTTTGTTGTGTTACAATCACTTGTTTATTGATTAAAACAAAACAAACCATGTAATCAATAAATATAGATTGATTTCATGTTTTGTTGTGTTATAATCAATTTATTCTTTGTTGATTAAATGTTTTGTTATGTTACAATCACTTGTTTATTGATTAAAACAAAACAAACCATGTAATCATTAAATATAGATTGATTTCATGTTTTGTTGTGTTATAATCAATTTATTCTTTGTTGATTAAATGTTTTGTTATGTTACAATCACTTATTTATTGATTAAAACAAAACCACCCATGTAATCATTAAATATATATTGTTTCATGTTTTGTTGTGTTACAATCAATTTATTCTTTGGTGATTAAATGTTTTGTTATGTTACAATCACTTATTTATTGATTAAAACAAAATCACCCATGTAATCAATAAATATAGATTGATTTCATGTTTTGTTGTGTTACAATCAATTTATTCTGTGTTGATTAAATGTTTTGTTATGTTACAATCACTTATTTATTGATTAAAACAAAACAAACCATGTAATCAATAAATATAGATTGATTTCATGTTTTGTTGTGTTACAATCAATTTATTCTTTGTTGATTAAATGTTTTGTTATGTTACAATCACTTATTTATTGATTAAAACAAAAAAACCATGTAATCAATAAATATAGATTGATTTCATGTTTTGTTGTGTTACAATCAATTTATTCTTTGTTGATTAAATGTTTTGTTATGTTACAATCACTTATTTATTGATTAAAACAAAACCACCCATGTAATCAATAAATATAGATCGTTTCATGTTTTGTTGCATTACAATCAATTTATTCTTTGTTGATTAAATGTTTTGTTATGTTACAATCACTTATTTATTGATTAAAACAAAACCACCCATGTAATCAATAAATATAGATCGTTTCATGTTTTGTTGTGTTACAATCAATTTATTCTTTGTTGATTAAATGTTTTGTTATGTTGCAATCACTTATTTATTGATTAAAACAAAACCACCCATGTAATCAATAAATATAGATTGATTTCATGTTTTGTTGTGTTACAATCAATTTATTCTTTGTTGATTACATGTTTTGTTGTGTTAAAATCAGTTCTTTATTGATTACAAATAACCTGGGTTATTGATGCTTAATGCTAAAATATACTGTGTATGTCTTGGAGTTTGTTAGATGCACCTTGATCAATAACAAGTTAAACTTTATTCTTTATTTTATTTCCCTCTCTTGTCTTGAAGTTTGTGTCTGTGTGTCTCTGTGTTTGTGTCTCTGTGTTTGTGTCTCTGTGTTTGTCTCTCTGTGTTTGTGTCTCTTGTGTTTTGTGTTTGTGTTTTGTGTTTGTGTTTTGTTTTTGTGTCTCTTGTGTTTGTGTCTCTTGTGGTTGTGTTTGTGTTTTGTGTTTGTGTTTTGTTTTTGTGTCTCTTGTGTTTGTGTCTCTTGTGTTTTGTGTTTGTGTTTTGTGTTTGTGTTTTGTTTTTGTGTCTCTTGTGTTTGTGTCTCTTGTGTCTCTTGTGTTTGTGTTTTTGTTTTTGTGTCTCTTGTGTTTTGTGTTTTGTCTCTTGTGTTTGTGTCTGTGTGTTTGTGTTTGTGTCTCTTGTCTTGAAGGATATGTCTTGGAGTTTGTTCGATGCACCTTGATCAATAACAAGTTAAACTTTATTCTTTATTTTATTTCCCTCTCCGCCACACTTAATAAAAATGTTTCCCTAGGACTTTTTGTTTTCGGGAACACAGGTATTTCGTTTTGGCGTTTAATAACAATAACAATTGACTTGAACAAATGACAATAACAATGAATAACAATTAACAATAACAATAACAATTGACTTGAACAAATGACAATAACAATTAATAACAATTAACAATAACAATAACAATTGAACAAATAACAATTGACAATAACAAGTGACTTGTAACAATCTCATAACAAGGACAAAAGTCTCAAAATGTACAAAAGAGACTCAAGAAAAAGTCTACAATTACTTACATGGAAATAATTTGCATTGGTATGGTTCCGACAATGTTCACTACATGCCTAGCTGACCTTTGTCCTAAGTGATGATTTCTTTCTAAGAATAACCATCTGCAGCATGGAAGAAGCTTGGACTTGAATCCCTTTTGCTCTTTGGCACACAAGCCCCCAAGTGCAAAGAGTTCCTTTTTGATTGAATTGATGGCAAATACAGGCTGGGATTCCTATCCAAGATGTAGTTATAGAAACCAAAAATGCAAGTACAAATGTGAGCATTTTGTAGATCAAGTTGAATTAGATGTGTGGGCTACTTGTGCTGGTGCTATCACATGACAATGTGATCTTTATCCCTGCAGCGGGGCTTGGATTTTTTTTCCATTTCTTTATTCGGATTGTAAACGGCTCGTTCTGTATTTTGTTACATCCACATGAGGCCTGGAAAGACGAGCCCCAATGCTGATGGCAGACGCCTCTAGCCCCTAGGGCGGACTCGGTATAAGGATAGTAACGGCGGCGTGCAGAGGCCCTCACCACTGGGAGAGAGGATTAGGGTCCCATGAGGACTCCCTGAAAAAGGTCTGTGTTAAAACAAGTCTGAGGGAGCTGCGCTTGTTTATTTGGAAATGTGGTGATGCCGGGGTGCACCATTGAGTTAGTCTTGTTATTCGTTCACTCGTTTATTTGATTTGTGCAACATGAGATGTCTGTGCATGTGGACACTTTCCAGGGACTGCTGGGACAATGGGCAGATTGAATGGATGCATTGCCGCTTTACAACACATAGAAGAAGCATGTAGTTTGTCTTCAACATGATGAGAGAGACCACACATGACAGAAGACGTACTTTGCTTTTGATAGTTGTATACCTATCTTAAAACAGAAATAAATAAATGAAGGTATATATCAGTGATTGGAGAAGCTCTTCCACAGGTGAGTTCATCTCTGCCTTCCATAATATAACATTAGTTTTAATCTAATTTGTCAAAAATGTGAGCGATCTACTGTAGCATTTTCTGAAACGTCTCTTTGGCAATGTTGCAATTAAGGATACTATTATCAATAACAATTGATAATTATCAATGTTCATCTACAAGACTTCTTCAATCAAAAGGGCAGTGTTGTTTCAAGCTCAGGCTCACTCACAATCCAGAATTTGCGTCGACTCGGATGCTGGGATGTCCAAATAGTAAGGCATTTTGCAGCATCTCTCAGCAGGAGGCCGAGGTCCAAGGTCTGCTTTTAGCCACCGCAGGCAGCCTCGTGGGCTATCACTTTTCTATCGCCTTAATTCTGACCACGCTCCACCAGCTCTTATCCCTCTGTCCACCAGCATGCCCAGCTCGCACACGTTCCTCCCAAAACCCATACTTCGTCAACCTGCCAAATTATAAGCTTAATGCTCACCTCCATTCCTTTATCTTACTATAATTCACCAAATGTCTGTCTGTCTGTCCATCTGTCCGTCTGTCCGTCTGTCTGTCTGTCTGTCCGTCTGTTCCCAGGTACCGCAAAAACGGCTGAACCGATCGCAACGAAATTTTGGATGGGTAATCCTGGGACCCCGTGGAGTAAAATAGGCTATATTGTTTTCTAATTTTTTTTCCAATTTTTCCAATTTTCCAATTTTCCAAACCAACCTGGAGTAAAATGGGCAATATTGTTTTTCCAATTTTTCAAATTTTTCCAAACCAACCTGGAGTAAAATAGGCAATATTGTTTTTCCAATTTTTCCAATTTTTCCAAACCCCCTTGGAGTAAAATAGGCAATATTGTTTTTCCAATTTTTCCAATTTTTCCCAACCAATCTGGAGTAAAATAGGCTATATTGTTTTGCCAATTTTTTCCCAATTTTATAATTTTTCTAATTTCCAATTTTTCCAAACGTTGGAATAATATTTACCGATATGAACAGTGATTTGGCTTTTATTGAAATTCTACAAATAATGTTTAGATTTTGATGATTTGCGTGTGATATGATTCAACGGATGTTTATATAAATCGTTTAAAATAAAAGAAAGCCTTCAATTTCTGATATTTTACCTTTTCATTTGGGCCTCCCAATTGAAGCCCCGCCCGTAGGGCAGGTACCGTTGCTAGTCCATACAATCTGTCGTTGGAATCGACTCTGTGTCCATTGTCTCATGGCCCTCCCTCCTGTCATTCAAGGATGCTGACAATCGTCACCTCATGCTTCTCCCATATCCATCCATGGACACTCTCTTCTACTCCGGTAGACCCCTCCTCCCCACCTCACATCCTTTACTTTCTGCCACCGATCCACTCATGTTTGATGTCTTTGTCTCCTGCTTACCCTTTGATCATCCATCAGTTTGTGAAGCCTAGATTTCTTTATTAAAAAAAAAAAATTAATGACAGATTTGTTACCTTCATTCTTGAAAGAGCATGTCTTTGGTTTTATACAGGCAGGTACCAAAGATACTTAATTTACAAAATTCGAAACAGTTTCATAAAATAGGTGCAGTTTTCTCTTGGAGAAAGAAATATTCTGTACAAGGCAAGATAGGGTGAAACACAAAATGTTTGATTTCACCATTTCCACAATACCAAAGGAACTCGTGGACAATAAATTACTCGAATAAGTGGATTGAAAAGAGAATGCATTAGACAATCTTACTTTCAAACGACGCTGAAGTTTGGTCCATATTTGGATTAACCATTTGTTTTCGAGAGATAAAACACAGAAGCCAACCTTCAAATGTGCCTATCAAAATGAGGTATGAATGCTAAATGAGGCCTTTTGCAAATGCGCTGTGTGTGTTAATACTGACTCGGTCTGGCTCACCGGGCATTTTTATCCTGCCGTTGCTTGCATGAAATCTGTAATGCAAATCGTCTTTTAAATATAATTTTGTCAAGGGGTGTGAATACTTTCTGAAGCCATTGTAAGCATAAGTATTGGAACAGATTACTGACAGGTGCTTCTTGTTGCTCAGGTGTTTCTTGTTGCAATTATCCTTCACACATAGAGCTGTGAATGTCTAGTCTTGGTTTTAGCCTTTTCTTTTGCCTTTGGAGTCATTCGGCATAAACCAACATGAAGACCATAGAACTATCTACGAAAGAAAAGCAAGCAATTTGGAAGCTGAAAGAACAGAATAATTTGATTAGAACCTTAGCACAAAACTGGGCAAAGCAAATACAACAATTTCGAATATCTTGAAAAAAGAAATGAAACCACGAATGTACTTAGCTATAGACAATGGCTAGGTCGGCCAAGGAAAACAACTGCAATTGATGACAGAAGGACGACGCGCCATCGCATAAGGTCCACTGAACTTCGTTCCAGGTGAGCTGAAAATCATCAAAGCTGTGAAGAAAAAAATCTTAAAACAACCATCAGTGACATCACCAACAACTTCCAGAGTGCATGGGTGAAAGCATCAAAATCTACCGTTCGCAGAAGACTTCGACAACAGAATTACAAAGGCTATGCCGGCAAGATGCAAACCTCTCATCAACACCAAGAAAAGAAATGCCAGATTAGAATTTTCCAAGAAGTACAGACGTGAGCCAGTGAGTTCTGGAACAAAGTTTTATGGGCAGGTGAGACCAGGATCAACCTTCACCAAAGCAATGGAAAAGTGAAGTGCGGAGAAAGGAAGGAACTGCACATGATCCAAAGCGTACTATCTCATGTGTGAAGCATGGTGGAGGTCGTGCCATGTCTGCCTCTGGATCAGGTTCAATCATCTTTGTTGATGATGTAACTAATGATGGCAGCAGCAGAATGAATTGAGAAGTGTACAGAAACATTTTGTCTGCCTATGTACAAGAAAATGCCTCCAAACGTATTGGGCAGCGCTTTGCCATGCAGCAAGACAATGACCCAAAACACACTGACAACGCGAACATAAAACTGAACATAAAAAGTGCTATTGTTCCACCATGGTAAAACACATATACATAGTAATACCAAGAAATAAAAGCTGATCTTCTCTACTCTTGCCTCATGCTCGTCTTTTGATACCAAATCCAAATTTATTGAGTATAGAGCAATAACAACAAATTTGACTTTACTGTTCCAATACTTATGGACAGTACTGTCAATAGGAGCTCATTTCTCACCTCCCCTTCTGCACTTGATATTTTTTATCCTTTGTCAAGATGGAGGAATCAGAGAACCTGTGGCACTTTTTGTCATGACTTTTACTGTCCATCCTGCACTTCCTGATCTGCCATTAATTAGAGCTCAGCTGACATCCCAGAGTGACTAGATTCAGTGTCGTCAGCCCCATGACGTGAATCCTTAAATATACAAGTTTGAATATTTTGCTCCAGGATAGAGGAAATCACCAGATAGAGGTTCTTGACATTATTTGTTCAGGAGTTTTTTGGGTTTTTTTGTATACAAGGTCGAGGCTCGTGTAAGAGCTAACATTGATCACAAAAAAGACAAACTGACATATAAAACATAAAACGTATGATACAGGGAGCGGGAGAACAAGATGGAGAGCAGGGACATCGGAAGATCTGTGGGAGGGAGAGGGCTTGGGGAGAGGAAGCATGGGAAGGGGGAGGGGGACTTCTGCAGCTGTGACTGCAACTGAAACAACATGGGAAGGGGTTACTGCAACTCTCTCGATTTTTCCAGATTTTTCTGTGCTCCTTAGGTAAAATATACCTTTTTCCCCAGTACCTTCGAAAACACCCCAGGTTTCACAAGAATCCCAATTATCAACCACTTTGATATACACTCCTGTCTTCACGCACTTGATGTCCTGTATTTGATGCAATCCTACAGTCGATTAGTGTTCCATGATTGACCCACTTGTGGCTTATTTAGGCCAATCATATCAGTCGATTATAGGACAATCAGATTCGCTGCTGAAAGGCTTTTTCTCCACTGGGGAAATGTGTTGGACATACTCTGGAGCAGTGGCTCCTACTCTATCGTCCTCTTTTGCTCCGATTAAGAGCTAACCTCCAAAATGTCAGCTTCTACTTGCTTCCTGTGGCCGTCAGCATACCTCAACCAATGTTCTGTTGATCCCATCCGTTGTTCTACCTGTTCGCCGATGCAGATCGACACTTGCCTTCACAAGCAAGACCAGTTCTTTATTCTACAGTCCTGACATTCACAGCAGCATCGACCAACCGAAACAGATTTATTACTTTCTTCAATGGTAAGACTCATTAAGTTCAACACTTTGTTCCAGATAAGTAATCTTTACCTCTGCCACCAAAGGTGGATGGAGGTTATGTTTTCACCCCTGTCTGTCTGTGTGTTTGTGAACAAGATATCTCAAAAATTTGTGGACGGATTCGGACGAAATTTGGCAGAGAGGTAGAGTATGTGACAAGGACGAAATGATTAGGTTTTGGTGAAGATCCGGATTCGGATCCGGCTACTGGGATTTTAAAATGATTCTTCACCAATGGGACATTGGGCTAAAACCAACATATAGCAGGACATCTCAAAAAGTTATGGATGGATTCGGATATGAGAATTATTTAATTTTTTAAGTGATTTTTCACCATTGGGAGATAGGGCCAAAACTATACATAGCAGGATATCTCAAAAAGTTGTGGACGAATTTGGACAAAACTTGGTGGACCGGTTGGGTGTCTGACAAGGACAAATACATTCGATTTTGGTGAAGATCTGAATATGGATTCGGATACGAGAATTATTTAATTTTTAAGTGATTCTTCATCAATGGGACATTGGGCTATAACCGATACATAACAGGATATCTCAAAAAGTTATGGATGGTTTTGGACGAAACTTGTTGGACAGGTTGGGTGTCTGACAAGGACAAATACATTCGATTTTGGTCAAGATCTGAATATGGATTCGGATACGATAATTATTTAATTTTTAAGTGAATCTTCATCAATGGGACATTGGGCTACAACCGATACATAACAGGATATCTCAAAAAGTTATGGATGGTTTTAGACGAAACCTGTTGGACAGGTTGGGTATCTGACAAGGACTAATCGATTCGATTTTGGTGAAGATCTGAATATGGATTCGGATCGGAGAGGTATTTAAATTTTTAAGTGATTCTTCATCAATGGGACATTGGGCTACAACCGATACATAGCAGGATATCTCAAAAAGCTATGGATGGTTTTGGACGAAACTTGTTGGACAGGTTGGGTGTCTGACAAGGACAAATACATTCGATTTTGGTCAATATCTGAATATGGATTCGGATACGAGAATTATTTAATTTTTAAGTGATTCTTCATCAATGGGACATTGGGCTATAACCGATACATAGCAGGATATCTCAAAAAGTTATGGATGGTTTTGGACGAAACTTGTTGGACAGGTTGGGTGTCTGACAAGGACAAATACATTCGATTTTGGTGAAGATCTGAATATGGATTCGGATACGAGAGTTATTTAAATTTTTAAGTGATTCTTCATCAATGGGACATTGGGCTATAACCGATACATAGCAGGATATCTCAAAAAGTTATGGATGGTTTTGGACGAAACTTGGTGGACAGGTTGTGTGCGTAACAAGGAAGAATCGATAAAATTTTGGTAAAGATCCGGATCCGACTAGTATAATTTTTTAATGATTCTTCACCATTGGGAGATGGGGCCAAACCCGATACATAGCAGGATATCTCAAAGTTGTGGACGGATGATTTTGATTAAATGTGATTCTGTATTGTGATTTTCTGGTCTACTCTTAGATACAAAACGTAAACAGTTCACCTGGCGGAGGTGTGCTGTCTACTGAGTGCCGTTCTAGTTTTTTAATTTATTGCAAATGCCATTTCCTTGTAAAACGATGATATTTCAAAAATGATGGGATCTGCAACCCAAAAGATGATGAAAACCCAAATTGTTTTGCAGCATGGTGATCACCACCAGCTGATGGTATGGGAATAGTCAGTCACCTGGTGGGCCATCACACTCTAAACCAAGGATGTATCCGGTAGTCATAATACTCAATAAGGTCTTACTCATACTCCCGAACACACCGAGGCTTTGGTGGAACATTTCAATAGTGAGTGCAATGGACACTAAACCCAGTTCTCTGTGAAATCTCTAACGTCCTGCAAAATTAACAATGACAGATCTTCAGGAGCCGAATTCCCAAAGGTTGTATTGTATTGGCGAAATCTGCACGGACAAACTGCAGGATGGAATTTGCTCAAAACAGGGAGGAAGAAATAAAGAATGACTAAAGGAGACTCTTTCGCCTTTTATTGACATCGATTGACATCGATTCTTGTTGGGCGTAGCTTTTTGAAATGTGCAATCATTGGTCGGACAACTGCTAGTCCACACCCACATCAGTCGCTTCACTCCACCCACCACACCACCAAGTCAAATGATACGGCCGCTAACTTGGTTTTCTGATGGGCCTAACACATTCGGCCTGTCGGCCTCTGCTGATTATACGCTGCCCAGTTTCGTTTCATCAGTTTTCCATTGGCTTTATTTGAGTCGAGTGTTATTGACGATTAGGGACTCCGAAAAAATCTAATCATATGCCGAATAATAGTAGGTTTAATCAAGCTCTTCAGAAAGCATGGCAATCAAGCGTTATGCTATGCAAATTACTAAAACATAGCGTGCCATAATTTTTGAATGGCCCTATATTGGGGTTACGCAATCCATGACCGTGTGATCCATGATCAGCTCATTCTAGTATAACAGTGCGGAGGATGACATGCATAATAGATGTCAAGTTAATTTTTTAATTGCGCATTAAATATGTGTTTCCTAATCATGCTGTTCATCTTTTAAGAGTCTTTTAAATGTGCATTTCCCAATCGTTCCATTGCTGGATTTTGTCACAGGCTGCGACCACGTTGAGGTCATTCTTTTTTAAAAAGCGATGGGCGAAGGGAGGGGAGGTTTGCGGCGGGGAGAGGGGGTGGAGTGGAGTGTATTGTAACCGGCTCTGTCTGTTTGTCTGTCTGTCTGTCCGTCCAACCGTCGCACTATCTCCTCCTAAATGGTTGTGCAGTTAGCAGTATCATTTTTGTGGCCGCCCCCTGGGGCCGTGTGGCGTGGACAAAAGGAATTGCAATTATGCAATTACGGGCTCATTTCTAAGCATTTTTAAATGAAAAGTTTGGTTATGTAACAGCGGCATAGTTATACCAAATGCTGTAGCACTAACAGAGTGAGGTCAAATGGTGTAACTTGGCCACCTTCCTGGGTCTTTTATTACCTCCATCACCGAAGATTGACAGAGGTTATACTTTCACCCCTGTTTGTCTGTCTGTCTATCTGTTTGTCTGTCTGTGAGCAGGATATCTCAAAAAGTTATGGATTCGGACGAAACTTGGTGGCTAGCTTGGTATGTGACAATCACAAATTGATTAGATTTTGGTGAAGATCTGGATCCGGATACTAGAATTTCTTTTTTTTATTATTCAAAGTGATTTTCACCATCGAGAGATATACCCAAAAGCGATAAACTGTAAACTTTGATATTTCAAAGATAAACTTTGATAAACTTTGATATTTCAAAACATGGTCAGATTCGGATGAAACCTGGTGGACATGTTAGGTATGTGACAAGGAAAAATTGCTCAGATTTTGCTGAGGATCCGGATCCGAATACGAATACTGGAATTTTAAAAGTGATTCTTCACCATTTAGAGATAGGACCCAAAACGATATATAACAGGATATATCAAAACATGGTGGACGTGTTATGACTAAACTTGGTGGATGAGTTGGGAAGGTGAAAAGAGCATTTGCTTCAGGTCCGAACCCATATCCGGCCTATCTGTGGGATACAAAACAAACTGTTCAACCTGGTGGAGGTTTGCGCTCTACCGAGTACCGTTGCAGTTCCACCTGTGATCATTTTGATTTTGAATGCTCATTTTTCAGGACAGAAATTTTAATTCATGAGAAACACCTTCCCGGCTGCTTTAAATGGCAAATAAATTGGTACAATTTGTTGTCAAATTGCAGACAGTAGTTTGGAACCGTGTAACCCAATGAATGGCATTTAATGTGTCATGCTCTGGATATTGCACACAAAAGGTTGTTGGGAAGTACAATGACCGATTTGTGTAGATCGAGAGGAGTTTGGCATGTGCACCTAGCCTGCATGCTTCCTGGAAAAGCAGCACGTCCTCGCCACGCTAGATGCACCAAGTGCAACGAAGTCCCAGACACTCACGATCCGTATACGAGTGGATGTGAAAATAAGATAAAATACACACACACTGCATACATTAGCACCTGCAGACTTCCACTGAGCTGCTTTACTGCACCTCATTCCTCAAGCTTGGCGTGGACACGGTCCGGTTTTCCAAATGATGTCCGAACGGTTTGAAAAGCTTGTTACGCAATGCTCTTCCGGATGCGAATTCTCAACAAGTCCCCACGCTATGTTTGAGTTCCAGTAAAGTTAACACTCCCAAGGAATCAAATTTCAGTTTGCGAGCCTTTCATACTTAATAAATTATGAGAATGGGGTTACCGATTTATAGAGTTTCAAAAACATCATTGTAAATGTTTGAAAAATCCTATTAAATCATGTGAAAACATCATAAAATGAAATAACCTCTTAAAAAAACACTTAAAAATATTATTGTTGCATTCCCAAACCCATGGCCAGCAGCATTATATATATATATATATATATGAAGAGGTGGAAGCTCACGCTCAACGTGAATAATACCAGATATTACTAGCTTTTAACTGATCTCGCACAATCTGTATGTCCGTCCGTCCGCATCCTTTCTTGACCTGTCTGCTCATCTTGGACTCCGTGGGATCATTCCACTGCAATGCGGTAAACATAATTGTGTCTTCATCTCTGAACCCGCACCATGTATTATTAATTTTTTAAAATATTGTATTTTTAATACTTTATTTTATTTTATTATTTATTTATTTAATATTTATTTATTTAATATTATTTATATATAATATTTTATATATAATATTTATGTATAATATATATATATAATTAATATTTTATTTTATTATTTATTCATTTAATATTTATTTATTTAATATTATATATATATAATATTTTAAATATAATATTTATGTGTAATAATTTATATATAATTAATATTTTATTTTATGTTATTATTTATTCATTTAATATTTATTTATTTAATATTATTTATATATAATATTTTATATATAATATTTATATATAATATTTTATATATAATTAATATTTTAGTAAATATTATTTATTTCTTTAATATAATATTTATTTTATTTTAATATTTTATTTTTAATATTTATGATTTATTTATTAGTCCAAAAACAAACATGGATGAACTTCCTCCTGATCATTTTCAGAATGACCTTCAGAAGGTTCTCAGGTTTGATGGGATTGTCAGAAAGAAGAATTTTGTCCGAATTTTCAAACAGGTGTTATGCATTTTCTGATGGTTCGGGAGAACATCTGATCACAGAGACATGACGCTCTGCAACTTCCTCCAGGATCAGGTCAGCCTCCACTTGGTACAATCTCTCTCTCTCAACACTTTTTCACATTTTCACTTGGAGGTGACTCTTCGTTGTCACCCCCAAATTATTCTGATTATTTTGAAATGCAAAACGACAAAATCGATGGTGTTTTTGTTCTGACTCTCAACTCCTTTGGCTCTATCGTTTCGACGATGTTTCTTTAAAAGCAAATGATATGGAAAATCGCCATATGAGTGGCGCTAAAGAAACATTGAGGAAACTTGAATGGGGCAGGCATGTCGAGTTGTCAGTTATTTTCTTATGATAAACCCGATAAGTTGGCTGTTGCAACTGTTTCCATGATCTTCTGTCAATGTGGTGGAGTGTGTGAGCTTGGAGATGACTTAGCACGGGATAAAGACATCAGCTTCCAATTGAATTTGAACGGCTTCCATGGAATGTTGCACGTGCAGCAGTGTCTGCTTGGGAACCCTCATGTATCTCGTGAGCAGCGTGCTGGCCTTGCATCTGGGAAACTGTTGTGTTGTAGATGCAACTGTCTGTATCCAGATTTCCAATAAATCTTCTGAAGCCAATGAACATATGGTCTGCAAACACAATGGTGAAAAATTAACTCGATTCCTTCGTTTTGGTGCAAAATTCAATTACAACTCTCATCCAAAGGCTCGTGACCTTCTCTTATATCTTGAGTGTCCACCAACACCTCCATGAGACCGTCACCTATATTCCATAGCAACCCTTAGGTGGTCGTGGAGACCATTCATTCAGCATGTTCCATGTGTTGGTCTTTCTGATCTTGATGGTCAGAGTTGCATCAGGCACGATCGAGTTGACGACAAGATCAAGAAGCTCCATACCTTCTTCCTTTTGGATGAAAAATTTCCTCGCAAATTGTATTGGCAGTCGTGTGCTCACCTCTGTGTTGTCTGATAATGGGTTTGGTTCCTGAATGAATTGTTTGTGACTAAAAATGCTTTCTGATGCATTGTCAGCAGACTGTTTTCTGCATTGTGAGGTAAGCCTTCCTGGGCATATGATGTTAGACCAGCTAACCCACCTTCGATGTAGATGTTAACATCAAATGGTGTCTTTTACAAGAATCGGTATTTAACCAGCACCATGGATACATTTGCATCTCCCTGTGGGGATTGAGATAGGGGATGAGCAATTTGAATGACCTCTGGGTATGGAATTGCCCAATAAGTAGGAGTGTTTTGCAGGTGGACCTTCGTGAATGTTCTATCTTTGAGGATATACTCGTATAAATGAGAAGGAGAATAGAAGGTGGGGATTGGAAGAACAAAAATCACTGTGGACTTACAATTACTTACTTACAATTACTGTGGACTTACTGTGGACTGTGGACTACGTACGATGTTGTGGTAGGAAGGTTTGAAATATTTAATTAAAAATTATTATTATTTATTATTTAAATAAAAACGTAATTAAATATTAAATTTAATTTATAATTAAATATTAAATATTATTATTAATTAAATTAATTATTATTAATAATAAATATTATTTATTAATCAATATTATTAAATTAATTTTATTATTATTAATAATGAAATTAAATATTATTATTAAATAATATTTATACAATATTAAATTAAATATTATTAATTAAATATTATTATTATTGAAATATTTGATTTTAAAATCTATCTTAGGAATAAACTCAAGTTTGCAGTTCACCCATCTCCTGGCTCAGATTGAACAGTAAGTAACTTTGGCAGAGGGGGCCGAGGATGAGGGTGGAGGGATAGTCTTGTGACAATGACCAAGGACATTTGAGTAGATCTTTAATGAATACCTTTTGTGTACACTAGAGTCCAGTCCAGCGGTGAAGTGTACCTTGTGTCGGCGCATGCATTCTGTTTGGTACAACATGCTAGTCCGACAACCGTATACTGGTTATGATCATGTTACTCTCTAAGATGTTCCTATACACACTTGGTGATTTTAATGGCATTCCTCCATGTGAGCTCCTCGTAAGTAAAGTGAGCCATACCATAAAATACAACTGTTGAGAAGGAGTTATCCAAAGTACAGGTTCCCATTTAGAATCCCATTCAATTCCCATTGAACAAAGACCAAAATCAGCTTCAGGTATTGTGTGCAGAACTGATAAAGGTGCAATGACCTTCTACGATCACTTTGGCGCACTTGATGCAATTTGACCACGGATGTGGATAATGATGTCCCAGTTCATCTTTCAGGGACTCATGTGGTTGTCCGATGCCCACGTGATGGCTTTGATGATTATGTTCCTCCATCAGGGTGTCAATATGCTGGTTATGAACATGTGCTGTCATATGGTATTCCTCTACCCATACAGCCATATGGTGGATGTCTGGTGTCCAGGCAATGGTTCCATGCAGTTGGCTATACCTATGCGTGGCTTTGATAATATACCTCCATGCGGTTGTCCCGTATCCAAATGATGACTTAAATGTGTTTGTTGTTGTGTTGCCCCAGTCAGTTCTGCCGATCATGGAGCATGGAGATAGCCGATCGATCTCACAGGAGCGATTCAGAGATCCCTCACATCCAAGATGTGCTCTTGCCTACGTGAATCCAGGACCGCACAGTCTTCCATGATGTGTTTTATTGTGTATGGAGCGGCCTAGCAGTAGTTGCAGGTGTCTTCCGTGGTGTCGTCGAGTGATTGTTTATAAACCCATACGGTAGATTTGTGCTGCCATGTGGTTGTCCGATACCAACATGGTGGCCTTCCTGTGCTTCCATGTGGTTGTCCTATACCAACACGGTGGCCTTGATGTGCCTCCATACAGTTGTCCTATACCAACACGGTGGCCTTGATGTGCCTCCATGCAGTTGTCCTATACCAACACGGTGGTCTTGATGTGCCTCCATGTGGTTGTCCTATACCAACATGGTGGCCTTGATGTGCCTCCATGCAGTTGTCCTATACCAACACGGTGGCCTTGATGTGCCTCCATGTGGTTGTCCTATACCAACACGGTAGTCTTGATGTGCCTCCATGTGGTTGTCCTATACCAACACGGTGGCCTTGATGTGCTTCCATGTGGTTGTCCTATACCAACATGGTGGCCTTGATGTGCCTCCATGCAGTTGTCCTATACCAACATGGTGGCCTTGATGTGCCTCCATGCAGTTGTCCTATACCAACATGGTGGCCTTCATGTGCTTCCATGTGGTTGTCCTATACCAACACGGTGGCCTTGATGTGCCTCCATGCGGTTGTTCTATACCAACACGGTGGCCTTGATGTTCCTCCATGCGGTTGTCTTATACAAACATGGTGGCCTTGATGTGCCTTCATGTGGTTGCCTATTCCAACACGGTAGCCTTGATGTTCCTCCATGCGGTTGTCCTATATAAACATGGTGGCCTTGATGTTCCTCCATGCGGTTGTCCTATACCAACACGGTGGCCTTGATGTGCCTCCATGTGGTTGTCCTATACCAACACGGTGGCCTTGGTGTGCCTCCATGTGGTTGTCCTATACCAACACGGTAGCCTTGATGTGCCTCCATGTTATTGTCTTGTACCAACACGGTGGCCTTGATGTGCCTCCATGTGCTTGTCTTATACCAACACGGTAGCCTTGATGTGCCTCCATGTGCTTGTCTTGTACCAACACGGTAGCCTTGATGTGCCTCCATGTGCTTGTCTTGTACCAACACGGTGGCCTTGATGTGCCTCCATGTGGTTGTCCTATACCAACACGGTAGCCTTGATGTGCCTCCATGTGCTTGTCTTATACCAACACGGTGGCCTTGATGTGCCTCCATGTGGTTGTCCTATACCAACAAGGTGGCGTTGATGTGCTGATATTGCACTATAATTCTACAGACCAGTTCTTGACTCAGCATTCCACCTCCTCCCCTCCAATCCCTCCTTCACACCACACCCACTCTTCTACTACTGAGTGAAGTGTTATTTTTCTCCAACTTTCTGGCCAAGAAAATGTTCCACTGGCTTGAACCAAGGAATAGCAACCATGTTTATTTTAATCTGGCTCAGATTATCTGTAAGAAAATGTAATTTAAAAGGTAACATGCAAGAGTGAAATCTGACAAAGGTAAACACCCTGCGGTGTTTTCCATTTTGCTAACTTTTCCGTGGAGGTTGGAAACTACTGGTTTGTGAATAGTTAGCGTTTTAAAAGTGCTTTTCTTAAAATAACACTCAATATAACCAGTGCGTAACCACACTACAGTTGCCTTTTCAATTCGATAGCTATTTTAACATTCCTTTAATATACCTTCATTTTTGTGAATGCACCAAACAAGTTTCCTTATCCTAAGGTTTGTTCGGAAAATTTTCACGAGTCCAGAGCTAAATTTCATCGGTTCAGTTACACAATGATATATCTTACAAAACGGTTCAGCAAAACTACAAAGGAACACGATGAGAGATGCCATAAGATCGCACGCCTGCTTGGAACTCCTGTATCCTCAATATCCCAAAGGAATTTCAGTTCAACATTCCATGCCCTGATCTGCTACCATCCATATAACCTGGAGATGGATACAGACTATGGATTATTCACTTGCTCTGTTATACCTGGGAAGTCTTGAAACTTCATTTGATTTTTAATCTGCAGAAGTTATTCCAATGATTCTAAAAGTTAATCGTGGTCAATAGATGCCCTTCTCTGACATTATTAACGAGAGAAGAATAAAGTCATCATATTTAGATGTGTGTTGCAATGTGCTTGCTCAGCTATCCTGGTCATCCCTTATGCATGTTTTTATGTTGAGATGTTTCTTTGCTAACCTTTCGTTGTGATAATAGGAAAAATTACACACCAATGGGTGAATGTCAATGAAAAAGTCATGATTCATGTGGTTTGTCATCTGTGTACCCTCGTCAAAAATAAATATGGGAAAAATAGGAGAAATACAGGGATAAATACATACCGGAATATATATTTTCCTATTTTTCTGCATATCAAAAAATATATTTTAATTAGCGAGATTTAGAACGAAAAATAGGGGGAAAATAAGATAAAAAAATATATTTCAAATAGCGAGTTTTGGAACAAAAAATAGGAAAAAAGCAAAATTTGGTTTAAAAAAAAAAGACCACAGAAAGTTGGATGCTAGTTGCATCATTTTCTGGAGGCATGCCTGAGCTGCTGATGCAGAGCCCCTGTTACTCATAGGCTGGTACTCATTTTGCTGACCTTGATAGGATGAACAGGTTGAGTCAGCCCACCTTGTGTTATTTCAATGGCACAACAGGGGCATGAACTCAGGTACCCAGGTTTTCAGGCCAGCCACCTTAACTGTTAAGCCAACACAAGGCCCGTGAACATAGTGAAACAAGTACAAAAAGTTTTAATTAAAACAAAAGCCGCGTCGATGTTACACAATGCCTAGATGCAGCTGTGCCTATAACGTCGATGTTATAAGCACAGGACATTCCTATTGATTCGATTACTTGATGTTATTTTTGTGCAAAGTGAAAATATATCTCGGCAATTTCCCGTGTGTGGCGACGGATTTTTAATATATCTCGGCATTTTCCCGTCTGTTATTTCAGGCGGTGTATGACTGACCATGCCGCGATTTAAAAAAAAATCTCGGCAATTTCCCGTGTGTGGCGACACGTGAACGAAGCTATGCTCCTCTCTCCACATTATTGTGACGTATAAATTAAATATTTCATCGTGACGATTGTCATCAAATGGACGAATTTTTAATATATCTCGGCATTTTCCCGTCTGTTATTTCGGGCGGTGTATGACTCAGCATGCCGCGATTTAAACAAAATATATATATCTCGGCATTTTCCCGTCCCTTATTTCGGGCGGTGTATGACTGAGCATGCCGCGATTTAAAAAAAATATATGTCAATGGACTTGAAGTTACAGGCCTTTGAGAATTCATTTCGTTCTATAAAGGGCAACTTTCATCGCATTTTCTTCCCGTTTTTTTTCAACCGAGTCTAAAACTATGTTGGCGACTGTGAAAAATGAAATGATATATCGAATTTGATTTGAAAGAAAACTGTGTGAGAGGAAGACACCACGGGCCTACAAAACAGGCCTCAAAGCTATGCGAGTTAATAAAATGGTGGATATTTGTTTATATGAAGGCTCTCCCAGAATGGGTGGAGCTATGGTTCCCAGAATCGGTGGAGCTTTGAGGTTTTGTCTTCTCTGCAAGAACAACAACAAGAAGAAGAAGAAGAAGACGTGGTAACAACAACAACAGCAGAGTGCACTCTATGAGCAGCGTCTGCGACGCGGCTAAAAATAGCAACTAATTTGGTGTTAAAAAACAAAGTACAGGAAAATAGTGAAAAAATACGAGCTAATTTGGTGTAAAAAACAAATTCTAGGAAAATAGAGAAAAAATACGAGCTAATTTGGTGTAAGAAACAAATTCCAGGATAATAGAGAAAAAATACGAGCTAATTTGGTGTAAAAAAACAAATTCCAGGAAAATAGAGAAAAAAATAGCAACTAATTATGTGTTAAAAAACAAAGTACAGGAAAATAGTGAAAAAATAGCAATTAATTTGGTGTTAAAAAACAAAGTACAGGAAAATAGTGAAAAAATACGAGCTAATTTGGTGTAAAAAACAAATTCCAGGAAAATAGAGAAAAAATACGAGCTAATTTGGTGTAAAAAAGCAGTCCAGAAAAATAATGAAAAAAATAGCAACTAATTTGGTGTTAAAACACAAAGTACAGGAAAATAGTGAAAAAAATAGCAACTAATTTAGTGTTAAAAAATAAAGTACAGGAAAATAGTGAAAAAATACGAGCTAATTTTGTGTAAAAAACAAAGTACAGGAAGATAGTGAAAAAATAGGAGCTAATTTGGTGTAAAAATCAAATTCCAGGAAAATAGAGAAAAAATACGAGCTAATTTGGTGTAAAAAAGCAGTCCAGAAAAATAATGAAAAAAATAGCAACTAATTTGGTGTTAAAAAACAAAGTATAGGAAAATAGTGAAAAAAATAGCAACTAATTTGGTGTAAAAAACAAATTCCAGGAAAATAGTGAAAAAATACAAGCTAATTTTGTGTAAAAAACAAAGTACAGGAAAATAGAGAAAAAATACGAGCTAATTTGGTGTAAAAAACAAATTCCAGGAAAATAGAGAAAAAATACGAGCTAATTTGGTGTAAAAAAGCAGTCCAGAAAAATAATGAAAAAAATAGCAACTAATTTGGTGTTAAAAAACAAATTCCAGGAAAATAGTGAAAAAATACGAGCTAATTTTGTGTAAAAAACAAATTTCAGGAAAATAATGAAAAAAATAGCAACTAATTTGGTGTTAAAAAATAAAGTACAGGAAAATAGTGAAAAAATACGAGCTAATTTGGTGTCAAAAATCAGTCCAGAAAAATAATGAAAAAAATAGCAACTAATTTGCTGTAAAAAAAACAAAGTACAGGAAGATAGTGAAAAAATAGCAACTAATTTGGTGTCAAAGAACAAACTCCAGGAAAATAGTGAAAAAATACGAGCTAATTTGGTGTCAAAAAGCAGTCCAGAAAAGTAATGAAAAAAATGGCAACTAATTTGCTGTAAAAAAAACAAAGTACAGGAAGATAGTGAAAAAATAGCAACTAATTTGGTGTCAAAGAACAAAGTCCAGGCAAATAATGAAAAAATTAGCACATTCCAGGAGAATATTGAAAAAATACGAGGTAATTTTGTGTAAAAAACAAAGTACAGGAAGATAGTGAAAAAATAGGTGCTAATTTGGTGTAAAAAAGCAGTCCAGAAAAATAATGAAAAAATTAGCACCTAATTTGGTGTAAAAAACAAATTCCAGGAAAATAGTGAAAAAATACACGCTAATTTTGTGTAAAAAACAAATTCCAGGAAAATAGTGAAAAAATACGAGCTAATTTTGTGTAAAAAACAAATTCCAGGAAAATAGAGAAAAGAAATAGCAACTAATTTGGTATTGAAAAACAAAGTACAGGAAAATAGTGAAAAAATACGAGCTAATTTGGTGTAAAAAACAAATTCCAGGAAAATAGAGAAAAAATACGAGCTAATTTGGTGTAAAAAAGCAGTCCAGAAAAATAATGAAAAAAATAGCAACTAATTTGGTGTTAAAAAACAAAGTACAGGAAAATAGTGAAAAAAATAGCAACTAATTTGGTGTAAAAAATAAATTCCAGGAAAATAGTGAAAAATACAAGCTAATTTTGTGTAAAAAACAAAGTACAGGAAAATAGAGAAAAAATACGAGCTAATTTGGTGTAAAAAACAAATTCCAGGAAAATAGAGAAAAAATACGAGCTAATTTGGTGTAAAAAAGCAGTCCAGAAAAATAATGAAAACAATAGCAACTAATTTGGTGTTAAAAAACAAAGTACAGGAAAATAGTGAAAAAATACGAGCTAATTTGGTGTCAAAAAGCAGTCCAGAAAATAATGGAAAAAAAAGCAACTAATTTGGTGTTAAAAAACAAAGTACAGGAAGATAGTGAAAAAATAGCAACTAATTTGGTGTTAAAAAACAAAGTACAGGAAGATAGTGAAAAAATACCAACTAATTTGGTGTCAAAGAACAAACTCCAGGAAAATAGTGAAAAAATACGAGCTAATTTGGTGTAAAAAACAAATTCCAGGAAAATAGAGAAAAAATACGAGCTAATTTGGTGTAAAAAAGCAGTTCAGAAAATAATGAAATAAATAGCAACTAATTTGGTGTTAAAAAACAAAGTACAGGAAAATAGTGAAAAAAATAGCAACTAATTTGGTGTAAAAAACAAATTCCAGGAAAATAGTGAAAAAATACGAGCTAATTTTGTGTAAAAAAGAAAGTACAGGAAAATAGAGAAAAAATACGAGCTAATTTTGTGTAAAAAAGAAAGTACAGGAAAATAGAGAAAAAATACGAGCTAATTTTGTGTAAAAAAGAAAGTACAGGAAAATAGAGAAAAAATACGAGCTAATTTTGTGTAAAAAAACAAATTCCAGGAAAATAGAGAAAAAATACGAGCTAATTTGGTGTAAAAAAGCAGTCCAGAAAAATAATTAAAACAATAGCAACTAATTTGGTGTTAAAAAACAAAGTACAGGAAAATAGTGAAAAAAATAGCAACTAATTTTGCCTCAAAGAACAAGGTCCAGGAAAATGTGGTTGTCTTTGAGCACGATATCTCGAAAAGGTATGGAGGGATTTGGACAAAACTGGGTGCACAGGTTGGGTATGTGACAAGGACCAATCGATTCGATTTTGGTGAAGATCTGAGTATGTATTCGGATACGAGAATTATTACTTGCAAAATCGAAGATTTTTCAAGTATAGTGGTCGGTTGAGTTTGTTATTCTGTCCTCTCTGTTTGTCAGTTTGTCCCTCGCCTACAGGTCACAACTCTAAACCGATCGTCATGAAACTTCAACAAGTTGTAGAAAAGGCATTTAAAGGCCATTTTCCCTGTTAGAGCGGGGGTTAGCATTGCAGGCCCCATGCCAATCAACATGGTTTCCTTTTTGAGGCAACGTTTTTATGGCCGGATGCCATTCCTGCATGCTAGTCCCACACTCTTTGGTCGTAGGTTGAACTTCACAACCCTTTGGTCGCCTCTTACGACACGCATGGATGGATATGGTGCATGTAAATGACATCGTCACATTTCACATCACTCAGTAAATGGCATTTCACTCAGCCCAACTGGCACGGTCTTCAAGCAGCCATCAATCATCTGGACTGGTCTCCCATCTCTACCACCTCTGACATCAACTCATCCTCGGAATTCTTCCAAAGTAAATTGCTCTCTCTCATGCACAGATTTATCCCATCTCGTCTTCAGTTGTCATACCCTTCCTCCCGTCCATGGTACACGGAATCTTGTGGTGAGGCTGTTGCCCAGAAACAACTTGCCTTCGTCTCCTGGAAAACAAATCCAACGGAAGGAAATCTCATTTCCTTTCACAAAGCCCGAAACAAGTGTGTGTCCACCCTCAGGAGAGCCAGGAAACAATATCTCTCCGTTCTCAAGACCGAACTCTCTTATCTGTCTCCCTCTTCCAAATCCTGGTGGCGTCTGGTCAAATCTGTTTCTGGTGTTTGTTCCCCCTCCATCCCCTCCCGTACCTCAAACGGCTACACATCTGACTCCGCACGTGAAAAAGCTGAATGCCTCAACTCTGTGTTTGCCTCTAAATCTTGTGTCCCAAACCCATCCCTCTCTGTACCTACCATACCCAGCCGGAGCCAGCTGCTCCTGGACTACGTGTCCTTTCCTCCTGACAAGGTGGAAAAGTTTCTGTCAACCCTCGACTCTGATTCTGCAACTGGACCTGACGGCATCAGCCCACGGGTCCTAAAATCATGTTCTTCCGCTCTTTCACTCCCTCTCTCTGTTCTCTTCACCCTCTCTTTTGCTCAAGGTCAACTGCCATCTGCTTGGAAATCAGCCAGCATCACCACTTTGCACAAAAAAGGTGCAAAAACAGATCCTAGCAACTACAGACCAATCAGCCTTCTCCCAATTATCAGCAAAGTCATGGAATCCATCATTGCTTCGGATATGAAATCTTTCCTCTTCTCCAATGGCTTGATCTCTGATCATCAATTTGGTTTCAGACCAGGTCACTCTACTCTGGACATGCTGCTTCTGCTGTCTCAACAATGGATGGAGGTCCTCAATGCCAAACAGGTAATTTGAGCTGTCTCCCTCGACATATCACGTGCCTACGATACGGTCTGGCACCCCGCTCTGCTCACCAAACTCTCCTCCTTTGGTATCCATGGAAATCTCCACGCATGGCTGGCGGACTTCCTCTCTAGTCGTCGTCAACGTGTGGCCCTGAATGGGTTTCTCTCATCTCCTCTTCCTGTTCAGGCTGGAGTTCCCCAAGGCAGTGTCCTGGGCCCTGTGCTTTTTCTGGTCTTCATCAATGATCTCTCTGACTCTCTTGAAAATCCTCTCTATCTCTTTGCTGATGACTTCACCCTCTGCCGCTCCATTCCTCATCGCTCAGATCGGCAGTCTGCAGCCTCCTCACTCTCTGCAGACCTGGACAAAATCACAGACTGGGCAAACAAGTGGAACATGTCTTTCAATCCTGACAAATCTCACACTCCTACTATGTCTCTTCGAAAAGACCGACTGGACAACCCTCCCATCTACTTTCTGAATAATCCTCTCCAAGAAGTTCTGTCACTCAAGCTTTTGGGTCTCACTATCTGCCATGATCTTTCCTGGGAAAACCACATTTCCAAGCTGGCCTCCAAAGCCAGTCGCCGACTGGGCATCCTCCGTCGTGCGAAGTCCTTCCTTGGCACACCTGAGCTCCTCACCACATACAAGGCTTTCATCCGCAGCTCAATGGAGTACTGCTCTCCCCTCCGGGCTGGTGCTCCTGCCTCACACCTAGCTCGTCTTCACGCTGTTGAAACCAAAGCGTTCAGAATCATTGGAATCTCCCGCGATGACGCCATCTCCGAGGGCCTTTCACTTAATCACCGCAGGCAGGTTGGTGGTCTTTCCGTCTTCTACCGACTCCTCTCCGGCCTTGCTCCCCCAGCTCTCTCTGGGCTCTGTCCCCCAAATATTCCTGCAGGTCGCACAAGATCTGCCTGCAACCCTCTTATGGTTAAACTGCCAAAATCAAGACTCTCTGCTCACCTTCAGTGCTTCATTCCTCTTTTCTCCCACCTCTGGAACAAAGTCCCTCACTCTCTTCAATCCCACTCCTCCCTCCAGGTCTTTAAAACGGCTGTTCACCACCATCTCTTATCTTCCCCAATCCAAAACCTTGATCTTTTCTACCCCCGCTAATTTCACCCCAAATCCACTTTTTTTAGGTGACTTTTGACTTCTTTCCTGGAAGTCCTTGGTGGCCTGGCGTTTTATACCTATCCTGCCTCCCCCCAGGCCCTCTCCCTCCAAAAACATCTCCCGATGTCCCTGCCCTCAAATGTTGTGTTTGTGTGCTTCCTCCCCTTCTCTCCCCATCTTGTCGACCGCTCCCCTTTTTATATTATATACTTTGTTTGCTTGTTTGTTTGATTTGTTTGTTTGATAAATGTTAGCTCTTTCACGAGCCTCGACTCTGTATGCAAAAAAAAAATTTAAAAAATCGTATAATTATATTTGCCGTTAGTGGTTGTTAAATATAGCCTCATTGTATGATATATTTTCATTTTATTTGTACTGCAACTGGTAATGTTAAATTTAATCAACTGATATCTTGATTTATTCCTGACGCATTTCCGGTCATACAGCACGGCGTTCCTGGCGAGGACCGCATCGCAACTTTGTGTACATACGCAATCAGGAAATAGTGCTGTATATTACCCCTGATTTGTATCGATGTACTTTAGGTTGAACACTTTGTTACCACAATATGTGTTTGTCAAGCCCAGAGTTATGCATTGGAATACTTTGTAATGTGCGTGTGTGATTATTTAGACCATGTTCGAAAGTAGTCCGAACGGCTTTTATTCATTCGCCACACGTCTTTGAACGGAGAACAACCGATAATAATCCAAGTCCGGCAACTCGTCTTCGGAGTCCAGCATAAAGAGGCAACAAGTTTCTCCGGTGTCAATAGGAGTTCGAAACTTCCTTACGGTGTGCAAGCGCTGTATTGCGAGAAGAATAAAGTCCAAGACACCCGTATTGAGATCTGCTCGTGATTATGCTGAGGCATTTACAGTAGAAACTTGCCTTCAACTCGGGACAGAAAGCGTAGCCAATGCGATTGTGAGCTGGTGGTACTTCGGAGGCAACGTGAGGTCGGTTCTTCAAGCAGTGCTGCACGAAGAAGTAACATTTGGGAGTCGGGACAGTTACAGTAAGCCACCTCGTGCACCTCGTGCACCTCGTGATCGTGTGTTCTGCTTACCATTCGACGCCTGATTGATGGAGTTTTTACCCACAGACAAAACACATTGACTTCTCGAGTCTTCATTCGTCGAGGGTTGGACCGAGTGTTATAAGTAACGTTTTAAAGAAGGTGACGTTCACAGTGCTCGGTACGGTAGGTTCAATCCTAATTTATAAGGACTCAGAGACAGTTTAAGTTTATGTGCTTGTGATGTCTGTGGTTGAATCCATTTCTGTATATCATTTCAACACAAAGTCATGAACTGTTACATTTGAAGTGATTTGTTAATGGATGCCAAAAAAATCGATTGTAACTTGATTAGTCAGTTGGTTGCCTCAAATTGTTCCAATGAGATTTGTTTGCTTATTCATTTGTAGCCAAATTTATTTGGTTAAGTGGTTAAACTATCTCAAATCATAAATCTGTGTTGGAAATTGCTCAACGCTAGCCTTCTCCCCACTTAACTTGTCCATTTTCCCTCTACGTCAGTAAAGTCTCAGTAACATTTCAGGCCCTAGTGGAAAGCCCCTTGGTCCCAGAGAGTTAGAAGGGCAAATAGAAGCTCTTGAGGACGAAGTCACACGTTTCCGAGAGGTACTGGAAGATGAAGAAGATGAGACTAAGAGGAATTGCATAAAAAAAGAAAACAAAAGGGTGGGAACAACAAATTAGTGACCTCACTAATACACTTGGTGACCTGGATGTGTTGGGACCCAGGAGATTGGGTCGACATCGTCAACCAACCCAAAAGGTAGTGGACATGATAGAGAGGGAAAGAGAAAAACGACTAATTAAATTATTCCAGCAGAAATATGAGGACTGGAATCTGCTTTGGAGGATCTGCTTTGGATGTCTTAGAAAGGGAAACCATTTTAAGGACTGCCGCAAGCGCCACACTTGTGAAAGGTGCAAGGGAAGGCATCCAACGTGTCTCCATGAAGAAAATTACAAATCGGAGCAATCCCATAAGAAGGAGGCTCCATCTCAACTTGTGGAAAGTAGTGCTCAGGATGAAGTTGAGTCCGCAGTGTCTCTTGGAGTGACAGCAGGAGGATCCACGAGCACGTCGACAGTCGTTCCTGTGTGGATTTCCACAACAAGCAATCCGGTACAGAGAAGCTTGTTTATGCCCTTCTGGACATCCAGAGTGACGCAACATTCGTTGATGAAGGGATCAGTGAAATGCTGCAGGCCATCACAGAGCCTGTCCGACTGAGGCTGATGACCATGATAGGACGGGACTCCATCGTTCATTGTAAAAGAGCAACTGGACTGCGAGTGAGAGGATTCATCTCCGCCACTCATATTGATCTTCCACCTGCATATACAAGAGACTTCATTCCAGTTGACCGGTCTCATATTCCAACATGTGAGACTGCCAGGAGATGGAGCGACCTGGCTCTCATTGCCGATGAGCTTCCATCTTTAAAGGAATGTGATGTAGGAGTCCTTATAGGCTATGACTGCTCCAGAGCTTTGGCACCTCGTCAAGTTATTACCGGACTGAAAAATGAGCCATATTCCCAGAAGACTGACCTAGGTTGGAGCATCGTAGGATGTGCATCACCTCGTGTTGATACCGGAGACGTCACTGGACTCTGCCATCGGATAAGAGTCAAAGAGCTCCCAGCGCTGACACCTTCAGATGCCATCAGCTTGTTGGAGTCGGACTTAGCAGATATGAGACATAATGAAAAAGGTGTCTCTCAAGACGACGTGCTGTTCCTACACATCCTTGAAAGGGAGATCCAGCAAAATTTGAGTGGTCATTATGAGATGCCCCTCCCTTTCAAGACACGCCCTCATCTCCCCAACAACAAAAAAACTCGCCCTGATTCGTCTGAAGCGTCTTAAGAGAAACTCGACAAGTACGAGAAGTATCGCGAACATTACGTTAAATTCATGAAGGGAGTAATCGATGACGGTGATGCGGAGAAAGCGACAAACGAACCCTTGCCAGGAACTGCATGGTACATCCCTCACCACGGTGTCTACCATCCCAAAAAGCTCGATAAGATCCGGGTAGCCTTTGATTGCTCGGGGAAATATGAAGGTACTTCACGCAACGAACTTCTTCTGACTGGACCGGATCTGACTAATGGCCTGTTGGGAGTTCTGTGCAGGTTCCGCAAGCATCCTGTCGCCATCATGTGTGACCGAGAAGATGTTCCATCAATTCCATGTCAAGCTTGAAGATCGTAACTACCTTAGATTCCTGTGGTGGGAAGATAACGACACCAGTCAAGAACCTGTCAATTCAAAATGAAGGTTCTTTTGCTTGGGTCAACGTCATCACCTGGATGTGCCAACTACGGGCTCAAGCATCTCGCCAGGCAGAGGGAAACTGAATTTCCTCTGGCTTCAAAATTTGTCAGCAGGAATTTCTATGTTGACGCTGGTGTCACTAGTGTGAAGGACACCGGAGAGGCCATTCGTCTCGTGAAGGAAGCTAGAGAACTCTGCTGCAAGGGTAGCTTACGTCTCCACAAGTTTGTCTCCAATGACAGGATCGTAGTGGAAAGCATTACTCCTTCGGAGAGAGCCACTGACATCAAGAATCTCAACTTGAATTTTGATGATCTGCCTGTTGAGAGAACTCTTGGAGTGCAGTGGTGTGTGGAATCAGATCAGTTCAGATTTCAAATAGTTCTAAGGGACCAGCCTTTGACTGGTCGTGGTATTCTTTCTACAGTTGCCTCACTTTATGACCCCTTGGGATTCATTGTCCCCTTTGTCCTCAATGGCAAGCAAATTCTCCAAGATATGTGCAGGCAAGGAACAGGCTGGGATGACCCACTTAAAGAAGAACTTTGCCCAAGGTGGAAACGCTGGACAGAGGATCTTGCCAATCTGGAGAACCTCACTATTCCCAGATGCTACCAACCTCCAGGATTCAGAGAGATCCTAAAGGTCGAATTGCATCTCTTCTCAGATGCAAGTACCACTGGCTATGGACAGTGTTCGTACCTCAGACTCGAAAACAAAAATTGCGTTGTTCATTGCTCGCTTGTCATGGGGAAGTCTCGGGTGGCACCAACTAAGGTAACTACCATACCCAGATTGGAACTGATGGCTGCAGTAGTCTCTGTTATAGCCAGCAACATGCTAAGGGAGGAGTTGGAATATGAGCATGTTGAAGAATTATTCTGGACAGATTCGAGAGGGTGCTTGGCTACATCAGCAACAAGGCTCGACAATTTCATACATTTGTTGCCGACCGAGTGCAAAGAATCCGTCACAGCACAACACCAGAACAATGGAGATACGTTCCAACTGATGAAAACCCAGCTGATCATGCTTCTAGAGGTCTGACAGTGACTGAACTGCAGACATCTAATTGGTTTACAGGACCCAAATTCCTTTGGCAAAGGGAAATCATCATGAAACAAGAACCAGCCCCAGAAATACCTGTCCGAGATCCAGAAGTTAAGGCTGCGCAGGTCGCTACAAAGACTACTGAGCAGTTCTGCTAAGTAGCCCGACTTTCTTGTTTCTCAAAGTGGTCAAAGGCAGTGAGAGCCATTGCAAGGCTCTGACTCGGGCGAGAAAAATCGGATGGACTAACTACGGTCAGTGAGAGAAAGGATGCTGAAATGCTCATCATAAAGGCTGTACAGTGTCAAGCCGACCCCGAAGAGGTTGATGTCGCTCCAAGCAAATGGCAACTGGCTAGGGTAACTGCAACCTTGGAGGATTCAGATGGACTGGTGAGAAGAGTCAAATTACTGAGGAGCATTCCAAGTTTGGACAGACAAGGGAAACGTACTTCGGAACCCTCAATACACGAACGTCCAATCCAGAAGTTTGTTCTTCCACTGGAGAATGAGCAAGATCTGTCCCCTAAATCTCGAGAGGCATATGACCTTCGACCGGATGTTAGATAGTTATCGTGTCTGTTGTCTGCGATGAAAATACACCCGATTCCTCTGCTTCCAGACCTTGTTTTGTTTCGTGTGTTATCTGCTTTAATGTCGGCAATTTACTTGAGGAATCATCCGCAATTTGGTGGGAGTGCAAATGACAACATCGTACAATTATATTTGCCGTTAGTGGTTGTTAAATATAGCCTCATTGTATGATATATTTTCATTTTCGTTGTACTGCAACTGGTAATGTTAAATTTAATCAACTGATATATTTCTTTCTTTCTGACGCATTTCCGGTCATACAGTACGGCGTTCTTGGCGAGGACCGCATCGCAACTTTGTGTACAAACGTAATCAGGAAATAGTGCTGTATAATTAAATTACCCCTGATTTGTATCGATGTACTTTAGGTTGAACACTTTGTTACCACAATATGTGTTTGTCAAGCCCAGAGTTATGCATTGGAATACCTTGTAATGTGTGTGTGATTATTTAGACCATGTTCGAAAGCAGTCCGAACGGCTTTTATTAATTCGCCACACGTCTTTGAACGGAGAACAACCTATAATCCAACATGGCGACTCGTCTTTCGAGCCCAGCATAAAGAGCCAACAAGTTTCTCCGGTGTCAATAGGAGTTCGAAACTTCCTTACGGTGTGCAAGCGCTGTTTTGTGAGAAGAATAAAGTTCAAGACACCCGTATTAAGATCTTTGCTCGTGATTATGCTGAGGCATCTACAGTGTACCTATTCTAAACCAGGGCACACACCGGCATATTCATCCCAGCATGCTGGTACTCAATTTGCTGACCTCGGAAGGATGACGGGCTGTTCCCCCTGGCGTTAATTCAGCAATCGACTGGGATTCAAACTCAGGATCCAAGGATCCCAAGCTGGCACCCTAACCGCTAACTCAACACCAGGCTACTGTCATAAAACTTCACAAAGTTGTGGAGGTCATCACAATTGAGAAGCGTATTGATATTGAGTTCAAAGGTCATCTGGAGGTCAAATTGCTAAAATCGCCAGTTTTCATCCGATTGACTTAAAAATTGAACAGCATTTGCATATTGAGTCACCAAATTGGTAAACCAACTATTTTGAGGTCAAAATGTCAAAGGTCAACTCAAAGTCAAACTTCCAAAGTCATCAATTTTTATCTGATAAATCATCAATTTTAATCTTGTTGACCCGAGCTTTGATTAAGATCGTCCATTTTAATCTTAATGAAATTGAAAATTTGATGTATTCATGGCAATGGAGAGGTATAAAACACATGGACACTGCTAGGACTTCCAGGAAAGCTGTCGGTATTTCGAAAAAGTAGATCTGGCGTGAATTAACGGGGGTAGAAAAGATCAAGGTTTTGGATGGGGGAAGACGAGATGGTGGTGAACAGCTGTTTTGAAGACCTGGAGGGAGGAGTGGGATTGAATAGAGTGAGGGAGTTTGTTCCAGAGGCTGGAGAAAAGAGGAATGAAAGAGTGAAGGTGAGCAGAGAGTCTTGATTTTGGCAGTTTCAACAGAAGAGGTTTGCTGGCAGATCTTGTGTGACCTGGAGGAATATTTGGGGGACAGCACAGATAGAGCTGGGGAGGCTAGGCCGGAGAGGATCGGTAGAAGACAGAAAGACCACCAACCTGACTGCGGTGAGAGAGAGGCCCTCAGAATTAGCTTCATCGCGGGAGATTCCAATGATTCTGAAAGCTTTGGTTTCAACAGCGTGAAGCATGTCACCAGCCCAGAGGGAAGAGCAGTATTCGATGAAGCTGCAGATGAAAGCCTTGCATGTGGTGAGGAGCTCAGGTGTGCCAAGGAAGGACTTCGCATGACGGAGGATGCCCAGTCGGCGACGGGCTTTGGAGGCCAGCTTGGAAATGTGTTTTTCCCACGAAAGATCATGGCAGATAGTGAGACCCAAAAGCTTGAGTGACAAAACTTCTTGGAGAGGATTGTTGAGAAAGTAGATGGGAGGGTTGTCCAGTCAGTCTTTTCGGAGAGACATAATGAGAGTGTGAGATTTGTCAGGATTGAAAGACATCTTCCACTTGTTTGACCAGTCTGTGATTTTGTCCAGGTCTGCAGAGAGTGAGAGACTGCAGACTGCCGATCTGAGGGATGAGGTATGGAGCGGCAGAGAGTGGAGTCATCATCAAAGAGACAGAAAGGATTTTCCAGAGTCGGAGAGATTATTGATAAAGACCATAAAAAGCACAGGGCCCAGAACACTGCCTTGGGGAACTCCAGCCTGAACAGGAAGGGGAGAGGAGAGAAATCCATTCAGCGCCATACCTTGACTACGACCAGAGGAAGTCCGCAAGCCATTCGTGGAGATTTCCATGGATACCATAGGAAGAGAGTTTGGTGAGCAGAGCGGGGTGCCAGACCGTATCGAAGGCACATGATATACCAAGGGAGACTGCTATGATTTCCTGTTTGGCATTGAGGACCTCCGTCCATTGTTGAGACAGCAGAAGCAGCATGTCCAGAGTAGAATGACCTGGTCTGAAACCAAATTGATGATCAGAGATCAAGCCATTGGAGAAGCGGAAAGATTTGATATCCGAAGCAATGATGGATTTCATGACTCAGCTGATAATTGGGAGCAGGCTAATTGGTCTGTCGTTGCAAGGATCTGTTTTTGCACCTTTTTTGTGTAAAGCAGTAATGTTGGCTGATTTCCAAGCTGAAGGCAGATGACCTTGAGCAGAAGAGAGGTTTAAGAGAACAGAGAGAGGGGAAGATAGAGCGGCAGAGCAGGATTTTAGGACCCGTGGGCTGATGCCGTTTGGTTCAGTTGCAGAATCAGAGTCGAGGTTTGACAGAAACTTCTCCATCTTGTCAGGAGAGAGGGACACAGAGCCCAGGAGCAGCTGGGTACGACTGGGTATGGTGGGTACAGAGAGAGACGAGTTTGTAGTCGTCGTCGTAGTAGTCGTAGTCATCATAGTAGTCGTATGCTATTTCAATTTATAGGCCAAAACTTCATTTCTCATTTTGGGAAATCATACACCACATCTATGGTGTTGTGAATAGCGTCATCCATGAACATCAAATTATCTTTACGTTTTATTCACAATGATTGCAAGTTGTGTGTGCTGGAAACCTCAGCTGCACAATTTCAGATTCTCCTTTGGACCAGGTATTTAGCGAAGCACAAATGTTTTAGGCTGTTGCCCAACCAGACTATCTACCGACATTAAACTGCATCAAAACAATGTTAAAAGAAGCACTTTGTATCTTTAGTAATCCAATCTGTTATCATCAAACCAATCTTTGCATACATTATTGTTCATTGCTCATAACTGTCTCTACCTTCCCATCTACCTAAAAACAAAAATCGCCCAAACAAGATGATTGAAAAACAAGACCGAAAGTCTAAGCGGCGTAGCTGGACTTGTTTGATACTTTTGTTGAAGAGTATAGTATACATGTATACATACATACATACATGCATACATGCATACGTACATACACACTACATGACCAAAACTATGCGGACACACCTAATTAGTGGATTCGGCTGTTTCAGCCACACCCATTGCTGACGGGTATATATAATCAAGCACACAGTCATGCAATCTCAATAGACAAACATTGGCAGTAAAATGGGCCATACTGAAGAGCTCGGTGACTTTCAACATGGCGCAGTCATAGGATGCCACCTTTCCAACAAGTCAGTTCGACAAATTTCTGCCCTGCTAGAGCTACCCCGGTCAAATGTAAGTGCTGTTATTGTGAAGTAGAAACGTCTGGGAGAAACAACAGCTCAGCCGTGAAGTGGTAGGCCATACAAGCTCACAGAACGGGACCGCCGAGTGCTGAAGCATGTATTGCGTAAAAATCGTCTGTCCTTGTTTGCAAGACTCACTACCGAGTTCCAAACTGCCTCTGGAAGCAACATCAGGACAACAACTGCTCGCCGGGAGCTTCATGAAATTGGTTTCCATGGCCGAGCAGCCGCACACAAGCCTAAAATCACCATGTGCAATGCCAGGCGTCGGCTGGAGTGGTGTAAAGCTCGCGGCCATTGGACATTGGAGCAGTGGAAACGAGTTATCTGGAGTGATGAATGACGCTTCACTATCTGGCAGTCCGCCGGACGAATTTTGGTTTGGCGGATGCTAGGAGAACGCTACCTACCTGAATGCATAGTGCCAACTGTAAAAGTTTGGTGGAAGAGTAATAATTGTCTGGGGCTGTTTTCATGGATCGGGCTCGGCCCCTTAGTTCCAGTGAAGGGAAATCTTCACGCTACAGCATACAATGACATTCTAGAGTCTAGACGATTGTGTGGCTCCAACTTTGTGGCAACAGTTTGGGGAAGGCCCTTTCCTGTTTCAGCATGACAATGCCCCCGTGCACAAAGCAAGGTCCATAGAGAAATGGTTTGTCGAGATCGGTGTGGAAGAACTTGACTTGCCTGTGCTGCGCCAACTGCAAGCCAGGCGCAATCGCCCACCATCAGTGCCCGACCGCACTAATGCGCTTGTGGCTGAATGGAAGCAAATCCCCGCAGCAATGTTCCAACATGTTGTGGAAAGCCTTCCCAGAAGAGTGGAGGTTGTTATAGCAGCGAAGGGGGGGGGGGGGGGGGGAACCAACTCCATATTAATGCCCATGATTTTGGAATGAGATGTGTGATGTTCAGTTGTCCACATACATTTGGCCATGCGGTGTATATATATATATATGATCTAGGGGCATACACCCCCGCCCCCCCCCCCCCCCCAACGTCATATATCATCACCCTGTTGTCATAATTTCAGTTCCCCCCAATCATCAAGTGTGATAATTTGCCCCAAACAGGTATATGACGTAATATATGAACGTTTCCTAAAGGGTGTTGAAAGAAACATCACTGGCAGAGACAAATGGCATTACATTCTACCTTTCAGAAGCGTAATTGTCGGCAATAAAACTCACCAAATATGTCGGATAAATATGTGAGGGACATACCCACATACGGAGAGACAAACGCTGTAAACACAGGAACCAAACATCTACGCCATAAAAAGACATTTGTTTAATCACGAATTTGCCAGTTCTAAAACCCTCTTTGCAAATTTGCCGAAGAGGAAGAAGTGCAAATGTGTGGTTTATTCACACAGCACTTTCAATGGAAACATTTCTTATTCTATGACAGTAGAGACCTTTTAGAAGGACATGGAACAGTATATACTAGCCGAAAGCACCCGGCGTTGCCCGGGTTCTTTTTGAATGAATTTACGACTATAATTCAGCTTTTACTCGCGGCCGTAGAAGATTGACTACGATAATTCAGCTCAGCTTTTAATTGCGAAATGGGCCCAGCCCGACCGAGGCGGCCTCGACCGGCCTCGCCCAGCCTCGCCACATAGCCGATAACCTTTCCGGGGCCCGTCCCGACATTTTTTGTTTCAGAGGTTTCCTCCTATCAGAGGAAGAAATGCGGGCAAGGGGGTTAACAAGGGGAGATGCAGAAAATAGGGCAAAATGGAGAAGATTGTCATGGGGACCGCAAGGCTAACCCCTGCTCTAGCAGGGAAAATGGCCTTAAAATGCCTGTTGTTGTTGTTGTTGTTGTTGTAGTAGTATACAGTCACGTGAAAAAGTAAGTACACCCCATGTAAAGTTTTGACTTTTTCAACATATTTCAACATACAGCTATTTGATCTTCATTTCAACAATATTGATAGATAAAGGTGATATAATATAACAAATATCATGAAACATTTACATTTTGTAGTCCATTGTATAATTTAAATAAACATAAATGCAAATTTCGCATGTGGAAAAAGTAAGTACACCTCTACATTTATCACTACTTCAAATACCTAAAATTAGAATCAGGTGCACCAGCTCAGGTGCAAATGATGAGAACATCGTTGGAGAGGATCTTGGAGGAACCTGTCTTATTTAAACCTCAGACATTTCGTTTGGTTTGCTCTTTGTTGTTGAAGTGTGCGGCGTCACCATGCCGAGATCAAAAGAGCTCTCTGAGGCCTTCAGAAAGAAGGTTATAGATGCCGACAAGTCTGGGAATGGATTTAAAAAGATCTCCAAACAATTTGAAATCAATCATTCGACTGTCCGGAAGATCATCTACAAGTGGAGAAGATTCCAAACAACTGCCAACTTGTTCAGCCCGAGAGCAGACCACAAGATGCTGAAAGAAGTCTCTAAGAACCCCAGAATGTCATCACGGGACCTACAGGTAGCTCTTGCCACTGTTGATGTCAAAGTGCACGAGTCTACCATTAGAAAGAGGCTGCACAAATTTGATCTACATGGGAGGTGTGCCAGGAGGAAACCTTTGCTGTCCAGAAAGAACATCAGGGCAAGACTAAAGTTTGCCAATGAACACCGAGGCAAATACCAGAACTTCTGGAGCAATGTGCTCTGGACAGATGAGTCAAAGGTAGAGCTATTTGGCCACAGTACCAGAAGACATGTTTGGCGAAAACCCAAGACAGCATTTGACCACAAGAACCTGATACCAACTGTAAAGCATGGTGGTGGAAATATTATGGTTTGGGGCAGCTTTGCTGCATCAGGGCCTGGGCAGCTCACCATCATATAATCCACTATGAATTCTTCACTGCACCAGAGGGTGCTTGAGGATAATGTGAAGCCATCTGTCAGAAAATTAAACTCAACCGAAGGTGGACCTTGCAACATGACAATGACCCTAAACATACCAGTAAATCCACCGAGGAATGGTTGAAAAGAAAGAAATGGAGGGTTCTGGAATGGCCAAGTCAAAGCCCGGATCTAAATCCCATCGAGATGTTGTGGGGGATTTGAAACGAGCTGTGCATGCAAGAAACCCCTCAAACATCGCACAGCTGAAAGAATTCTGCATGGAGGAGTGGGCAAAAATTTCTCCCAGTCGATGTCAGAGACTGGTAGGCAGTTATAAGAAACGCCTACTTGAAGTTGTTTCTGCCAAAGGGGGCAATACCACCTATTCGAGCCAAGGGTGTACTTACTTTTCCCACATGCGAAATTTGCATTTATGTTTATTTAAATTATACAATGGACTACAAAATGTAAATGTTTCATGATATTTGTTATATTATATCACCTTTATCTATCAATATTGTTGAAATGAAGATCAAATAGCTGTATGTTGAAATATTTTGAAAAAGTCAAAACTTTACATGGGGTGTACTTACTTTTTCACGTGATTGTATATATACAGTGTGGCCCCGTTATAACGCGATCGTTGAGGTCCATAAAATGTCATCGTGAAAAAAGCGGGGGCGCGCTAAATCAGGGTTCAAGAAAATCAGCGTTCAAACTGACCCAATGTTACCCTAATATCCTAAAACATCCTAAAAGAAAAAATAAAAACATTCAAGAATGTTCGAGTTTATTTCATCATTTATGATAATCATCATTTTGCAGTTTATTTCTTTAAAAAGTGATAGAGTGTTCCTTGCTTGAACGTAGCATGTCGCTGGCTGCGAGCGAAACTAGAATGCTTCTGAGTTGGAGGATTTTTATGTGGTCTGGGTCTCCAGCCAATTGAACACCTCGAGGTGTTCAATGGCTTCAGACACTTTTGGGGGTGGGTGTGGAGGCTCTTCATTATCATCTTCTTGTGGCTCGAGAACCGGTGGTACACTTGCTTCCGCCGGTGCTGTAGTTACGTTACGGACGATCTCGGCGTCTGTCAGATGCTCAGGCATTCGTCATCGGCAGAGTGCCACTGGTGTAGCTCTTCTTTGCTCCATTCAGACATTGGAAGGCCTTCTGAGCGAGCTTGAACAAACCACTCGTACAGGGAGTCATCGAGGCTGACATCTTTGGCTGTCTTCAGGCGTTTAGCTTTTAGTCCTGCTTCTTAAACTTTGCAAAGTGACGTACGTAACTTTTCTTCTCGAGATTTCCAGCCACGAAGTGTTTCATTCCGGTATCCCGAGGTCTCGTGCAACTTGTTTGACTTTTCGTCTTGATCGCGTCAAGTGCGTGAAGCTTGTCTTTCACAGAAAAATATTTTCTTTTTCTAGCAGTTTGTTCCATTTCCGGAAGAAGCTCCGGAAAGAGCAAAAAAAAAAGGTCCAATGACTCATCGCGTTATATCCGAATTCGCGTTAAATCGGGGCGCGTAAAATGGGGGTTTCACTGTATGTATATATATATTGTTACGCAACCGTGATTAACACCACAGTTACGGATGGCCGATTTGCGAGACTTTAACTCCCGAGGCGAAAACTCAATGGCGGATTCAAGCTCAACACAAAGTTAAACGCGTGGAATGGCGGACACAGCAAAGCTCCGCAGCCCTATCTATTAAAAGAAACACCCAGGAAACTGCGTTCAGATATATACAGAAAATAATACAAGGATTTATTAATGAAAAGTAAAGACAGTGAAAAAGCCCGCGCCGGTAATACTAATAACTCTAATAAGCCTAAATTGGGATCCCACACACAACAGATACCAAACACGATACGAGGGAGATTATGAATACGAAAATAACACGTCTCGTCAGGTAAAGTGTAAACGCGGAGCTCGGGCTTATCTGGCTCCTTTCGTCTTCTTGTAACACGGCCGCGCTCAACCGCCACCAGGCCTCGTCGGTTCAACGGCACACCCACACCACGAGCTCCCTTGCTCCGACGGTCCAACGCAGGGCCAGGAAGGACTCCTTTGAACTCCACTCGGTCCAACGCAGGGCTGCACAAAGCAAACGAACTCCACTCGACCAGGGCCAGGAAGGACTCCTTTGAACTCCACTCGACTCGACTCTCTGCGGGAGTGCTGGCAGCCAAGTGCCAACTGTTCACTGCTCTGTGCCAACTCTCCGTGCCAACTCTCAACGAACTCTCTACGAACTGCTCAACGAACTGCTGCTGAGTGCCAACTGCCAACGAACTGCTGCTGAGTGCCAACTGCCAACGAACTGCTGCTGAGTGCCAACTGCCAACGAACTGCTGCTGAGTGCCAACTGCCAACGAACTGCCTAAAATGGCGTCCGACCGTCGCTAATATCTCTGGCCGATGACGTCACATTGGCGTACTCCTCAGCCAATCAAAAGCCTCCCAACTCGCCGGCTCGCCCAGGTCACGCCCTCTGCACAACCACTCCACTCTCCCGTCCGCGACCCCCGCGGTCCTTGTGTTATAACACGTGCCAGGCGAGGTTTGTAGGCCTTGGAGGTGTAAACGGTGGCGGCCAATTGTGGCGGTGTTTTTGGCCTGGTTTCCTGTCCATTTGTTCCGAAGTCATTGTCAGGGAAAGGAATTATTTAATGTTGCGCTAAGGACCTAACTAATGTTTATGTGGTTTGCAGTGCCATAATGGACAAAGGTTTGACTACTAGGTGAGACTCACAGGGGCGTTACCTTTAATCCCTCACTATTTAACACTCGAACCTCCAGGTAGATCCACAATCATACATCTTCCCCCGACAAACGCCTAAACATCAAGAACTTATTACATGTAGAGTCCCTGTCACGACAGCCGAATACCTACCTATTCAGATCTACCTAGATCTAGATGTTGCTCTACCAAATTCAGAACAATATATATATATATATATATATATATATATATATATATATATATATATATATATTATATATATATACAGTGGAACCTTGACTTACGAGTTTAATTCGTTCTGTGACCGAGCTCGTAACTCAAATTGCTCGTATCTCAAATCAAATTTCCCCATTGAAATGCATTGAAATGCTATTAATCCGTTCCAGCCCGCCAAAAACCACACCAATTTTTTAAAAAATATACAGTATATATAAAAATATCTCGCGCTTTATATTTCACCTGTATGCAGCATACAAGTTGGCAGGATGGCCTGGACTGGAGGTACGCACACTTGACTCTAAAGTCTAAACTGTCCAGCCTGGGTTTGAATCCCGACCCAGCTATAACCTGTCATGGGTGAATCACAGGCAGGGTGATTCATCAATGTGTGTACCGCTAAACTGGGCGCCCCGTTTGCGTCCCATTAGTTGTTGGATGTTAAGGATCTCACCGTGTTTTCCACAAAGAGAAGGCGAGCTATCGCCGGCACTCTGAACAAGTTGTGGCCTGGCATGCTCTTCTCCTCTGCCGTTATATACGTCCTCCTCGGCACCTCGCTCATGTTTTTCGACGATTGCGTGTTTTATATCCAAGCACAAGTTTTATATAAAACACGACGATTGCGTGTTTTATATCCACAAGTTGTGGCCTGGCATGCTCTTCTCCTCTGCCGTTATATACGTCCTCCTCGACACCTCGCTCATGTTTTTCGACGATTGCGTGTTTTATATCCAAGCACATCATCCTCTTCTTCTTCTCAGTACCGTGTTTTCCACAAAGAGAAGGCGAGCTATCGCCGGCATTCTGAACAAGTTGTGGCCTGGCATGCTCTTCTCCTCTGCCGTTATATACGTCCTCCTCGACACCTCGCTCATGTTTTTCGACGATTGCGTGTTTTATATCCAAGCACATCATCCTCTTCTTCTTCTCAGCACTGCACTTGCCACTCACTTTCTTAGGCCCCATGGTTAAAACTAAGAAATTTTCCGAAATAACCAAAATGCGAAAACAAAAATGCAGCGCTATACGACAGAGATACTGTACGTGCACGGCAAGATAACCACGTGACCAGAACCCACCTGGCGGCGTAAACTCGAAATAACCAAAATGCGAAAACAAAAATGCAGCGCTATACGACAGAGATACGTACTGTACTTGCACGGCAAGATAACCACGTGACCAGAACCCACCTGGCGGCGTAAACTCGAAATAACCAAAATGCGAAAACAAAAATGCAGTGCTATACGACAGAGATACGTACTGTACTTGCACGGCAAGATAACCACGTGACCAGAACCCACCTGGCGGCGTAAACTCGAAATAACCAAAATGCGAAAACAAAAATGCAGCGCTATACGACAGAGATACTGTACTTGCACGGCAAGATAACCACGTGACCGGGTGGCGAAAGCTCGTAACTCGGATCTCGGCTCGCATCTCAAAGCAATAAACCGCCCGAGCGACGGCTCGTATCTCGAAAAACTCATAAGTTGGGGCACTCGTAAGTCAAGGTTCCACTGTATATATATATATATATATATATATATATATATATATATATATATATATATATATATATATATATATATATATATATATATATATATATATATATATATGTATATATATATTGTTACAGACGCGGATGAAAGATGTTATTTTACCGAGCGGTTTGGTATTACCGCGTCCGAACAGTTACTCCCCGATTAGAACCCGATTTCACCCGAACGTTGACCAGATCGCTCCACAGATATTCAATCGGGAAACCTCTAAAACGACCGAAAGAGAATGAAAAAGAAGAAGAAGACAGAGTACGGAGGAAGAACAGATTTATTATACACACACAAGCAATGGATTGAAGAAGCAGTCACACAGCGAATTGTTAACTTACACTATTCATGTTACTTAACCCCAAGACAACGAGTAGGACAGACGACGTTCACACTTACACAGGGGATATTGCAGGCAGGTAGGGCTTGAGGTGGATTGCTGGAGAGGGAGGCAAGGTCGGAGGTAG
>NC_136262.1:147245619-147295442 GCF_964187855.1 Myxine glutinosa
AACAATATGTCCAGCCTGAACGTCGTCGTCATACTGCCATAATGATGTGACATCACCCCTGTCATGTGACCAGATCCTCAACTCTGATTGGTGTATGTTTGAGGGGACATACATACATACATACATACATACATACATACATACATACATACATACATACATACATACACACATACCGACAGACCAATACTGTTCTAGATGACTTTACCCTATGGGCTATGCCGTAAAAATATATCAGAAAACTCAGCAGCCACCAATGTTCCTGTCCTATAAGGTACTTAGCACGTGATTAAAAGGTGCCCATGTTTCAGACAAGTTGCCCTTAAGCTTCCTTACTTTATAATATTAAAGCGCTGTCGTATTCATCGAAACAAGCTCAGTGCTATTCTGCAAATAAGAACCCACCGTATATGTTGTGGGATACAGGATAAGGATTTGACAGACCTCTTGCCTCATCCTGGCCGGGCCGCACAGAGCAACACCTGCGGAGCAAGTTTGGCTCAACTCGGGCCTCTCGGCTCAGCGAGATCTGCCCGCGTGGCTGCACGAGGCACCTTGTAGTTGGAGGGATACTCGTTCGAACTTTCCCAGACATTCTTGGCTTCACAAAATGATTGACTTTGCGGAGTCCTGGGCATGCTGCACCGTTTTTGTTTTCTTCTGATGCGAGCAAGCCAAGAAAGGCTCGTAGATCTGCCTTTGGCTCAACCACATTGCATCTCCTTTCTCGGATTCACCTTAATCACCCTCTATAGCCCATCATTGTAATCATGTCTCGGATGTATAGGATGAGATATGCTCGAAAAGTTTTACTTTTGAATCTTTAACTATTTATTCAATCCTGAATAAAATTGATCGTCAAGTCCATATTATTAATACCTCCGACACAGAAGGTGGATGGAGGTTGTCTTCACCCCTGTCTGTCTGTCTGTGAACAGGATATCTCAAAAGGTTCTGGACCGATTCGGACGAAATTTGGCAGAGAGGTAGTGTATGTGACACGGACGAAATTTTTAGATTTTGGTGAAGATTCGGATCCGGCTCTTATAATTTTTAAGCGATTCTTCACCATTGGGACATAGGGCCAAAGACGATATATAGCACTAAGCAGGATATCTCAAAAAGTTATGGGCGGATTTGGACCTAACTTAGTGGATAGATTGGGTGTGTGGCAAGGACCAATTGATTTGATTTTGGTGAAGATCTGAATATGGATTCGGATACGAGAATTATTTAATTTTTTGTGATTCTTCACCATTGAGTGATCGTGCTAAAATCGATGCATACCACGATATCTCAAAAAGTTATGGGCGGATCTGGACAAAACTTGGTGGATAGATTGGGTGTGTGGCAAGGACGAATTGATTTGATTTTGGTGAAGATCTGAATATGCATTCGGATACGAGAATTATTTAATGTTTTAGTGATTCTTCACCATTGAGTGATCGGGCTAAAATCGATGCATACCACGATATCTCAAAAAGTTATGGGCGGATTTGGACAGAACTTGGTGGATAGATTGGGTGTGTGGCAAGGACGAATTGATTTGATTTTGGTGAAGATCCGAATATGTCCCAGTGTGTACCCTGGATAAGAATAGGTACGCCGTATCCCTGCGTGTCGTAAGAGGCGACTAAGAGGGTTGGCGTCAGGAAGGGCATCCGGCCATAAAAACATTGCCTCAAAAAGAGAACCATGACAATTACAACTACATGTGGGCAGGGTACAGCCCGAAGTGGAGATCGGTTTCTGAGGTTTGGGACATGGAATGTAGGGACAATGACAGGGAGATCAGGAGAAGTGGTGGAAGTATTGGTCAGAAGAAGAGTGGACATATGTTGTGTGCAAGAGACGAGATGGAAGGGAAGTGGTGTGAGAATGGTGAAGGGTAGGCAGGGACAGAAATACAAGTTTGTGTGGCAAGGGTGCCTGGAGGGTGTGAATGGTGTTGGTGTCCTGTTTTCTGAGGAGTTTGTAGACAGTGTGGTGAGTGTGACGAGAGTGAGTGATAGGTTGATGATGGTGAAAATGATGATTGGAAAGCTCTTGGTGAACGTCATCTCAGGATATGCTCCGCAGGTTGGTCGAAGCGATGAAGAGAAGGACAAGTTCTGGTGTGCGATAGAGAAGCTGATGGAAAACGTGAAAGATGAGGAAGTTGTGGTAGGAGGAGACCTAAATGGACATGTGGGAAGGAGTATGGATGGTTTTGCCGGAGTTCATGGGGGTTACGGATATGGTGTGAGAAATGGAGAAGGTGAAAGGATTTTGGAGTTTGCTGATGGAGCTGATTTGTTGATTTGTAATACTCATTTCCAGAAAGAGGATAATAAGCTTGTTACATACACGTCAGGTGGGTCGACGACAACCGTTGACTACCTGATGGTGCGTAGGCGAGATAGGGGGCACCTCCGGGACACAAAGGTGATCCCGGGGGAGGAGGCTGTTTCACAGCACCACTTGGTTGTCTGCGACGTAAGGGTGAAAGGTGCGAGGAGAGCTCGGTGGGTGAAGTACCAACCGAGAATGAAGGTGTGGAGGTTGAAAGAGGTGACAGTAAGGGAGGCATTAAAAGAGAGGCTGAGTAGGGTCGAGGATGATGTGGTTGAGCTTGAAAGTGGTTGGATGTCAATGAAACTAGTCTGTTGGGAGCCATTAGTGAGGTATGTGGATGGACAAAAGGACCACCGAGGCACTCTGAAACATGGTGGTGGGATGATGAAGTTGGAAAGAGGTTTGACGAGAAGAGGAAGAAGTTCAAGGAGTGGCAGAAGGCGAAGGGTACGGGAGCAGAAACTGCAGAGCATGAAAGTTATAAGGCAGCCAGGAAGGCTGCAAAGAAAGAGGTAGCAAAGGCACAGGAGGCATGTAGGAAAATCTTCGGAGAACGCTTTGATTCGGAAGAGGGTCAGAAAGCAGTATTCAGGATTGCAAAGCAGATAGCGAAAGAGAGGTGTGATGTGATGGGGGTGAGTTGCTTGAAGGATGAAGTGGGACAAATCGTTGTCGACCCAGATGGAATTAAAGGAAGATGGAAAAGATATATTGAAATGCTGTTGAATACAGAGAATGAATGGGATGGCAACATGGAGAGTAACCCAGTTTTAGGACCGGCAGAGAAGATAACTGAGAAGGAAGTTGAGGAAGCGATAAAAGCAATGAAGGGTAGAAAAGCGGGAGGGCCGATGGGAGTTGTGGGAGATATGTTGAAGGCAGCAGGAAGTTGGGGTGTGAAGAGAATGACAGAGATCTGTAATCTGGTGGTGAAAGAAGGCCGCATTCCAGTGGATTGGGAACTGAGTACCCTCGTCCCTCTATACAAGGGGAAAGGTGACCCTCTGGAGTGTGGCTCGTACCGAGCGATAAAGTTATTGGAGCATGGAATGAAGGTATTGGAAAGGGTGTTGGAGAGGAGGATAAGGAAGAAAGTGAAGATCGACGAAATGCAGTTTGGATTCATGCCAGGAAGAGGAACGACAGACGCGGTTTTCATTGTGAGGCAGTTGCAGTAGAAGTACATGGAGAAGAGGAAGAAGTTGTTTCTTGGGTTTGTTGATCTGGAGAAAGCATTCGATCGGGTTCCACGCAAAGTATTGACATGGGCATTGAGGAAGTTAGGAGTGGAGGAATGGTTGATCAGAGTAGTGATGGCAATGTACAAAAGAGCGCGCACAGCTGTAAGGACGAAGGACGGGAACAGTGGTGAGTTTGAGGTGAAGGTGGGAGTGCATCAGGGGTCGGTACTAAGTCCACTACTATTTGTAGCTGTGATGGAGGTGCTGGCTCAGAACGTAAAGGAGGGTTTAACGTGGGGGTTGTTGTATGCAGATGATCGGGTGTTGATTGCGGAAAGTATGGATGGACTGAAGGAAAAGATGAACACGTGGAAGGAATGTATGGAGACAAAAGGTCTGAAGGTGAATATCGGAAAGACGAAGGTGATGGCAAGTGGTAAAGCATGTGGTGAGGTGGAAAGAACTGGGAAGTCGCCCTGTGCTGTGTGCAGGAAGGGTGTCGGAGTGAACTCCATTCAGTGTACAATGTGCGCTGAGTAGGTTCATCAAAAATGTAGTGGTCTGAGAGGGTCATTAACCAGTGTGGCAGCTACATTCAAATGTAAGGTGTGCACAGAGGGAGCTGCAGATGGAGGAAATATTGAGTTGGATCTTGGAGACGGCATGAAGCTGGAAGGTATGAAAACATTTTGCTACCTCGGAGACATGCTGAATGGAGAAGGTGGATCAGACTCGGCAACGGTTGCTCGAGTGAGATGTGCATGGAAGAAGTTTCGGGAATTGAGTGGCGTGCTGATGATGAGGGGAGTGTCGTTGAAGCTGAAGGGAAAGGTGTATGCTGCATGTGTGAGAAGTGTTATGATTTATGGGAGCGAGACATGGGTAATGAATGTAGAGCAGCAACGAAGGCTGGAAAGGGTGGAAATGCGAATGGTTCGATGGATGTGCGGAGTATTGTTGAGAGAGAGGAAGACAAATGATGAATTGCGAAAGATGATGGGAATATTGCCTGTGATTGATGCTGTGAAGAGGAACAGGTTGAGATTGTTTGGTCATGTGTTGAGGAAGGATGAAAGTGACTGGTTGAGAAGAGTGATGGAAATGAATGTAGAAGGAAGTAGAAGACGGGGAAGACCGAGAAAGACTTGGCTAAAGATGGTGGAAGAAGAAATGCGGGCAAGGGGGTTAACAAGGAGAGATGCAGAAAATAGGGCAAAATGGAGAAGATTGTCATGGGGACCGCAAGGCTAACCCCCGCTCTAGCAGGGAAAATGGCCTTTTAAAATGCATGTTGTTGTTGTTGTTGTTGTTGTTGTTGTTGTTGTTGAAGATCCGAATATGGATTCGGATACGAGAATTATTTAATTTTTAAGTGATTCTTCACCATTGAGTGATCGGGCTAAAATCGATGCATACCACGATATCTCAAAACGTTATCGGCGGATTTGGACAAAACTTGGTGGATAGATTGGGTGTGTGGCAAGGACGAATTGATTTGATTTTGGTGAAGATCTGAATATGGATTCGGATACGAGAATTATTTAATTTTTCAGTGATTCTTTAACATTGAGGGATCGGGCGAAAATCGATATATAACGTGATATTTAAAAAAGTTATGGACGAGTTATGACTGAACTCGGTGACAATGAGTTGGTTAGGTGACAAGAATAAGCCGATTCGATTTTGGTTCAGGTCAGAATCCAGATCCGGCCTATCATTGGGATACAAAACATAAACTGTTTAGCCTGGCGGAGGTGTGCGCTCCACCGAGTGCTGTTCTAGTTTTGTTTGTTGCATTGCCTTTCTCTTAATTCCCCTTGTCTGCTTGTTCCGCTGCTCATTATTGGTGTGGCTCTCCTCTGAAAGACGAAAAGGTCACTGGAAAAGATAAGTTCTTCATAATATGAGGGTGGATCAAAGTTGGCCTGGACCTTTGTTTGTTCTTGGCATAGTAATCAAGTCATGTATGTAACTGATTGTTTTGAAGGGTGATTATCTTTGTAGTATTGGTAACCGAAACCCATAATCACGTGTTTCCTGCTTCAATGCCCGTGCTGAAAAATCAACATGGTGGCAAATGAGAAAACATCTCGGGTGGGACAGGAAATAGTTATGAAATTTGAAGTCTAAAAATGAAACCATCCGGTTAAATCTGGTAAAATGAAACCATCCGGCTTGTTCAAATTTACAAATTATTGGCTGCATTAACAGTGAGGAATACCTGCGATGTACATCCATATTAAAGAGTATATTGGGATGTGGGTGGGGAGGGGGGCAAGCAGTACGTTGAAGACATTGCGAATGCTTCCAGGCGGATATGGGACAAGTTTTTCCAAAGCTAGAGCGATTCCACGTAAAAGGGATCCAAGTATTATTTTTGTAATAAATGTACAAGCTCAGTTATGACTATTAACGGAAGTTCCGGGTTAAATTCGATGGTCCTTCATAATCTGGGATTTACACTGATGAAGGTGTAAAGAATACTCCCAGTGACGTCAGCACCCCTTTTATCGTTTTGCTACTGAGTAATTGCTCAGCAAACACGAAGCGTCCCTCGGGTCTCCTTTTCTGTTCGTTTTTTTAGTCGACCTTTCGGGGCGGTGTAAGAAAAAAAAAACTACAGTTTTCTTTCTTGGGAGGAGTTAAAGGATAAATTCTTGCACAGGTATGAGGGAATCTAAAGGACAATCCTATGTTCGGATTACTTGGCAACCTGTGATAACGTGATAATTTTCATCTCTCGAATGAGGAAGAGTCCTAGAAGTGTTGGTAGACCAAGAGTTGAGTGAAATTCACACCTTCTACTCCACATACCCCATCCTTCCTCACCTTTTATGAATAAAGGCCCCACTTTCTCCTCCAATCCCTTTCCCATATACTCTACTCCAAGCTCCCTACTCCACCATGCATTGTCTTAACTTTACGGCCCCCTGCCGTGGTTGCTCCTTCCTCCAGGTCACACAAGCGGTGGAAAGAGACCCACTAGCGGATCATCAGGAGGCTGCGTGGGAGGCCTGGGGTACATGGAGCGAGTGCTCTCGGACTTGCGGAGGTGGAGCTTCTTACTCCCTACGGCGTTGTCGTCCTCGAAGGTGAGTTGTGCGTTTGCCTGCTGCGCACGAGCCTCGCCCGCCATCGTCATTACCATCAATCTTCAGGTTGCCGAGGAATACGCTTGGCTCTGAGGACCATCTAATGTCACTTTGCTTCGCAGAAAGAAAGGGCTGTTATTTATTATCTGGCAGTATTCTGTTTGGAGCATGATTGATTAAAGTTATCAGTTTATCGTTTTTAGACTTCACCTCTGGACAAAAGAAGCCTTCAGGTGAGTCTTTATTTTTGGCCTAGATGATGCAGGTTATGAAAGAGTTTGCCTTTTATAATTATGCCCATCCGTCAGCCTTTTGTAAACTGGCCCACAAACTGAGTTCGAGTACATGTAAACAACATTATTTTTTAATTAACCCTTGGATGCAGTGATTGGGCCTCGGAGGCCCACAAGGTTTTTTTTGTTGCAAAAACTATGCTGTACAATTTTTTTTTTGGAATGAGCCTTATTTTCACCGACTTTCATGTTGTTACACAAAATTCAGTGACATAAAATAAAATTGCATTCAGGCTCGTGGGAAAATCTTCATTCTTCACTTATAACCGGAAAATCCGACACGAATGCAGGCCTGGGGCCTTCGAGGCCCCGCATAAATGTTGTTGTACTACTATGTTATATCATTATTTTCTTGATATGAGCCTCATTTTATACTCCTATAAGTTGGTTACAAATAATTAAGTGACAAAAATATGAAAATTAATAAACTTTACATGAATACATTTGTGGGGCCTCCGAGGCCCAATGGCTGCATAGGTGTAGGATTTTTGACAGTTGTGGACATATACATTCTAAATCAAAGGATCAGTGAATCATATTTTTTGAGCAAATACTCCTCCATGAGCCTCAACTTTTTTGAGAAAAAAAAGTTGAAAAACCAAGAACAAAAATATTTTTTTGCAAAAAAACCCCAAAAGATTCATTACTTGAATGGGATTCTTCCAACTAATAGGATCAATGATTCACATTTTCTCAGCAAATACACATCCATGAGCATCGACTTGGATTGAAAAAGGATTTGAAAGGAAAAAAAATGTCTAAAAAATATATAAAACATTACACGAATACATCCATTGGGCCTCCGAGGCCCAATGGCTGCATAGGTGTAGGATTTTGTTTTACAGTTATGGACATGTACATTCTAAATAAAAGGATCAGTGAATCATATTTTTTGAGCAAATACTCCTCCATGAGCCTCAACTTTTCAGAGAAAAAAAAGTTGAAAAACCAAGAACAAAAATTTTTTTTGCAAAAAAACCCTAAAAGATTCCTTGTATGGGATTCTTCCAACTAATAGGATCAATGATTCACATTTTCTGAGTAAATACACATCCATGAGCATCGACTTGGATTGAAAAAGGATATGAAAGAAAAAAAAATCTATGAAAAAAAATAATAATAACATTACACGAATACATCCGTTGGGCCTCCGAGGCCAAATGGCTGCGTTTATGTAGGATTTTTGACGCCTGCATCTAAGAGTTAAAATTAATCACAAACGTTGTTTTTTCTCACGATTTATTAATTTTCTCTTTCATGTTTGCAGTAACTGCAGAGGCAGAAACATTCGCTACCGCTCGTGCAGCACAGAGGTAAGTCCACACAAAGGGGCTTGAGATTGATTTAATTAATTTTACTATACTGAAAGAAGCACTGTTGAGCTTCTGTACATGTGGCTTTTGTAGTGGAAAGTCGTGATTATTTTGTGATTATCACAAGGTACCTGTGGCGTGATTGATAATAACGACCCTGTCTCTAATAATAATAATAATATATGAAGATGAATAAGTGGATTTTCATGATGAGCTTGTTCCATCACCCTTGAAAATGAAGCACTGAACTGAACAGCTTGACAAAGCTTACATACCTATGTATCAGCATACAAACAGATGTTTTTCAGACGACAAAATGAGAATTGCAAAGCAAGTAGTGCATTTGAAAAGTTGAGCACTGTGTGGAAATAGTCAGGGGGGTTATGTCATCCCGTGGGCACTGAATGATTAGAAGATCCCACCTGTCTAAACATGTTATATAGGTACCAGAGAACACAAAAAATCATGTTGGAAAATTTGAAAGTGTTGCGGGGGCAGCCATCTTGGATTTCAAAATGGCCACCATTTAAGGTTTATTTCTTTAATAGATCTGGATTCGAATGTGGTATAAAGCTGATTTTGGTGGGAAAACCTACATTTACCATGACAAGGAAGTAGTAAAACATACATCTGACATGATCAGAGTAAGATATATGTGATTGGTGAGCCATACTTATGCCATTTTAAGTCGTGTATCCTTTTGAAAAGAGTTATGTATTGTAATAACCGCCATATTTATATAGGTGGTAAGGAATGATGTACCAAAAATATTTAAGCACAGAAAGCGCTTGGTTGTAAACAACTCTAACAATAATTGCTTTCCTTAGATTTATATTTTTTGGGGGGTGGAGGTGTGGGGCATGATCCAAATTGTCCAAACCGGGATATTTTAAGCATTCTAGTATCTTCTCATTCAAGTGCAAGCAAGCTGGTGACTGTGGACACCTCTATATGGTCACTCTGATGGAGGATGAGCATGAAGAGTGTTAGGTCTGTGATTACTGGATATGGAAAGTTGATAGTTGTTTTGGTGGATTATATATCTAAAATGGTTCATCTTCGGTGTCACTATACTCTTCGTCATCTGTAAGAACTGTGTCTGCTGAATTGAAAGATAAAATCTAAGATCATCAGGGAGAAGACAAAACTGACATGATTCAACAGCATTGTCATCTCAGTGTTGCTGGATGGGGCAGACACCTTGAGGCCCAACAAACAGGTTGAATAAAAACTTTTAAGCTTTCAGTGTGGATGTCTGCAGGGACTACTGAACATCAAGTAGTTCAGTTATATCTCAAATAAAAAGGTCATGGAAAAATGAAACACACAACCACTGACCACTATTGTTTAAACAAGGAGATGGACATATCTGGGGGCATATCCACAGAATGTCTGATGACCATGAGATTACCAAAACAAAGCATGGGCATGAACCCCAATGGGGAAAAGTAAGAAAAGCAGACTCGAAGGTACTTTACGGTGGAAAATCTGGAAAGGCTGGCCCAAGACAGCTAAAAATGGCATTACCTTGTCTCTGCCTTATGTCCCTATCGACACAGGAAGGTAATAATAATAACGATAATAATAATAATAATAATAAATAAATGAGCTTGTGGTGATGCCATGGTGGTGCAAACTTTACAGACCTTTGTGGATTGGTGAAATTCTATTTTCTCTCTCCAAGTTTGGTCGTTTTTTTGGTCGTAGTCAACGTGTGGCCCTGAATGGGTTTCTCTCATCTTCTCTTCCTGTTCAGGCTGGAGTTCCCCAAGGTAGTGGTCTGGGCCCTGTGCTTTTTCTGGTCTTCATCAATGATCTCTCTGACTCTCTTGAAAATCCTCTCTATCTCTTTGCTGACGACTCTACTCTCTGTCGCTCCATTCCTCATCCCTCAGATCGGCAGTGTGCAGCCTCCTCACTCTCTGCAGACCTGGACAAAATCACAGACTGGGCAAACAAATGGAACATGTCTTTCAATCCTGATAAATCTCACACTCTTATGATGTCTCTCCGAAAAGACCGACTGGAAAACCCTCCCATCCACTTTCTGAATAATCCTCTCCAAGAAGTTCTGTCACTCAAGCTTTTGGGTCTCACTATTTGCCATGATCTTTCCTGGGAAAACCACATTTCAAATCTGGCCTCCAAAGCCAGTCGCCGACTGGGCATCCTCCGTCGTGCGAAGTCCTTCCTTGGCACACCTGAGCTCCTCACCACATACAAGGCTTCATCCGCAGCTCTATGGAATACTGCTCTCCCCTCTGGTCTGGTGCTCCTGCCTCACACCTAGCTCGTCTTCACGCTGTTGAAACCAAAGCGTTCAGAATCATTGGAATCTCCCGCGATGAAGCTAACTCCAAGGGCCTTTCACTCACTCACCGCAGGCAGGTTGGTGGTCTTTCCGTCTTCTACCGACTCCTCTCTGGCCTTGCCCCCCCAGCTCTCTCTGGGCTCTGTCCCCCAAATATTCCTACAGGTCGCACAAGATCTGCCTGCAACCCTCTTATGGTTAAACTGCCAAAATCAAGACTTTCTGCTCACCTTCACTCCTTCATTCCTCTTTTCTCCCACCTCTGCAACAAACTCCCTCACTCTCTTCAATCCCACTCCACCCTCCAGGTCTTTAAAACAGCTGTTCACCACCATCTCTTATCCTCCCCCATCCAAAACCTTGATATTTTCTATCCCCGCTAATTTCGGTCCCCTTGTGTTTTATACCTCTCCCCCCCCCCCCCCCTCCCCTTCCCACGCCTCCTGCCCCCAAGCCCTCTCCCTCCCACACTTCTCCCTGCTCTCAAATGTTGTGGTTGTGTGCTTCCCCTTCTCTCCCCATCTTGTCTTCCGCTCCCTCTTTTGTATATTTTGTTTGTCTGGTTGATTTGTTTGTGAAATAAATGTTAGCTCTTTCACGAGCCTCGATTCAGTATACAACAACAACAACAAAAAAAAAAATAATAATAATAAAATATTTTTTTAAAGTTATCTCAAAGGACATTGTCGTGTTAATATTGCTGGAAGCTTATGTATTGGATTAAAATATTGTTACAGCTACGGGTTTCGGGGCTAATACGAGTGGGATCCTTGTTTCCCCTCGAACCTACCGTGCCTGAGGCCACCGATCACGAACAACTTCGTACCACGGTGGGTTGCTTGGCAACCATGAGCGCCAATTGGTCTACCATGTAGTCCCAGGGTCCTCAGTCTGACCACCGTTTGCCTGCGCCACATGGCTTTCCAATCGGGGGATGCGGCCTCGGCTATGCACCAATCTTATCTTAATTAGGGCGGCCGAGCAATTGCTGGTGCATTTCGGGTTGAATCGGCGCTGGATCAATGGGGGAATGACAAACACGGACAGATTTAAAAGGAACGTTAATAAGGGATTTATTATTTACAAACAGGGATAATTTAAATGTGGGATCATGCAAAAAGAAAGGGGGAGGGAACTTGAGGATTTTCATGTTCAATGGTGTGGGGAAGGTGTTAGGGGTGTACACAAAGGGAACAATGGGGGAAATGCAGATCAAAAATGTACAAGCAATTACAAGCAATGGAGAGTGCAGCGATAGCTACAAAGGAAAGGAAACGGACAAGATGCAGACTTAATTCTACGTCTTACCTACCAGCTATACACAATACAGGGTACCCGTCAGACCATCCACGGAGGGGGAAAAGAACAGAAGATAGAAAAAGTACGATGGTCAACGGCCTCTTACTCTCCGGGCAGAAGCAGTCATACTTCCGCCACCCAGACGCTAAAGTAGGGATCAAAAAGGGGAGCAATACTTGTGGTGTCTAGTGGTACGGTGACTGTAGAGAATGTGATGTCATGCGTGAGGGTGCATGAAATGCAGATGTATGCAAGAAAAACTGCGAAGGTGCGTTATCAGTGGGGGCTGCTCTCAAAATACCAGTTGGTGGCGCAATGCCTTCGTTGAGCTCGTGAATTCATTACAATTCCATACTAAGAAAGGTGAGAAAAGAAAGTGTGAGATAATAGCCTATCGTGTAATAATCTAAATGATGTTTGTATGTGTGGCTTTGCTTCAGCCCTAACATGTGCCTGACAATGTGCTCGCTCCATCCGTCCCAATGATTCGACTCCTAGCTCGACCCGCAATGTGAGCACCACTTCTCGAACCCCAATTGTCCTACCACGAAGCCTTGCGAAGCAAACACCAGTTGATCATTGAAGCCAGGACCAAAGCCAAAAACGAACACGATGAGGTTCTGCCCTGCGGCTCTTTTATAATCCCTTAGCTGGACGGGGCCAAAAAGTGAGTCAAAAACGTCCCTTTGTGAAATCCGGGATGCTAATTGGCGCACCTCCGTTTAGCCCACCCTTGCCAGACCTTTGCGACCTAGTTACTCCGGATGGCTTCTTCGCTTTGGCACAGAATGTAACTATGCGAATAACATGGGTGCGGGCTCAGGACATGTTCTTGGCACGGCGACTACTGGGAACAGCATGTAATTGTTTGGAAGGATGAACAGTGATTAAATATCCACAGGATGCTAATGGCCAATTAGCCCCTGTCTGTTTTGAAGTGTAATAAAGTCGGTGACTACTCGCACACGCAGCATGAGCTATTAAACTAAAACGCTAATGTGCACATGAAACAATTACCCCCTAGGAAATGGGGGGAAAAACCCTCTAATAACCCTCACCAACGCATCATATTACATTCTAACCCACTACACAAGGGAGATGGACTACTCTGATCTTATATTATGGAAATGACTACCTGAGAACCTGTATGTTGGGTGCCATTGCCTTCGGTGACAGTTCTGAAAACCACAACAATATGCAATTTGGTGTGTCTGTCTGTCTGTCTGATTGCAATGCATTAGATCGTTACTTATCCAATATCGACCAAACTTGCCAGGGGACATACGACTAAGGTTGCCACGGCTTCATTCGCCCTCCCCCCTCCCCCCCTGGTTTTTTTTTTGCCCTGGATAAAATCGTGTTAAGGTGTATGACTAGCTTTTCGGGCCGTTTCGTGGGGCACACCTACTGGAAGTAAAAATTATGATGGTCACAAACTATTCAGACAATGCCGTCCAACATTCTTTTTGAACAGTTGCTGCTGTTGTTTAATACAAGACTGAAAGGAATATGGAGGAAATCCAATGCGCTGAGGCATTCTATACGTACCGCACCCCTCACAATTAATGGACCGCAGACACTTGACTAGCTAGGCTTCTACCGCCAGCTAGGCTGCAATTATCTTTAGCTAATAACAGTACTTAAATGAGTCTTTAAATATGAACGATGTATCCCATTGCTTGTCCTATTTTTTCTGCCAGCAGATTATATGTGTACTTTATATGGATTGTTTATCTTGGAAATATTTTCAAGTGTTTGTGTGCTCGTTTGTGTTTGTGCGCTTGTACGTTACTCTTCCATGGCTGATCCGTCACACCTCGAGGCCCCAAATCTTGTGTGTAGGTACTTCAGAACAGAATTGGGGCAAGGATTTAAGCTGCACCCCCGCGCCACAAGGAAACGCTCTATGCATATTTGTGTAAGTTAGAAAATCATAGAGAAAAAACAGCTGGGCCAATCTCTACCAGATTTTGCAAATGCCCTGGGGGTACCCAACGGTCAGGTCAATGGGCATCACAAAAATATCCCCTCACTCCCATGAGGCGGAGCAGCCCACATATGATATCTACATGTATGGCTGGGTCGATGCTATCTACCTCAAAAGCTGGGTCACGCCTACCACACTACATGCTTGACAGGCACCCACCTGCACCTTTACGAAAACACGCACCTTAGACGATACAGTATTCCTCTGGCCTAACCCCTCCCTTAGCATTTAGGCTGCGGAGGCACGACTGCCCTGCACAGTGAGCCATGAGGGCGATAACCCTCATACTGTCTTTCTTCTGCTCTTATCTCCCTCCGGTCGTTTGATTGGGTACCCATGTTGTGTATAGCCGGTAAGTTAGGCATAGGTTAAGTTCTGCTCTTGTCCATTTCCTTTGCTCTATAAATATTGCTGCACTCCCCATTGTTCATGATTGCTTATACATTTTGATTTGCATTCCCCCTTTTTGATTTGTTTTGATTTACCCTTGCTGCACATAAAAGTCCTTGAGTTTCCTCTACCTTTACATGAGCCTGCATGTCACCTTTATCCTTGGTTTGTAAATAATAAATCCCTCTTGTTGAACTTCCTTTTAAATCTGTCTGTGTTTGTCTTTTCCTTCATTGGTTCAGCACTGTTCGCACATTAGGTTAGACTGGAAGGTTACAATTCCCCACTTGATTGGCTTGTATTCAAGTTCGATATACACCAGCGGTAGGCTCGGCTGCCCTAATTAAGATCCAATTGATATAAGATTGGTGCATAACCGAGGGCACGTCCCCGATTGGAAAGCCACGTGACCCTGGTAAACAGTGGTCAGACGGAGAACCCTGGGACCACGTAGTAGACCCATTGGTGTTTGTGGTTGCCCAGCAACCTGCCGTGACAGGAAGTTATTCTGATCGGTGGCAACAAGCCCGGTAATTCCGAGGGAAACCGAGGACCTCCCTCATAGTAGACCTGAAACCAGTGGCTCTAACAATATATATATATATATATATATATATATATATATATATATATATATATATACACACTGCTGCTAACATTACAATTACATCAAAAAATTAGCCCAATCGGTCCTTTATGCACCATCCCTGGATTTTTTTGTGTGTGTATTCATAGTCTAGGCTCGTGGAAGAGCTAGTACATGGAATGGATCAGGACGTAACAGGATAAATGGGAACTGAGAAGAGATGGGGGAAACACCAAGAGCAGCATTGATGGCCAAGATAGAGGGATACTTGGACAAACAATGGGTGTGGGGAGGAATGGGGGCAGGAGAGGACACATGGGGGCGGGGCGGTGGGGTGTGTGGGGGGGGGGGGGGGACAAGATGGATACAGAAGCAAACTCCAAGGAGGGAAAACTGGATATGTGGAAGGAGGAGGGATTGGGTGACGGTGGCAAGGGGGGGTTAACGAAGGTAGACATGATCATGGTTTTGGATTGGGGACGAGCTGAGATGGGGATGAGCAGCTGTCTTGAAGACCTGGAGGGAAGAATGAGATTTAAGGGAATGTGGAAGTTGATTCCACATGCAGGAGAAAAGGGGAACAAATGAGGGGAGGTGAGCAGTGTTCCTGAATTTCGGTAGTTTAACCAGAAGGGGGTTGATGGTGGACCGTGTGAGCCCTGCATAAATCTGTGATAGGCCCATAGACTTGGCTTCATCGCAGGAGATTCCAATAATTTTAAACCCCTTTAAGCCAAGAGGGGAGAGCAGTACTCCATCATTCTGCAGATGAAAGGCTTGAATGTGTATAGGAGCCCCCATGTGCCAAGGAAGGACTTTGCACGACGGAGGATCCCCAGTCGGCGGCTGGCTTTAGAGGCCAATTTTGAAGTGTGTGTGTGTGTGTGTGTGTGTGTGTGTGTGTGTGTGTGTGTGTGTGTGTGTGTGTGTGTGTGTGTGTGTGTGTGTGTGTGTGTGTGTGTGTGTGTGTGTGTGTGTGTGTGTGTGTGTGTGTGTGTGTGTGTGTACCCATAGTGCTTGACATGAGGTGAGGGTGGTTGGAATCATACTTTCGTTCCTTCCACTCACACATGACTGTAAATTGTCGTAAATGGAACATAATGTAAGCCACATACATTCGAGGTCTTGAACTTCGGTCTGAGGAAGTCCATGGGCTGGGTCCTGAATGAAACATCACCTGAGACATGGGTCTGCTCATTCCTGTTTGTTGCATAATCAGTGGAGTCGTACCTAGACAAATTCTTCATTGGCTGTGCTTTTGCTTTCTCTTTTTTTTCTTTGGATAACTTTATATGGTTCATTTAATATGGTCCATATAACTGCACAATAACGAGTTTATGCACGATGGACCCACGCGGCCAGATTGGTTCCAAAGAAAAGTATTCACACATGGCAGAAATGCAAGTAACTGCTAAGCTATATAACCATTGAACCGTTCGGCCAGTTTTTGCTTGTTGGAATGTCATCAGCAACAGTGCAGAATAATCACAAAAAGTAACAGTTCCAAAAAACACACCTCATGTAGTACTGGGTACATGACAGCTGTCCACACGATACATTTTCTTTGTCTATCTACAATCTGTGAAACTCTTCTAAGGTCATCTCATCTCGATTCTCAAAGAGATGAACTTATAAGGTGGGTCGTGATGTCCGTCTGTTAACCTTTTGCAATTTTTGCTACTTCTCCCTTATCACCTGGCTGATTGTTCTGAAAACTGACACATTCATACAAGACAGTAGCCCACACAATCTCTTCGATTATATGATTACGGATCATGGGGGCTCACAGGGAGGGGTGGGTTGTACACCCAGAAACTTTGGATTCCAACTTGCCCCTTATTTACCAACCAATTACACGGAAACCCGGTTGAGCCCTTCTACTCAATGGTCTGCAGGATCACTCGGTCTTCCATTTGTTTGATCAATGTTTCCATTTTGTATTATTCAATTTTGTATCAAGGGGCCACTCAAGGAATCAGGTGGGCTCCCAGGAGGGTCCCAGAGAATCAGCAGAGGTCTGACCTTCAACCTCAAGAGAGTGAAGTTGGTAGAAGATGGAAAAACCACCAACCTGCCTGCGGTGAGAGAGTGAAAGGCCCTCAGAATCATCTTCATCTCAGGAGATACCAATGATTCTAAGAGCCTTGGTTTCAACAGCGTGAAGCGAAGCTAGATGTGAGGCAGGAGCACCAGCCCAGAGGGGAGAGCAGTAGTCCATCAAACGGCGGATGAAAGCCTTGTATGGGGTGAGAAGCTTAGTTGTGCTAAGGAAAGACTTCGCATGGCGGAGGATGCCCAGTCAGCGACTGGCTTTTAAGGCCAGCTTGGAAATGTGGCTTTCACAGGAAAGATCATGGCAGATAGTGAGACCCAAAAGCTTGAGTGACAGAAATTCGTTGAGAGGATTGTTGAGAAAGTAGATGGGAGGGTTTTCCAGATGTTATTTTCGGAGAGACATAGTGAGAGTGTGAGATTTGTCAGGATTGAAAGACATGTTTCACTTGTTTGACCAGTTTGTGATATTGTCCAAGTCTGCAGAGAGTGAAGAGGCCGCTGCTGCCGATCTGATGGTTGAGATATGGAGCAGCAGAGAGTGGAGCCATCAGCAAAGAGACAGAGAGGATTTTCCAGAGAGTTGGAGAGATCATTAATGAAGACCAGAAAAAGCATAGGGCCCAAAATACTGATTTGAGGAACTCCAGCCTGGACCAGAAGAGGAGATGAGAGATTTCCATTTAGAGCCACATGTTAACTACGACAGGAGAGGAAGTCCACGAGCCATGCATGGAGGTTTCCATTGATACCATAAGAGGAGAGTTTGGTGAGCAGGGCGGACTGCCAGACCGTATCAAAGGCACGAGATATGTCAATGGAGACGATTCTGTTTTCCTGTTTGGCAATGAGGACCTCCATACATTGTTGAGACAGCAGAAGCAGCATGTCCAGAGTGTAATGGAGTGGAGTGGAGTGGATTGGCCTGGTCTGAACCCAAATTGATGATCAGAGATCCAGCATTGGAGAAGAGGAAGGATTTAATATCAGAAGCGATGATGCATTACATGACCTTGTTGATGATTGGGAGCAGGCTGATTTGTCTGTAGTTGCAAGGATCTGTTTTTGCACCTTTTTGTGTAAAGCGGTAATGTTGGTTGGTTTCCAAGCAGATGGCAGATGATTTAAGTCTGGTTTGTCAGAAGCAACATGTATGGAGAGATCAATCAGGTTTGAGTGAAGGCCCCTAATGTTTGAGCTCCATACCATAAAGGAAGAGGGAGGGGGAGCATAGGATACAAGAGAGGGGAGGGGAAAGATAGGGTAAGATTAAGGAGGAGAGGGGGAGGTAGGGAGAGGTGTTGACAGTGTTGGAGATTGCAGATGAGCTGGGAGAGGGGGAAAGATGAGTGGACAAAAGGCTCGGTGGTGGTGATGGGATGAGGCACAGTGAGGAATAATTTTAGGGGGAGGCAGAGGGAAGTAGAAGTTTGGAGGAGGTGGATGATTTGGAAGAGAGAGGAATGGGGGAGGAGGCAACTTTGAGGAGGAGGGGTAAGAGGGGAGATTTGAAAGGGAGGGGTGATTGAGGGAGATTGGAAGGGGATGGGTGATGGGGGGGGGGGGGGGGGGATTGAGGATATTTGAAAGGGAAGGAGTGAGGAGGGAGTTTTGATGGGGAGGGATGAGGGGGAGTTTTGAAGGGGAGGTGTAATGAAAGTCAAATCCACAACATTGTCCTAATAGTAGGTTTAATGACAATTCGATCTCTGGCAACATCCTGTAGAAATACAATCATGCGATATATCAGGATTATATAATCAAGGAGAAGTTCAGCAATTATCAATCAGTGCAAGCAAGCCTAGATCATCTACATATACGCACCATTCAAGTCTACGTGTCACAGATTAAATGTCACAGGAATGATCCGGAGCGATGGCCGTCCGAGTTCTTATAGATGCCTCTCATTGGTTGGAGAGAGCATAACACCTGGGTTCAACTTAGATACAATTTCATTACATTCTCCCCGCCGTTAAAACGACACTTCCGCTAAGGCAGGAATCAAGCATGTAGCAGCAATAGTAGGGCAGCGATTGTCCGTCCATGTCAGTCGGTCCATCCGTAGCGATCGGGGCGACGAATTTCCCTTCCAGCACGGGTCCGGAAACTACCGGGTACTGCATCCCCAAGTCCGGAGTCCCATGCGTTGGAGTAGCTGCCTAAGTCATGTGGCGACGGTGGCACCACAGAGCCTACAGGTTGGGGTGTATTTGACGGTGAGATGGCCGGCAGATGCTCCATAGGCGGAGCAACGGGAGAGTCCATAGACTCGTAAATTGGTTCGTTGATTTCCCCGCAAGGGGCCAGATGGCGTACGGAGACAGTTGACTCGTGTCCATCAGACATCAACACGCGAGCATGCTCGGGATTAGCTTGGAGTACTTGCACCTTATCCACTAGTGGATCATACTTACTCATGCGAACCGCATGTTTGAGGTAAGCCGGCCCCGGCTCTGCAAGCCAACTAGGTAAAGGTCGGAAACTAGCCGAACTCCTCGGGTGATGAAACATCTTTTCGTGTGGAGTTTGGTTGGTTGCCGTACACAGTAAAGTCCTGATCGAGTTCAGTGTCGCAGGTAACGACCAAGCCCATTTATCTAGGCCTCGGCCGAGGGACTTAAGGCTTAGCGTGACTGCTCTCCATATAACACCATTGAAGCATTCGACCTGTCCATTCGCCTGCGGTCTATACGGAGTGGTATAACTAGAAGCGACTTTATGCTGGAGTAAGAAGTTCCTCACCTCCTGGGACAGGAACACCGCACCTCGATTGGTATGCACGTAGGCCGGATTCCCAAACATAGAAAACAAGTTCTGCAGGCACCGTATAACCGTGGCGGCTGTCATATCTACGCACGTGAAAGCGAAAGGCAATCTCGAGAACTCATCAACGATAGTGAGCAGATTACGAGAGTTACTCGATGCCGGTGACGCCGGCAGTGGCCCTTTGAAGTCCATCGCCAATCTCTCCCACGGCCTAGTTGCTCAGACCAGTGTGCCCATAGGAGGGTTGTAAAAATGCGGTTTGAGTTCAGCACATACAGAACAATTGTGACAGACCTGGCGAATGGCTTCAACCGAGTAGGGCAAGTTACGACCGCACAAAATGAGCAAAACGCGTCACCCCGGGATAGCACAAAGTGTCGTGCAAAGCGCGCAGATCCTCCAAAGATATGAGGCCCGCACACATTGCCGGCCGCGATAAGGCGTCGGCAACCAGGTTATCCCTCCCAGGGCGATATTTGATTGTGTAGCAGAAATCGGCGAGTTCGATTCGCCAGCGAGTGATTTTCTCATTCTCAATGCGTTGAGCATGCAGGGTGTCGTACATAAACGCAATGCTCTGTTGGTCCGTGATAATTTGGAAGCATCGTCCGAGCAAGTAGGGACGCCAACGCCGAATCGACTCGACGATGGCATACGCCTCCTTCTCGACAGATGAATGTCTCCGCTCAGCGGAGGTGAGAGTTAGCGAAAAGAAGGCCACAGGTCGCCCCCCTTGGGAGAGAGTCGCAGCTATCGCATGATCCGATGCATCACTTTCCAAAACAAAAGATTTATTTTCGTCAATCGGCGCCAGCGATGTCGGACTTAAGGATATGGAAAGCGGCCTTGGCGGCAAGGCTCATGGGGAACGCTTCGCAGTCCACAAGTGGGCGGAGCTTCGTGGAGAAATTTTGTACCCACTTGGAATAATGAGTGAACAGCCCGAGAGCACGCTTCAGCGAAGCATGATCACAGGGCGGGGCCATGTCGAGCAAGGGTCGCAGACGCGCCTTATCCGGAGCAACAGAGCCGTGGGTCACGGTGTACCCCAGAAGATCTATCGTGCGAGTGGAGTAACGACATTTAGCCTCATTCATAGTTAAGCGATACCTCTGCTCGACCTCGAGGAAGCGCTTCAGATTAGCATCATGATGTTCCTGGTCATACCCGCAACCCGTGAGATTGTCCAGATATACAAAGACATCGGTCAAGTTCTCCTTAGCGATGAGGTCGTCCATAGCCCTCTGAAAACAAGAGACCCTGTTCATGACCCCAAAAGGTAGCCGGGTGAACTGGTATAACCTTTGACCGGATTCAAACGCTGTATAGATGCGATCGGCCTCGGAGATGGGGATTTGATGATACGCACTACGCAGATCGAGAGTGCTATAGACCGAATACTGTGCCACCTGTCGAACCAGGGAGTCCATTCCCGGAAGGGGGTAGGCGTCCAGCTGTGTAAACCGATTAATCGTCTGCGAATAGTCGATTACCATGCATTTGCGATGCGCTTCGCTTCGTACCACCAGAACTTGGGCCCGCCATGGCGACCGACTAGGTTCTATGATACCTTCCTTTAATAGCTGGGCCATTTCTTCCGCAATGAATTGCGCGTCAGCTCGTGAGTTGCGTCGCGATTTAACCGCTACAGGTGTACAGTCTGTGGTCATATTGGGGAACAGCGACAGCGGCTCCATTTCCATCCCTGCAAGAGCACACACAGCAAGCGTATCAGTCCCACCAAATTCCATTTCCAAACGTCCATGTCGCTTGAGAAAATCATGTCCGAACAAAACTTCTGCACATAATGCTGGTAAGACCATGAGATGCACATCCGGAAACATTCGTCCCTTAATCACAAGCTTCAGTCGACATTCCCCTTTTGTGCTGAGCCATAGCCCCTGAGAGGTCATAAAGATTCGGCGTCTTGTCCCATGAATCAGCCATCCATGTTTTTGCACAAGTCGAAAATCAACATAACTATCCGTGGAACCTGTGTCGATCAAAGCATTAGCAAAAATTCCCTCGATCATAAGTGGGATTATAGCACGAGCCAGGCCAGTTGGACCTGTAGTTATCGAGTCATCAAGGTGAGGGGCTCGTGCCTCGCGTGTGGATCCAATGCCAGCTAAAGTTTTTCGTGCCGTTGAAATCGTTTGTAGGCCAGTCGTGCCGCCTCCAGAGGGCGCACGTGCCACACGTGAAGTTCCCAGCTTTCGTGCCGTTGCAGTAGCTTGTAGATCATACGTGCAGCCTCCGGATGGCGCTCGTGTCACGCGCGGAGTTTCAAAGCCAACATTAGCCGTTCGGGTGGCCGATCCAGTAAGTTGGCAGGGTGTTGGAAGAATGCCGGCCAAGGACGGTCGCACCGCGTACTGTCGTGTTTGCGCCACTTGTTTAGTCGGCGCGACGAGTCTCACCAAGGTCGAGCTCTCAGCTAGGGGCCCACGGGAAGGGGCGATCCCCATCAAAGTCGGGCGAGGTGCCCCGCGCACCGCTCGGTCCGCTGGCTCGGCGATAAGCACATTCATCATCGAGCGGGCTCGTTTGCCCCGCGACGATCGGCAAACTTTTGCAAAATGACCCGGCTTTGAGCACAAATGACATGTCGCATTTTTAGCTGGGCAAACAGACCTGAGATGATTCTGATTCCCGCAGAAATAGCACGTAGCGTTACTTCCGGGCTTGGGTCCAGCTGCAGCGGCTGCCGTCAAGCCCGGATCGCGATCCTCGGGAGTGGCCGGGGTCTCCGATTCCGGCGGAGGTGCTGAGGCTGCATCCATGACCTCGGCGGTAGTTCTCTCCGGTCGAGTTTATCGAGATGTCCCCGCAGTGAGGGTGGGAGGGGGAGAGAGCGGGGGTGAGGGGGAGGGGGAGGGGGGCAAGGGGATGGGGAAGGGAGGGGGATTGGGGGGAGGGGGTAGGGTGGAGGGGGAAGGGAGGGGGGGGGGGAGGGAAGGGGAGGGCCAGTCAACAATGACGTTGCAGTTCTCATGGTCGGAGAGCAGCACAACAATCGCGACATCGTCCTGCATCTTTGCAACAGCACGAAGTGGATTTTGGAGACTCACAGATCCTGTGACGCCCTCCAGTACCGGCGTTGCCGGGCGGGGGAAGGGAGACCCGTACATTCCCAACCCGTACATTCGCCCTCTCGACTCAAGCTCACTCGGACAAAAGCCTCGCACAAATTACACCGTGAAGGCCCAATGGCCATGTCTATGCCACAAATCAAGTACGTGAGCGAGTCGGGCGCACTGAATTGAAAATATATAGAACGCTCATACTCCGTGAAAAGTGAAGCCGCCGTGTCGCCATCTTGGTTAGAACGACTCGACCAACTCGCTTCGCGGATCTCGTTTGTTTTGAACGTGTGAATTACGTGCGAACGCGTAACTGTGAGTTTATAGCGGCAAGGAACATCACATGATCGCTCTGAGCGAATCAGCGCGCTGCTCTGCCACCTGCTCAGATTCCATGTATAATATTCCTCGCTGAAATGCGCTGAGGTAAATATGAATAAAAAATATGGATCTCGTAAAGATGAAAGAAAAAAAAACCTATGTGGTGTGAATGGCAATGTTCCTCGCTGAAATGTGAAAAAATGCAATCGCTTTTCGCTCTGAAATACGTGCGAACGCGTAACTGAGTTTATGGCGGCAAGGAATATCACGTGATCGCTCTGAGCGAATCAGCGCGCTGCTCTGCCACCGCCTCAGATTCCGTGCATAATATTCCTCGCTGAAATGCGCTGAGGTAAAAATATGGTAAAAAAATATTATGAAATATTTTTTTTTTAGGTCAGCCATGTTCTTCCCAGGCTCAATGGCCATGTCTATGCCAAATATCAAGCACGCAAGCCTCTCCATTTAGGAGTCTATCGGTAACATTGCACACACACACACACACACACACACACACACACACACACACACACACACACACACTGTGTTTTATATATATATACAGACTTCGCATTTAATATGGATTTTTTTTTTTCTTGACTTGGGTTTACTTTCTTAACTCAGTATATCAATCTGGTGAGTTTCTTTTACACTTTGGTGATTTATTTGTTAAAAGAACCATGTCACTGATTGTCTGTCGCAGCAAGAAGTCAACAACAGGATTATATCACAGGTGGCGTGGCAAAATGTACGGACAGGTGCATTTGATGATTGGCTTCACAGTCGGGTATACAAGGGTTATTGCGTTCTGTATTAGTGGAAAACAACTGCTGCATATCTCCAAAAGTTATTGCCGCTTCCTCTGGAGATGGTCCGTCAACTCGACAATGCTGTTTGTCATGGAGTGGTGGCTTTACGAAATTACGGCATGAAACAGCGTGCTATTGCTCGGCAGTATGGCATCACTCAAGGTCAGGTGTCAAAGATCCTGAAACGAAATGTTCAGAGGGGTGTCCCTTCTCCAATACCGAGGCCAGGACGTCCCCGCAGAACCACAAGGAGGGATGATCGCCAGCTGCACCGGTTAGTCCGCAATGGCCGTACCAAGTCAGATAATCGGCTTCGGGCTGAGTGGCAGCAAGTGACAAATGTGCCTGTATCCAGAAGGCTAGTCAACCAACGACTGGTTCAAGCAGGCTATCGTGCCAGGCGTCCCTTGAGAAAGCCACGCCTGACCAGACAACACCGCCAGCGCCGATTGCAGTGGGCCAGAGAGCACCGTCAATGGCAGCCAGGACACTGGAATCACGTGATCTTCAGTGATTCGTCTATATTTCTGGTCTATCGTCAAGATGGCTGCGTCCGAGTGCACAGACAAGTGCATGAAGCCGACAACAAAGATTGTATAGTGCCAAGAGTCCAAGCTGGAGGTGGTGGGGTGACCGTTTGGGCTGCTTTTCATGCAGGGGGCAAAACTGACCTGGTTGTTCTGAATGGAAACCTGAACCAGTTCAAGTACAGGGCCATTCTGGAAGAAACATTGCTTCCATTTGCTCGTGCAGCCTTTCGAGGAAACTTTGTCTTCCAAGATGACAATGCAGGGCCTCATCGTGCTCACATGATCCAACACTTTCTTGCTGACCGTGGTGTAGAGCATGTGGAGTGGCCTGCCATGTCCCCGGATATGAATCCGAAAGAGAACTTGTGGGCAGAATTAACGCGTCAAATCGACCACTTGGACCAGCAGCTGACCTCTGTGCGTGAATTGCAGCAGGCTATTGTCACTGTATGGCAAGCGATTCCTGTCCAAACCTTGGCAAATCTCGTGAACAGCATACCTCAACGTGTACGTGCTCTCCTGAATACTCGTGGGGGTTACACGAAGTACTGAACTGTAATTTTACTGTCCGTAATCCGAGTCGTAATTGAACTGTTGTTTTTGTTAAAAAGATTTTTGGCTAATGTGCAAAATAAAGAGATACTTCTGGAAAACGTACAGAAGTTTAACACAGTACTGTCCATGAATTGAGTTCGATATCAGTTTACATCACTTTCAAGGATCAAATTATTTGTTTCGAAATGTCAAATGTGGTTTTTGTTTCTTTTAAAGGTAACATTAACAAAATCTAGAATAATTTCAACATAATTCCAATGAACTTTTGGTTCTAAGACATCTTGAAAAGTAAGTTCAACCCCACAAAAAAAAAATTCCATATTAAATGCCAAGTGTGTGTGTGTGTGTGTGTGTGTGTGTGTGTGTGTGTGTGTGTGTGTGTGTGTGTGTGTGTGTGTGTGTGTGTGTGTGTGTGTGTGTGTGTGTGTGTGTGTGTGTGCGTGCGCAATGTGCATATATATATATATATATTGTTACGGACCGCGGATAGGATGTTGATTTGCCGAGCGGATGGCGCCGCGGCCCTAACAGTTACCCCTACTAACCTGATTCCTGAACGTTGGCCAAAATCGCGCCACAGTTATTCAATAGGGAAAAGACAAAGGCGACACGGATGTGAAGAAGAAGAAGAAGAAGAAGACAAAAAAGGTTTGAAATGCTACTAAATTTATTCCTACTATTTACACAATCAAAGAAACCAAGGAGAAGGAAGGATAATAAAACAATTTACAGAAGAAATCAGAGACACAGTGCAATGCTAGCTTACCTACAGTCTTAATTAACCCAGGACAGAACAAACAAAAGACAGACTCACGCGGGGAATGATGACAGGAATGGCAGGAGGTGGATGGCTGGAGGGGGAGGAAGGCACGGAGCTGGCTGGAGCTTGATCCCGCACGGGATGTCGGGCTGCACCTCGACGGCCGCCGATGCCACCGATCCTGTGGTGTGCGCAGGGTAACGGGTCGGAGCTGCCTGGTGGAGCCAACGCTGCTGGTGGGGGGTCTGGTGTGACGGGTTCTCTCCCCTTGTCTCACAAGCTCCAGGACTCTTTCTCTCTCTTTCGTAGTCCAACCCAGTCCAACAACTTCCTCTCCTGCTTAGTCCAACTACTTCAAGGCCTTTCTGTGTTCTGATCTCCTCCCTCGACTCTCTCTGGGGGCCTCTGCCTCGGGTTATATAAGCCCCACCCTTGACCCTTTTGCGAACCTCCCCCAAACGTTCTCTCTCCGCCCTCTAAAGCCAACCCCTCGTTCTGGGTTGGTCGGCAAGGGCTGGTTCACTCCTCCCCTCTATGACGAGGTGGAGACACGCCCTTCTTCCCCGACCTTGCCTCGTGGCCAATGGTGGTTTTGGGGGCGAACAGTTGGCAATTGCAGCAAAGTGGACGGCAGATGAAATGCAGCAAAGTGGACGGCAGATGAAATGCAGCAAAGTGGACGGCAGATGAAATGCAGCAAAGTGGCTAAACCTGGCACTTGGAAGCTGCCATGTCGGAGGGATCTACTTTATTTAATGCAGTGCAATGGAGTGTCAAATTAATGGAAGACAAATCCTTAGCCTAATACACATAATAAGGATATAACTGTCAACAAGGGGGGAAATCTATGATTGGCTAACGTGTGATGTTTATGAACTAATTACGGGACGCACTTTGACCTTTATACATAACTGGAGTAAGGAGGGCGATACTTTTACAACAATTTACACAACAACAACAAAAAAAACCATTCTCATGTCCGCAACTATATATATATATATATACACACACACACACACACACACACACACACACACACACACACACACACACACACACACACACACACACACACACACACACACACACACACACACACACACACACACACACATATATATACAGTCATGTGAAAAACTAAGTACACCCCATGTAAAGTTTTGACTTTTTCAACATATTTCAACATACAGCTATATGATCTTCATTTCAACAATATTGATAGATAAAGGTGATATAATATAACAAATATCATGAAACATTTACATTTTGTAGTCCATTGCATAATTTAAATAAACATAAATGCAAATTTCGCATGTGGAAAAAGTAAGTACCTGGGAAAGTAAAATGTGGAAAAAGTAAAAAAAGTAAGTAGTCCAGTTGAGTTCATCACATACTGAACCGTCCGTTGTCTGTCCTCGTCGTCGTCGTCGTCTGTCGTCCGTTAACTTTTCGACGTTAACACTCCAGCGTCCACAAATATCAACCGATTCTGATCAAACTTGACAAGCAGCATCCTTCCCCCAAGGACCAGGTTGGTATTACATTTCAGCCCGATCCGTTGAAAAATTGCGGACTTAGGCGACCATTTTGTTTTTGGTTATGAAAATGACGTTAACACTCTGGCGTCCACAAATATTAACAGATTTTGATCAAACTTAGAATGTTTAACCCTTACCACACAAGGTAGGTTGCTATTGCATTCCAACCCGATCCGTCACAAAATGGCCGCCATAGGCCGCCGTATTGTTTTCAGCTCCGAAACAACGTTAAGTTGAGTTCTGCTTCCCTGGAAGCTCTCATTTAAATTATTCAATGGACTACAAAATGTAAATGTTTCATGATGTTTGTTATATTATATCACCTTTATCTATCAATATTGTTGAAATGAAGATCAAATAGCTGTATGTTGAAATATGTTGAAAAAGTCAAAACTTTACATGGGGTGTACTTCCTTTTTCACGTGACTATATATATATATATATATATATATATATATATATATATATATATATATATATATATATATATATATATATATATATATATATATATATATACTGTCATCCCTCGCTATATCGCGCTTCACTTTTCGCGGCTTCGGTACATCGCGGGTTTTTCTCGCTAGTATATGTAAAATTATATATCGGATTTTTCATTATATCGCGGGATTCTGCGGCCTATAGGTATTTTAATTTTTTTAGATTTTAATTATTTTTGCGGTAAAATAAGCATTTTCTAGCCTGAAAAATTAATAATAATATAAATAAAAATATAACACATTAATTAAAACCTATATTAAAAGAATATTACAGTAAATTGAAATAAAATACGCATTATAAATGAGTAGACAAAGAATCGCGCGTATGGAAAACCAAGCTTGGGTTGCTTGCGCTAGTTTGCCCAGATGATTTCGTACGCGGCACACTATTGGCAGATGGATGAGACGCGACCAATCAGAGCACGCTGTTCAGTATCCTGCGGTGTTGTGTTTTTGTGCATTTTGTGTAAAATTGTGAAGTTGTTTCAAGCCCTACGATGATGGGTAAACGTTCTGCGTCTTGTAAGGGTTCTGGCACTGAACCTAAGCGCCAGAGGAAGATGCTTAATATCGTAGAGAAGGTGAAACTCCTCGACATGTTAAAGGAAGGGAGAAGCTTTGCGGCTGTAGGCCGCCATTACGGGCTCAATGAATCTACGGTCCGGTACATTAAGAAGGACGAAAAGAATATAAGGGCGACGGCAGCAGTGTCCTTTAACCAGACAGCGAAAAGGGTGGTAACTTCACGCAATAAGGCCATTGTAAGGTTGGAGTCTGCATTGGCCCTTTGGATCAGTGACTGCAGGAAGAAGAATATCACACTGGATACCAACGTTATCAGTGAGAAGGCCAGGCAGCTTTACGCCAAGTTTGCTGAAGGTGCTGGCGACGACGACCCCGAATCCGAACCATCGACCGCATCTCCCACCAAACCAACCAAATTCAATGCCAGCAAGGGCTGGTTTGAAAAATTTAAAAAACGATTTAAGCTAAAGAGCGTGGTCCTGCATGGAGAAGCTGCTTCTGCTGATAAAGCCGCCGCCGAGGGGTACGTGAACGAGACGTTCAGGACGATCATCGAGGAAGGGGGTTACGCATAAGCCTGAACAAGTTTTTAATATGGATGAGACAGCCTTATTTTGGAAACGGATGCCGTCTCGCACTTTCATCATGATCGAGGAAGCCAGAGCCCCTGGATTTAAGGCCCACAAAGATCGGGTGACTTTAGTAATGTGTGGGAATGCTGCGGGCTTTATGATAAAGCCTGGTCTTATTTATAAGTCCAAAAACCCAAGGGTCCTCAAAAACAAAAATAAGAACCTGCTGCCAGTGTATTGGATGCACAACCAGAAGTCCTGGATTACGAAACTCCTCACATCGGATTGGTTCCACCAGTGCTTCATTCCCGAGGTCAAGCTTTATCTCGCAGAAAAAGGACTCGAGTTCAAAGTGCTGTTGCTCATGGATAATGCAGGAGGTCATGCGCTCGACCTGTCGTATGATGGCGTACAAATAGAGGTCTTACCGCCAAACACCACATCGCTGATACAGCCCATGGATCAAGGCATCATTCGTGCATTTAAGGCACTTTATACGTGAAACACCCTGCAGCACCTGGTCGAGGCTATGGACTCGGACGAAAACTTCTCGCTGAAGGCGTACTGGCATGAGTACACCATTGCAACGTGTCTGCAAAATATTCAGATGGCCATAAAGGAGATGAAGACAAACATTGAATGCCTGCTGGAAAAAATTGTGGCCAGAAGTAGTCCACGATTACGTGTACAAGGGTTTCTCTCCTGACGAAGTCCACCACTCTGCAGTAGATAAGGCAGTGAAGCTGGCAAAATTACTAGGAGGAGATGGCTTCAACGATATGACTCCCGATGACGTTGAGGAGCTGCTCGAGACCCACTCAGAACCGTTAACGGACGAAGACCTGGCGGAGATGACGAAGTCAGCAAGTGAGGAAGAAGAAGAGGAAGAAGAGGGTCCAGGGGATGAAGAAGAAGAAGGCCTATCACTGGAACGCCTCGCAACCCAAGTGAGAATGGCAAAATAACTTGAGGAAAGGGCTGAAGAATGGGACCCCCAGATGATTCGTTCGTTGAAGCTCAGAAATGTAATCGACGGAGGCATTGAAGTCTATAAAAACCTCCTCGCCCAGAAGAAAAGGCAGCGCCAGCAACTGCCCATCACTATGTTCCTCACCCGAAAAAAGAAAGAAGACACGCCTACGTCTTCAGCACGAAAAGAAGTTCCGGACGACGACGAAGATACTGCACCACCTGACGAGGCGCCTGCTGAAGTGGCGCCTTCAGAAGAGCTGTAATGCTCTTCTTTGCTGTGCAGTACAGTAAAAACTATTATTGATATACTTACCCAGTATCTATTACAGTATTTTCAAATATACTGTACAGCTATATATACATGTACAAATATTTTTCTAATACGTAAGGATGGGTCTCAAAAGTGTGTTTAAGAGTGTAGAAAGGGTTTATAAGAGCGTGGGAAAGGTTTATAAGAGTATGGGGAGGGTTTTTAAAGGCTTAAAATATATAAAAATAATAAAATTAATATATGGTTTCTACTTCGCGGATTTTCACCTATCGCGGGGGGTTCTGGAACGTAACCCCCGTGATAAACGAGGGATGACTGTATATATATATATATATATATATCTATATATATATATATATATATATATATACACTTTCTTTACTGTATCCAAGGTTGTAAATCTGTTACGATTAACGATATATACAATGGCCGTTACGATAAACACAAAGTCATGATGAACACTCATCTGAGTTTTGTGTGTGTAATATTGTGTATAATATAATGTGTGTAATATAATATTGTGTGTGTGTGTGTGTGTGTGTGTGTGTGTGTGTGTGTGTGTGTGTGTGTGTGTGTGTGTGTGTGTGTGTGTGTGTGTGTGTGTGTGTGTGTGTCGTTATCTCCATATGTGGATTTCAGTAGGTGGTACGAAGTCCTCCTAGGTCTCAAAGTATCCACCTATGTTTCAGTCTAGAATCCAGATGATTGTGTGCTTTCAACTTTGTGGAAACAGTTTGGGGAAGTCCCTTTCTCAACATCAGTGCCCGACCCCACTAATACTCTTGTGGTTGAATGGAAGCAAATCCTCACAGCAATGTTCCAGCATCTAGTGGAAAGCCTTCCCAGAAGAGTGGAGGCTGTTATAGCAGCAAAGGGGGGGACCAACTCCATATTAATGCCCATTATTTTGGAATGAGATGTTTGATGAACACATACGGGTGTGATGTTCGGGTGACCACATACTTTTGGCCACGTAGTGTGTGTGTGTGTGTGTGTGTGTGTGTGTGTGTGTGTGTGTGTGTGTGTGTGTGTGTGTGTGTGTGTGTTTGTGTGTATATATATATGTATATATATGTATATATATGTATATATATATATATATATATATATATATATATATATATATATATATATATGCATATATATATATGCATATATATATATGCATATATATATATGCATATATATATATGCATATATATATATGCATATATATATATATGCATATATATATATGCATATATATATATATATATATATATATATATATATATATATATATATATATAATATTGTTACGGACACGGCTTAGATGTTATGATGGGCCGAGCGGAATGGCCGCCGTGTTCGCACAGTTTACCCGATTCCACCCGACGTTGACCAAATCGCGCTATGCTAAATCAATGAAGGAAAGGACACAACGGCTGGGATAAATGAAACGACACAAGGGGTACAGTTCTCAAGACCTCCGGAGGAGGATATAATTAGTGGTGGAGAAAAGGGGTAGATTACAAGGTAAGAGGTAAAGCACAGAAGAGATAGGCACTTAGACACAATCTTATCTATCCCAGACAGACCACAGACAAACGGAACAAGACTGACTTACACAGGGATTGATGGCAGGGAAGGACAGGCAGTCGATAGCACAAGGTGCACCTTGGCTTAGGGGCAGAATCAAGCACGGTCCAGTCCAGAGATGCGGGGAGGTATTGCAGCGCTCGGAGGTGGCGTCCTTCTTGCTTCAAGCTCAGCGCGCATCTGACGTCACCTTCCTCTTCCTGCGCATGCTCAGCGGGGAGTGACACGCCCTCGGCTCGTTGGCTCCGCCCCAGATGGGATCGGTCCGCCGCTTCTCTTGGGTGCGGGGGGTTACCGGGCTCCGCCCTTGACAAGGAGCTGACAGCGAGCCCCTACGTGGTAACCCCGTCGAGCACATGCTCGATGGTGGCTCGTTGGAAAGGCTTGGTGCCCTTTCAACACCCCCTACCAACCAAGCCGGAGTGAGGATGCACACTCCCCGCGCCGCCGCCGCTGTTGTTGTTGTTGTTGTTGTACCATGAGGAAGAGCTGCGGGGAGGTATTGGGAGGTCCTAAACTTCCTAACGGTGCCATACAATCACATTCTGGTGCAACGAAGAGTCAGAATTAATGGAAACGAGTCCTTAACTGACATAGACTAAGAATAACTAGCAAGATGTCCTATAGTTGTCTACGTGAGATGCGGTGGACCTGGATGCGACATTTAATGGGGGAAATAGGGGGAGGTCGGGTCTACAGAGTGTTGTTTACAGGAAATGGGACTAGGGAATGGGGGATTGGGGATAGTTGGGAAGTATGGAGGAAATAGGGGAATATTTACAAGCGGATATGGATGGATGCCAATCTCATATCCGCAACATTGCACCCTTCTCTACCTCGGGGCGTCCCGACCCGATAAATTTTTACTTACTTTAGTGTGGCACTCAGATGTAGTTCCCTCTACTATTAACTCAACCCTGAGTGCGACAGTTTTACAGATGTTCACAAATGAGTAAATATGTCCCCCTGCGACGTTGCACCCTTCTCCTCACAGAAACACACCCACAGGATAACCGAATCGCGGAAAGCATCCTCAAACTAAACATACAGCCGGTAGGGAGCATTATTTACACAAGACTGATATTTACACTACGATCCAGGACCTGTTCTTTGAGGAACACATGCAGATGTTATGCATAGAGAGAGCACGCATGCCAGCATCGATACACCAACCCACGCGTGCTCTGTGGCCCTAAGGCCTTTAATAATGTGCAGAGCACCCCATCCAAGCACCAAAAGCACCACCCCATACACACAGTCAGCACCATCCGGTGCACCAATAAAGTGTTCAATACAAAATGCACAATCAAGTGTCCATGGTCACCGGTGGTGTCACAGCCGGCCGATGGTCTGCCGCTGGTCTTGCCTTCTTGTAGTGCACTTGGCCTTCTGGCTTCTTTAGAAATAAAGAAAGGCGCCAACCGCGTCCATTTCGAAATTGTGGCCGTCAGGGGGGCCAACTATAAGTGGTTCACCTGTATGGCATAGGTGCCACGTTGACCCAGAGGTCCATCAACGGGTGGTGCTTGCCCGCAAAAGAACTGCGGTCCATGGTGGGCAGCCACAAAAATTGCGGTCCATATGGTGTATCGATCCAGGCAGCAAGCAGCGAAAGTACAGGCCCACAACTGCGGAGCCAGCACCTCTCTCTCCTCTCTCTCTGCCCCAAAGCCAGATCCTCAGAGGTGGGAGACAAAAGAAAACAAGTGAGTAAGGTGGTAAGGGCGCAAAAGTGCACGCAATATAAGGTAATGCACACTGGGGGCACATGGGAACCAGGTGAGGCAGGTACGTTCCTACCGTACGCCCCCCCCCCCCCCCCCACCAGGTAACCTACATTGTCCCTCCCTTACCCCTTACTGTATCCACAAAACACCACACTACCCATAAACATCTACTTTACACATCAACAAACGTCCCTACTGTCTTCCCCGTTCCTCCCATAAACCAAATTCGTCTTCTCTCCCTCCTAACCAATCAAATTTGCCATTTCCAACTCAACATCAAAATTTGCCATCTCCAACTCAACATCAAAATTTGCCATCACCAATTCATCATCAGTCCCTCCTAAGGAGGGAGAGATGGAATCACCCCAATGTCTCATCCACGTCGTGATGCGTCTCACAAATCCAACAGCAATTCTCATTTCCTGCAACACAAAACAAAGAAACACAGGTGTGGAGTCATCATCACCACAGGTAAGTGGCTGCGTATGGTGTGACAGGTTCATCAATTCTAACTATTTCCTAAATGACTTTAACAACTTTACATTACCCGGGGTCTTTCCCTGCCAATCCATTGGCCAACTTACACTATGGGTTCTAAAAACCAATTCCCATTGACCAAACTGTGGTGCTTCTCAATTTGGGGTCTCATTCCCCCGATTCATCTCCCGGTGCCCTCGCACAATTTCTGGGCTGTGACGTGTAGCTCTCCCAGCAGGTCTACCCACCTGCACACCTCCACCACTGTAGTTGCCACCCGAGCTTACCTGCTCCTCACCCTAACCTAACTAACTGGGGAAGGCCCTCTCGCACTCTCACCCCCTCAGTGCCCTCTCTGGCACGGGCTGCCCGATCCACACCCGGGATCCTCAGGCACCCACTGACACTAACGGCTCCCAGAGCCCACCTGCGGCCTCACCTGGCCGACATCCTCACAGTGGTGGAGTGCCCAAACCAACTACACACACTAACAGGCTACACGCCCAGCCATTTCCACAACACTAATGCACCCATCCACAATACCATTCTGCAACCGCACCACAAATGCCAATATCCAACCACAATTTACCTATACCCTCTACCTAACACTTACACTACCCGCCCCGGGTACTCATGAAAGGGGTCCACTCTTCCCCCATCCACACCTTCGCACCATGCACACCACTCCGTACCACTTACTCCAACTCTCTCCACACCACTCATTCCAATACTCCATGTATTCCACACACCTGTACTTGCACACCTGTGCTCTCATACTTGGTGCCGCCTGCACCCTTCTCTCCCCCAAGCGCATTCGCGCTGATCCACAACACTCACTACTCATACACTGCTCCACACACCTGTCCAGTTCTCACACAGCATCATCTCATCTAACTACTCCCCTCTGAAACTTGCGCTTCCCAGTCGTCCCTTTAAACTATTGCGCTCCCTCGTCATTATCATCCATACTAATCTACCTGCGTCCCCTCTACAGGTATCAGTCACTATCTAACCTTAACGTTACCTAATGTCACCTTCGCTAGATCCCTACACACAATATCCTAACCCACCCGGGCTAGTTTTCACTGCCATCACCCCATAATCTATAGCGCATTTGCCCCCATGTTTGTGAGGGATGACAGAGTTGCCATCCCACCACATCGGGCATCTCCCACTACCAATTTTGCACATCAAATTTCAACAAATCAAAAATTTGCCAATCACTACCCATCATCTGCCAATCATTACTGCCAATCCTTTGCCAATCATCAAATTTTGTTTTTTTCTAATTTCGGGGCCAAAACACTATCCTCGTCATTACAGTCTACTTACTAATGCCTCTCGGTGCGCCAATTCACTTCTAAAGCTCGGCTTCGTACAGCCAAGCCATGAATGCGGGTTGTTTGGTGCCAGCGGCTGGATACGTCCCGCATTCGGTGCAGGGAAGGAGGTTTACCCGGGCCGAGGTCCCACGCACCATCTCGGCACGGAGCCATCCCATGGCCCGATCTCGACCTGCCGGAATGCCTCCACAAAAAGTGGTCGCCATGACGACCCTTCCTATCGGGCTGCCAGCTCCGCCTAGTGGAGCACGGACGCGGCCGTTCAAAGCGAGGCCCAGCGTGGATCGCGTACGGCGGTCCTTTCGAACCCGCCGTGGCTCGGATCCCCGCTGGTTCTCGCGGCACGCGAAGCCCGGCACGCACCGAGGGCCCGATTCGGCTATAATTCGCTCTAACCGCTAACCCGGTTACCGTCGATGCCTCACCTGCTTGCTTACATGCATACGCTACCCCTTTCTTGCTCATACATCCAGCCGTTTCCATGCTCCTCGTCGTACCTTCTCTAACACACCCAGGTACACTCATTCCACTCACAGCCTTGGTCACACACCTGACCACCGAACACTTTGGCACACATTCGTTGGTCGCACACCTCACCAACACACCTCTTCGCGCCCCTTCCTCGGTCACCTCCTCTGTGACAATCACAGGTGTGCTTTCACTCGCACACCCAACCACGTGCCTCACTACCAATTCCAGCGTGCATTCCCACACATGCTCTACCATTCCAGGTGTGCTTCCTTTCTCACCTGTCACAACCAACTCACGCTCCGTGTCACTCTTACTACTCTCACCTCCACTCTTGACAGCGCACTCACCCTTACTCTCGACAGCGCACTCTTTCCTCATGCACCCGTCCGTTACACACCTTTCTCGCGCACACTGTTGCGCACACTCTCCCGTCACACCCTCTGTAACACTCACCACAGGTGGACACTCTTCCTTACTTTTGACAGCGCACTCTTTCCCCATGCACCTGTCCGTCACACATCTTTCTCGCACACCCTCTCCCGTTACATCCTCTGTAACACTCACCACAGGCGTGCATTCTCCCTTTACACCCTCAGTAACACTCCTCACTACGCGCTTCCATGTGCTCCCTCGCACACGCGCTACGACCGACTCACTCTCGACAGCACCCTCACTCCTTGGCATGCACTTTTTTCTCACACACCCCAGAGTCGGACTTTCTCGCACACCTCCTTTTTCGCACACCAGACCTGTCGCACACTTCACCAACGGCCTCTCACGAACACCCGGGTCCATCTCGACCCCCAAGCTCATTAAATCACCTGGCGCATCATACGCACGACCATATTGGTCACCACTTACACTGGGTCCTCTTTCTCTTCGCTTCTCCTCCATCACCTGCGAATCCCTCATCCGGTTAATGAGCACATCATCACGATCCGAACACAGACTTTGGACCAATTCTTTTACTTCCTCCTTTATCTCTTTCTTATCCTCTCTCCGTCGCTTCTTAATTTCGCTCACCCCTTCTTCCACTTCTTCTAATTTCTGCTTCACCTCTTTTATTTCCCGGTGCGTCTCCTCAAGTTCGTCCTCTAAGGCTACCTTGACCGTTTCCATGTGCGTCCTCACCTGCCGGTCCTTCGTCTCCATTACCTCTGTCACCTCGTCCAACCTCGTTGTCAGTCCCTCACGTACCATCTGACATTGCCTCTGTGTCGCTATCAAGTCATTTTTTATGTCGTTTTGTGTCGCTCTTAACCCTCCTAGTACCGCAGTGTTCCTTTGAACCTGCTCCGTTAGTTCTTTTTGTCCCTCCATCAGCTGTTCCACTTCCAGCGTCAACTCCTCTATACCACCTTGCAATTTTACAGTCCCCTTTCTCACCTCCTTCTCCATGCGCTCCTTACAGTGCCTCACCTCCAGGCGCATTCCTCCGACCTCCTCACTCACACCTCTTCTGATCTCTTCTCCCATCACTTGCATCTCCTGCCCAGATGCGATCCTCATCTGCTCCATTTCCTCCCTGTGAGCATCCAATTTAGTTTCTACCCCCATTCTGACCCCCTCTATCTGCTGGCCCATTTTTTTAACTTCCCTTTCCGCTTGGTCCCTCATGTCCCTCAATTTGCCAAACTTCCATTTGATTCTCTTGAGCGGCCATTCTGTTTTCTACCCCCGTTAACCCATTCTTTACCTCTTTTATCCCATTGTCTAACCCCTCACCGGTACCCCTCGCTTCGTCCCTCATTACCCCCATTTGGCCCTCCAATCGCTCACCCTGAGCATCCATCCGGTTCCCCATTACCCCCAATTGCTCACTCTGCAGTTTGAGGGACGCCTGCATTTGCGCCATAAATTGCTCCATGAGGGCCTGCATTTGGGCCATCCCTCCCACTTGTGCAGCGGGTGCGGCCGCCGTAGCTATGTGCGAGGCGCCATTTTGCGCGCCCGCAACCTCGTGCGCGAGGACGCCATTTTGCGAACCTGCCGCCCTCACTGCTTCGCTCTCCTCATGTCCCTCAATTTGGTCCTGGATCGACCCTGCCTCACTCTCCTCTACCGGAACCCAGCCGTCTTGATCTGCCATAGCGCAACTTTCAAAATTCGGGTTTTTTTTTTTTTGTAAAACAAAATCAAATTTCGCCGTTAATAATTTCGAGCGCGTGAAGCGCGCTTCGGGTCCAATCCCACTTCCCGACACCAGTTGTTACGGACACGGCTTAGATGTTATGATGGGCCGAGCGGAATGGCCGCCGTGTTCGCACAGTTTACCCGATTCCACCCGACGTTGACCAAATCGCGCTATGCTAAATCAATGAAGGAAAGGACACAACGGCTGGGATAAATGAAACGACACAAGGGGTACAGTTCTCAAGACCTCCGGAGGAGGATATAATTAGTGGTGGAGAAAAGGGGTAGATTACAAGGTAAGAGGTAAAGCACAGAAGAGATAGGCACTTAGACACAATCTTATCTATCCCAGACAGACCACAGACAAACGGAACAAGACTGACTTACACAGGGATTGATGGCAGGGAAGGACAGGCAGTCGATAGCACAAGGTGCACCTTGGCTCAGGGGCAGAATCAAGCACGGTCCAGTCCAGAGATGCGGGGAGGTATTGCAGCGCTCGGAGGTGGCGTCCTTCTTGCTTCAAGCTCAGCGCGCATCTGACGTCACCTCCCTCTTCCTGCGCATGCTCAGCGGGGAGTGACACGCCCTCGGCTCGTTGGCTCCGCCCCAGATGGGATCGGTCCGCCGCTTCTGTTGGGTGCGGGGGGTTACCGGGCTCCGCCCTTGACGAGGAGCTGACAGCGAGCCCCTACGTGGTAACCCCGTCGAGCACATGCTCGATGGCGGCTCGTTGGAAAGGCTTGGTGCCCTTTCAACACCCCCTACCAACCAAGCCGGAGTGAGGACGCACACTCCCCGCGCCGCCGCCGCTGTTGTTGTTGTTGTTGTTGTTTTACCATGAGGAAGAGCTGCGGGGAGGTATTGGGAGGTTATAAACTTCCTAACGGTGCCATACAATCACATTCTGGTGCAACGAAGAGTCAGAATTAATGGAAACGAGTCCTTAACTGACATAGACTAAGAATAACTAGCAAGATGTCCTATAGTTGTCTACGTGAGATGCGGTGGACCTGGATGCGACATTTAATGGGGGAAATAGGGGGAGGTCGGGTCGACAGAGTGTTGTTTACAGGAAATGGGACAAGGGAATGGGGGATTGGGGATAGTTGGGAAGTATGGAGGAAATAGGGGAATATTTACAAGCGGATATGGATGGATGCCAATCTCATATCCGCAACAATAGTGTAACGAATTTGAGAAGTGTAACGGTTTTTGAGAGGTGTAACAATTTTGGAGGAAGTGTAACGAATGTAAAAAGTGTGGTTTTGTTATGTGTAACACCCTCGTAATGTAAATAATGGTCGCTGCCGTCCTCCTAGTTAATTCCATGGAACTTACACGCAGGCCACGATATATCTTTTAAATAGTGTATTTCCTTATTCTATGTAGGCTAAATATGTGTTTCCCACTAGATTGACTTTGCATTGTATCAAACAAAATAAGCGTAGGCCCTTTCAATTTCCCCAAACATCTCCGCTCTCCAAAGTTCCTTTCAAAAGGGGTGCGAGTGGTGTTCAATCCCGCAAGCCGCCATTGCCCATGTGCTAATCTCGGAGAAGAAAGGCGTGTCTCCACCTCGTCATAGAGGGGAGGAGTGAGCCAACCCCACTTGGCCAACCAGCACCGCGGTTAGCGACCCGGTAGGCGTGCCCTCGCAGCCGGCGGCTTGATTCCGCTGCGAGTAATAAAAGCGACTGTAAGGGACTGCTTCACCAGATGACCTGGGAGATGAGCGAAGAGGCGGCACCAAGAGGAGCGGTGAGATGCGAAACGCTCCAAGCCAAAGAGGAGAGGTACTCGGAAAGGAAACCAGCTTTGGAGAGACGCGCTGAAAGGAGGGAGACGGCTCCACCAGAAGGAGAGGAGCAGGTGTGCCCGAGCCAGCGCGTGACGTCTAAAGCATCGGCAGCGGATACGCGACGAAGGGTTTTCCCGCCAAAAACCACGAGGAATTGAGAGCTGCTGCCTCCGACCCTCCTCCCTCTCCAGCAATCCACCTCAAGCCCTACCTGCCTGCAATATCCCCCGTGTAAGTGTGAACGTCGTCTGTCCTACTCGTTGTCTTGGGGTTAAGTAAAATGAATAGAATAAGCTAACGATGCACTGTGACTGCTTTCTCCATCCATTGCTTGTAAATAATTTTGGTCGCTCTTTCTTTTTGCTTGTGTGTGTATCATAAATCTGTTCTTCCTCCGTACTCTGTCTTCTTCTCTTTTCCTTCTCTTTCGGTCGCTTTAGAGGTTTCCCGATTGAATATCTGCGGTGCGATCTGGTCAACGTCGGGTGGAATCGGGTTCTAATCGGGGAGTAACTGTTCGGACGCGGTAATACCAACCGCTCGGTAAAATAACATCTTAAACCGCGTCTGTAACAATATATATATATATATATATATATATATATATATATATATTGTAACGGTCCGCGGTTAAGGATGTTATGTTTGCCGAGCGGAGGCCCCGCGACCTAACAGTTTCCCCGATTCACCCGATTCACTCGAACGTTGGCCGTATCACGCCACAGCTATTCAATGAGGGAAAAGACAAAGATGACGGATGTGAAGAAAAGGAATAAGAAGACGAAGCAAAGGTTGAAAATACTACTAAATTTATTTACTATGTACAGGCTCAAAATAACCAAGGAGAAGGAAAGATAATAAAATAATATACAGAAGCTTTTAGAGACACAGTGAAAATACTAGCTTATACAGACTTAATTAACTACCCAGGACAGAACAAACAGAAACAAACTCACGTACACAAAAGGATGCAAAGGCAGGAGGTGGATGGCTGGCGGGATAGGGAGGTCCAACTGGTCCTGCAGCACGATCGGCTCGTTGGGCAGCCGCCGTTCCTTCGCGGCCCTGCTCAAAACCGCCGTCCAGGCCCCAAGCGGCTGTCGAGTGTTGTTGCTGCTGTGGACGCTGCTGCTGGCGAGCAAGGCGACGAATAGCAGGCTTTGTGCTTCCCTGGATGATCTCCTTTGAACAAGAATCGCTGCTGGATGATCTCTTCTCTTGGACAAGAATCGCTGCTGGATGATCTCCCTCCTCTCTCTTGGACCTCACAACCCAGCTCTCTCTTGGACCCTTTTACTCAGCTCTCCTCTGACGACCCAGCTCTTTTCTTTGCACCTCACCACGCAGCTCCGCCAGCCCTGGTCACTCTTGCGCACGCGCCTTTATAGCGCCTCCGGCGATTAAGCCGCCGGCCTTCAGGACACGCCCATTGTTGTGCTCACCTCAGCCATGGTTGGTCGCGCGACCCTCTGGGTCCGCCCTTGATGACGACGGGCGGGCACGCCTTTCTTCCCCGACCCTGCCTCGTGGCCAATTTCGGCAATTGTAGTTGGCAATGCGAATGGCAATTGACGAAAGGGGAAATGGAGGTTTTGGGAATGGGAATGAAGGATGAAGGGAATCTATCTTTTTCACTTGGTGCAATGGAGTGTCATTCTAATGGAGGACAAGGCCTTACCCTAAAACACATAATAAGGATATAAACTACTGAACAAGGGTATTATAGTGTCCTTCAATGGATGCTTTATGGAATTAACTACCGGGACGCCCTTTGACCTTTACACAACACTGGAGGCAGGATGGGCCAGAATCAAGCAATAATAATAATAAAGCACACAATAAAAAAAATACCATCCTCATATCCGCAACACTGCACCCTCCTCCTCTTAGGCACCTCCCGGGCCTACAACTTTAATTTAGTGTGACACGTAGGTGTAGTTCCCTCTACTTTTAACCTGACCCTGAGTGCGACAGTTTTAAAACATAAATAAATATGTCCCGCTGCTCCATTGCACCCTGCCTAACAGACTCACGCCCACAGTTAACCGAATTGCGGAATGGTCTTCAAACTACACACTGACGGTGGGGAGCATTATTTACAGTGACGCTACTTTATTTACAAAACGCAACCCAGGACCTGTGATTGTTCTTTCTGGGGGGGAGACAGTCTGCTCTGCATCGGCGCACCATGAAAGCACCCAAAAACGCACCAATACACCCTCAAGCACCAACCGGTGCACAGTCATCACTGTTCAATGAATAAAAATAAATCAACAACCCCTAACCCTGCAGGTGGTCTCTTGCTCTTCGGCTCCCTCTGCTGGCTATTATTATTTCTTCCAGATGTTTTTCTTTCATTTTCTTACTGGCGGCCTATTTGCAATGAAACTCGCCCAAACGTGTCCATGTTTATTTATTTTATTTATGGCCCACAGGGCCGACTAGTGTGGTTCACCTGTGGGGCATCGGTGCCCTGTGGCCAAGGTCCGCCAGCAAGATTTCGGGCCCTCATGGCCGGTTCCAGCAGAGGGGCCACGCCCCAACCCATGGGGTCCATAAGTGGTGCTCGGCCACAGACATGTGGTCCATAATGTGGTGCATCGATGCAGACAGCTGGTTCTGGGAGTTCCGGGCGCACAATGGCGGACTCACGCACGCTCCCCTCGGCGCCCAATGGCGCACAGGTCATGTGGGAGACAAAAGGGGGGAGAGACAGATGAGCGAGGGGTAAGGTCACAAGGGTACACATCAACAAAGGCAATGCAAGGCGAAGTGCGTACGGAGAGCGAAGTGAGAAAGCTCGTCCCTACCGTACGTCACCCCCCCTGTCACCGACACTACCCTTGCCCTAACCCCATATTTACAAAATCTACACCTTTACAAATCCGTCGCTATCGTCACGTCTTCCCCATATTTCTCCTATACCAAATTCGTCTCCACAATCCCTCTACTTCAAAATTTGCCATCACCCAATTCGTCATCAATCCTCATAAGGAGGAAGAGATGGAACATCAAGCACAATGTCACACCCACGTCATGATGCGTCTCACAATCCAAAACATTTGCACATAAAAAATAATCAAAACAACCTGGCATGGTGTGGAGTACCATCGTTACCTCAGGTGAGTGCATGTAGATGGTGCGAGGAGACTTCAATCCTAACTATCCTCTAAATGACTTTAACACACTTTACACTACCCGGGGTCTCTCCCTGCCAATCTATTGGCCAACTTACACTATGGGTTCTAAAAACCAATTCCCATTGACCAAACTGTGGTGCCTCTCAATTTGGGGTCTCACTCCCCCGATTCATCTCCCTGTGCCCTTGCACAATTTCAGGACTGGGGCATGTAGCTCTCCCAGCAGGTCTACCCACCTGCACACCTCCACCACTGCAGTTGCCACCCGAGCTTACCTAGCTCCTCACCCTAACCTATCTACTGGGGAAGGCTTCTCCTGGCTCTGTCACCCCACTCGGTGCCCTCTGGCACTGGGCTACCTGGGTCCGTCCTCCGGATCCTCGGGCCCCATCCACAACAACTCTACCGGCTCCCAGAGCCCACCTGCGGCCTCACCTGGCCGACATCCTCACAGTGGTGGAGTGCCCAAACCAACTACACACACTAACAGGCTACACGCCCAGCCATTTCCACAACACTAATGCACCCATCCAAATACCATTCTGTCACCCGCCCCACAGATGCCAATATCCAACCACAATTTACCTATACCCTCTACCTAACACTTACACTACCCGCCCCGGGTATTCGTGATGGGGGTCCACTCTTCCCCCATTCCCACCTTCGCACCATCCACTCCACTCCATAGTTTCCATCATACTCACTCCACGACCATCCATTCCAAAACTCCATGTACTCCATACCATTTATTCCACACAACCACATACACCCGTTGTTGCACACCTGTTGTTGCACACCTGTGCAATCATACCTGGTTGCACCTGCACCCTCCTTCCTCCCTGGACCATTTGGTCAACACAATACTCATCTCACTATTCTTCTCACTCATACACTGCTCCATACACCTGTCCAGTTGCACACCTGTGCAATCACACCTGTTCCTCACACACTTTTCACAATACACTTCCAATCCTCAAACACACGGCATCATCTCATCTAACTACTCCCCTCTGAAACTCGCGCTTCCCAGTTGTACCTTTAAACTATTGCGCTCCCCTCGTCATTATCATCCACACTAATCTACCTGCGTCCACCCTACAGGTGTCATTGTCACTACCTAATCTTAACGTCACCTAAGGTCGTGCTTTTCTAGATCCCTACACACGATATCCTAACCCACCCGGGCTAGTTTTCGCTGCCATAAACCCCATAAAACTAGTGCTCCTTTGCCCCCGCTGTGAGGGATGACAGAGTTGCCATCCCACCACATCGGGGGACGTTCCACTACCATCCCCCCAGCCCTCTGATGCTACGAGCCCCTGTCGCAAGAGGTACTGGGTCCTGCCTCGGCATCTAGAGCCGAGGCGATCCATGAGGGCGCCTGCTCGCCTGCATAAGGTCTTATCCGGTCGGCATGGACGATCCGAGGGGGGGCCCGTGGCCCCATTTTGATCTTAACGACCACGTCACAGACTTGCGACAGGACGACTCCCGGGCCTTGCCAGGGGGAGGTGAGTTTTGGGCACCTACCCTTCCGCTTCCGGGGATTAAAGAACCAAATCTTCATCCCCGGAGCGTATTGACTCCCCTGGCTCCGGTCGTCGTACCTGCGCTTCATCTTGGCCCCCACCAGATGGAGCTGGCGGTGGGCGAAGGCATGGACCCGCTCCATGCCTTCCTCCAGGTGATGTGCGTAACCCTCCCTCGGCGGTGTATCCGTGGTGTCTGGCACGGGACCGCATAGCAAGTCGGCGGGAGCCCGTAACTCCCGCCCATACATAAGCAACGCTGGACTGCATGCGGTGGCCCCGTGCTGGCTAGTTCGGTAGGCCATTAACAGGTACGGGAGATGTTCATCCCAGTCATCCTGACGGGTGGTGGTGAACAATGCCAGTTGTTGGATCAATGTTCTGTTGAATCTTTCCACCATCCCGTCAGATTGTGGCCGCAAGGGCGTGGTTCTGGTTTTCCGAATTGACAGGAGTCTGCACACATCTTTTAATAATTGGCTCTCAAAATTTCGTCCCTGATCGGTGTGCAGCTCCTGTGGAATCCCGTGCCGACATACAAATCCTTCCACGAAGGCCTGTGCTACCACCCCTGCTTCTTGGTTGGGGAGGGCATAGGCCTCCGGCCACTTGGTAAAATAGTCCATTACAACGAGGATATACTTATTACCTTGGCGGGTGCGGGGCAGCGGTCCTAGAATATCCATAGCCACCCGCTCAAGGGGGGCCCCCACCTGATGTAATTGAAGGGGGGCCCTCATCCTCCATGCTGGTCCCTTTTTGGCAGAACAGGCGTCGCATCTCCGACACCAGTCCTGTATGTCGCGCCCCATATTCACCCAATAGAACCTCCGGCGGACCCGAGATATTGTCTTTGTCCTGCCAAAATGGCCGCCGGAGCGGGTACCATGCACCTGTTGTAAGATGACGTTCTTGAATTTGTCTGGGACTATCACCAGCCAGGAAGTTCTATCAGAGGGAACCTCCACCCAATTGCGATACAAGATGTTGCCTTTCAACTCCAGGGTCTGCCACTGAGCCCAATACGCCTTTGTTTGCGCCCCGAGGGGGGTGACCTCTTCCCCCTTTGGTCTTTGCCCCAATTTGACCCAATTGAACACCGGCCCCAGGACAGGATCCTCCTGCTGGGCCGTGCTCCAAGCCAAATCTCCAAATTCCTCGTCCGCGGTTAGTGGCAAAATTGGCCCTCTCACCCGGGTTGCCCGGACGACGAGAATCGGGGCAGAATCGCCCAATTGTTCCCTCTCCTCGTGTCTCGCACAAAATTTGCAGTTTTCCCCCAGACAAGGACGCCGAGAGAGTGCGTCCGCATTACCATGGGCCTTCCCGGCCCTATGGGTCACATTGAAATCGTACTGCTGCAACTTTTCCAACCACCTTGCAATTTGGCCCTCCGGTTCCTTGAACCGAAGGAGCCATTGCAGGGAGGAATGGTGAGTTCGAACCGAAAATTCCCGCCCGTACAGGTACGGGTGGAAATGGTTCATGGCAGCCAGCATAGCCAATAACTCTTTGCGAGTGACACAATAATTTCGCTCGGGCCTACTTAAGGCCCGACTATAGTAACCAATCACTCTCTCCACGCCCTCCTGTGTCTGAGACAAAACTGCGCCCAATCCTTCCTGGCTCGCATCCGTGTCCAGGGTAAATGTCCCGTCGCTAGTGGGGGTAAGCTAGAAGGGGTGCGGATGTTAGACACCCCTTCAATTTTTGGAAGGCCTCGTGGCACTCCCGTGTCCAATTAAATCGCGTCCCCTTCTCCGTAAGCCGGTGGAGGGGACGGGCCAACTCCACAAATTTCGCCACAAAACGCCGGTAGTAGGAGCAGAGTCCCAAAAATCCCCGCACCTCTTTGATGGTACGTGGTGCGGGCCACTCCTCTACCGCTTTAATTTTGTCTGGGTCCGTTTTTACCCCCTCGCGGCCGATCACGTGACCGAGATAGGCCACCTCTCTCGCAAACAAGGTGCACTTACTCGGGTTCAGCTTCAACCCTGCCTGTCTGAGGCACCCGAACACCTGATCCAAATTAGTTAACGCCTGGGGGAAGGTCTTGGCATGTACTAGGACGTCATCCAGGTATACCAGGCATGATTGCCATGGCATGCCACCTAGTACATGTTCCATTAATCGCTCAAAGGTGGCGGGGGCGTTACACAAACCAAACAGCATCACAGTGAACTGATACAGTCCCTTACCTGTGGAAAATGCCGTTTTCTCCTTCCCTGTCCGATCCATCTCCACCTGCCAATACCCACTCTTGAGGTCCAAAGTTGTGAACCAATTTGAGCCCGCAACGGCATCGAGGGTGTCATCAATTCTTGGCAGGGGATATGAGTCCTTGAGTGTCACGTTGTTTAGCTGGCGATAGTCCACGCAGAACCGCGTGGTCCCATCCTTCTTTTTGACCAGCACAACAGGTGACATCCAAGGACTTCCCGAGGGCTCGATCACGCCTGCGTCAAGCATTTTTTCAACCTGCTTGTCAGCTTCCGCCCTCTTGCTCCAAGGGAGCCGTCGGGCGGCCTGACGAATAGGCCGGGCCTCACCGGTGTGGATCTAATGTTTCACCAGGCCCGTACGTCCAATATCCTCAGTGGACAAGGAGAAGAGGTCCAAATGGGACCCAACCAGTTTGTGTAAGGCCTACCTCTGGGTAGCAGAAGGGCAGGCTTTGTGCTTCCCTGGATGATCTCCTTTGAACAAGAATCGCTGCTGGATGATCTCTTCTCTTGGACAAGAATCGCTGCTGGATGATCTCCCTCCTCCCTCCTCTCTCTTGGACCTCACAACCCAGCTCTCTCTTGGACCCTTTTACTCAGCTCTCCTCTGACAACCCAGCTCTTTTCTTTGCACCTCACCACGCAGCTCCGCCAGCCCTGGTCACTCTTGCGCACGTGCCTTTATAGCGCCTCCGGCGATTAAGCCGCCGGCCTTCAGGACACGCCCATTGGTGTGCTCACCTCGGCCATGGTTGGTCGCGCGACCCTCTGGCTCCGCCCTTGATGACGACGGGCGGGCACGCCTTTCTTCCCCGACCCTGCCTCGTGGCCAATGGCGGCAATTGTAGTTGGCAATGCGAATGGCAATTGACGAAAGGGGAAATGGAGGTTTTGGGAATGGGAATGAAGGATGAAGGGAATCTATCTTTTTCACTTGGTGCAATGCAGTGTCATTCTAATGGAGGACAAGGCCTTACCCTAAAACACATAATAAGGATATAAACTACTGAACAAGGGTATTATAGTGTCCTTCAATTGATGCTTTATGGAATTAACTACCGGGACGCCCTTTGACCTTTACACAACACTGGAGGCAGGAGGGGCCGTTGAACTTGGGGCTGACTCAGAAGAAGACCTTTGTTGTTCGAAAGCTTGTCGACAATTAAAGATCGACGTCCTGAAGCTTCGTCCGCGTCTTATTTAATCTCACGATTATATATATATATATATATAACACAGTGTGTGTGTGTGTGTGTGTGTGTGTGTGTGTGTGTGTGTGTGTGTGTGTGTGTGTAATGTTACCGATAGACTCCTAAACGGAGAGGCTTACGTGCTTGATATTTGACATAGACATGGCCATTGAGCCTGGGAAGAACATGGCCGAAATCAAAATATTTGACGATCCATATTTTTTATTCATATTTACCTCAGTGCATTTCAGCGAAGTACCCGCTAATCTCAGCCGGTTCCAGAGCAGCTCGCTGATTCGCTCAGAGCGATCACGTGATGTTCCATTTCCGCCGCCAGACTGATTCGCTCAGAGCGATCACATGATGTTCCATCCCGTCACACGTCACACGTTTTTTCACCTTTTATGCGATCGTGTTTTGTATCGATTTTGTGCGATATGAATTAAATGTCTTTGAAACAGCTGTGAAACGTCTTTCCACAACCCTCCGTAACCGATTGGAGCAGTTTATTGCCGCACAAAACGAGATCCGCGAAGCGAGTTGGTCGAGCCGTTTCGCTCAGAGCGATCACGTGATGTTCCACCCCGTCACACGTGACACGTTTTTTCACCTTTTATGCGATCGTGTTTTGTATCGATTTTGTGCGAGATGAATTAAATGTCTTTGGGACAGCTGTGAAACGTCTTTCCACAACCCTTCCGTAACCGATTGGAGCAGTTTATTGCCGCACAAAACGAGATCCGCGAAGCGAGTTGGTCGAGTCGTGCTGACCAAGATGGCAACACGGCGGCTTCACTTTTCATGGAGTATGAGCGTTCTATGTATTTTCAATTCAGTGCGCCCGTGATTTGGGCATAGACATGACCATTGGGCCTTCACGGTGTAATTTGTGCGAGGATTTTGTCCGAGTGAGCTTGAGTCGAGAGGGCGAATGTACGGGTTGGGAATGTACGGGTCTCCCTTCCCCCGCCCGGCAACACCGGTACTGGAGGACGTCACAGGATCGGTGAGTCTCCAAAATCTGCTTCGTGCTGTTGCGAATATGCAGGACTATGTCCGATTGTTGTGCTGCTCTCCGACCATGAGAACTGCAACGTCATTGTTGACTGGCCATCCCCTTCCCTCCCCCTTCCCCCTCCCCCCTCCGTCCCCCCTTCCCTTCCCCCTCCACCCTACCCCCTCCACCCTACCCCTCCCCTTCTCCCCTCCCCCTCCCCCCTCCCCTTCTCCTCTCCCCCTTCCCCTTCTCCCCTCCCCCTCCATTTTCCCCCTCCCCCTCCCTTTTCCCCCTCCCCCTCCATTTTCCTCTCCCCTCCCCCTCCCTTTCCCCCTCCCCCCTCCCCCTCCATTTCCCCCTCCCCCCTCCCCCTCCCTTTCCCCCTCCCCCTCCCTTTCCCCCTCCACCCTCCCCCTCCCCCTCCCTCTCCCCCTCCCCCTCCCCCTCCCCCTCCCCTCCCCCTTCCCCCTCCCCCTCCCCCTCCCTTCCCCCTCCCCCCTCCCCCTCCCTTCCCCCTCCCCCCTCCCCCTCCCCTCCCCCTTCCCCCTCCCCCCTCCCCCTCCCTTCCCCCTCCACCCTACCCCTCCCTTCCCCCTCCACCCTACCCCATCCACCCTACCCCCTCCCCTTCTCCCCTCCCCCTCCCTTTTCCCCCTCCCCTCCCCCACCCTTCTCCCCTCCCCCCCTCTTCTCCCCTCCCCCCCGTTCCCCTCCCCTCCCCCCCTCTTCTCCCCTCCCCCCCTCTTCTCCCCTCTCCCCCCCATTCCCCTCCCCTCCCCTACCCTCCCCCTCCCTCCCCTCCCCCCTCCCCTCCTCCCTCCTCCCACCCCTCCCCTCCCCTCCCCACTCCCCCTTCCCCCTCCCCTCCCCCCTCCCCCTTCCCCCTCCCCTCCCCCCTCCCCCTTCCCCCTCCCCCTCCCTTTCCCCCTCCCCCTGCCCCCTCCCCCTCCCCCTCCCCCCTCCCCCTCCCCTCCCCCTATCTATCTATCTATCTATCTTTCTATATATCTATCTATCTATCCCTCCCCCTTCCCCCTCCCCCTCCCCCTCCCTTCCCCCTCCACCCTACCCCCTCCACCCTACCCCCTCCCCTTCTCCCTTCCCCCTCCCTTTTCCCCCTCCCCTCCCCCACCCTTCTCCCCTCCCCCCCCTCTTCTCCCCTCCCCCCCATTCCC
>NC_136262.1:147295642-147340642 GCF_964187855.1 Myxine glutinosa
TGAAGCGAGGAAATAAGCCTCGCACGAACCACGTGTGATGGTAATCCGCCTGAGCGATTTGCGTAAACGTGATCCGTGCAGTTATAATTAATGGACCCCGATTCAAGCGGTTTTACTCGTGCCACGCTTCGTCAATGGAGAAATCACAAAGACGATCGAATAAGGAAGAAATAAAGAACAGATAGATTTAATTGTTATGGCATGTATATACAGCACAGGATGAAGAGACACAGAGCAGCTTAGACAGTCTTTTGCTTAATACCCCAGGACAGCGGGCCCGTCTGACACACTCACACGGGGATTGCAGATGGGCAGGAGTTTTCCAGCGCCGCGGTGGTCGTCCAGGATCGGCCCCGTCCGGCTCTCCTCGTCCCCGGCACGTCCGCGGAGATGGAGGTAGGCGAAGGCAGGAACTCGTATCGTTTCGCTAGAACAAACGGGTATCTCGGGGTGAACGGTAGAGGGCGGGCTTAGCGCGGCTGGCGGTTATTCAGCCGCGTTCACTCGCTTTGGCTGAACCGTGCAAGTTATCAACGCCCTGGCTGCACCCACGTATCCCTCGTCACGAAGTTCATACAGTGCGAGTGATCCGTTCAAGCGCGTCCTCTCTCTCCTCTGCCAGTCCTTTCAAGCGCCTCTCCCTTCTCAGAACTGAGAACTGAGGTGTGGGCTTCGCGCAATCGGTTTTATTGCCAACCCTCTTAGCCCGATCGATGATGCAGCCACACGCTGTGAGCCATGATTGGTGGCTCATTCTTACCGTCATCGACCTCGCTGCTGCGCCGACCTCAACCCTCCTCCACATTCCGAGGCCCCACCTCGTATAACTCGCGCCCAACAGCAACAGGGTCTTTTTAGCCGCAATGGATCGAGCCTATGGACTTGGAAAGGTTTGTAGAAGTAGGGCCCAGCCTCCTGTCTTTACACAACGCAGGATTAACACTGGAAGGGGCCTACTCTCACATATACTAAGACATAACTATACTACAAATGAGGCTACATGTTGCTCGTGTGACTAACTATGGGGGCAAACCTTTAACCTTTATTGAGTTTACTGTACAAATCTCAAAACCGTAGATATATATATATATATATATATTATATATATATATATATATATATATATATATATATATATATATATATAAATATATATATATATATATATATATATATATGTATATGTATATATATATATATATATATATATATATATATATATATATATATATATATATATAATATATATATATATATATATATATATATATATATATATATATAATATATATATATATATATATATATATATTATATATATACAGTGGTACCTCGGCTTACGAGTGCCCCAACGTACGAGTTTTTCGGGATACGAGCGTCGCTCGGGCGGTTTGTTGCTTTGGGATACGAGCCGAGATCGATGTACGAGCTCAAAAAATTTATTTTTTTGAATTTTCCGGTTGTGGCTTCCGGTTCCGGTCACGCGGTTATCTTGCCGTGAGAAGCATCTCTGCTTGGATATAAAACACGCAATCGTCGAAATACATGAGCGAGGAATCTCTTGCTCCAGCCGGTGACGTCATCGGCGGGGATCCCCGCCTCCAGAGTGGCTGGTCACGTGACCGCCAAAGCGTGTCTGCGCGTGGCGGGTATAATGAGCTACACCTGTGGATCACGTGACCACGGAAGCACGCCTCGCTTGAGAGGCATGGCTTTCGGTTTGCGTTTTGCTTTATAAGGCGCGATAAATGGGCTTTTGAGTGTTAGCGGTTCATGGCGTTGACGGTTCATGGCGGTTCATGGCGGTTGACGGTTCATGACGGTTCATGACGGTTCATGCGTTGACGGTCAAAAACCCATTACATCAATTTTACCAGGCACTGTACAGTAAGTACAGTGGACACCAATGCACGGTGGAAGGCTAGAAGTAGAAGATCGTCCAAGACAAGTGAGAATAAGCCATACTTTGGAGGAGATGACGTCATTCGCTGGTCCGATAACCAAAGATGTGGTATAAAAAACCAGGTGAGCTAACAATGCAGCAATGAAGGAATTCGGCCAAGGCACCGGCACACAACCGACCTACCTACATCGAAAGACTCAATGCCAATGGTGACAGAAGCCAAGACGGCGGCTTAAACACCGCCGAAAGACCACGGTGTACCACTTACGATGCAGAACATCTTGCACTTAATATGATGACAACAGGTGCCATCCTCTGACGTCCATTACAGGTACAGGTACAGTACACGTGAGCACAGAGCAAAAGTTCACTGAACCGAGATAGAAAAAACACCTCGTGGTCCGTGCTCGATATCCGAGTTTCAATCTTTTCAAACACATGATGCTCTCGGTCACGGTATCTCCTGCGAGCTGCTTCTCCTTCAACCACACAAACAACAACTTCTCCATATCTTCATGGATAGAGAGTCCGGAGCTTTGAAATAATCGTAACGCCCTTGGCTGGCGTTATAGCCTTTATGGACTCCTTCTGCTTCAAAATCGTACATATCGTAGAAGGAGTACGATCGTACTGCCTCGCCAAGTCGACAACACGCACACCTCACCTGGCAATGCTCTTCTCCTCTGCTTAATAAAACCAGTTTATTTCTTTACATTCTCTTGTATTATGTACAGTATATACGAGGTCGTGCTTGTTTATACATTATTTGTTATTTATAAAGTACATTTTTGTTATTTAAAAGCACCTAACAAAAAAAATTGGTGTTTTTTTTTTGAGGCTGGAACGGATTAATAGCATTTCAATGCATTTGAAATGGGAAAATTTGCTTTGACTTACGAGCGATTTGGCTTACGAGCTCCGTCACGGAACGGATTAAACTCGTAAGCCGATAGGTACCACTGTATATATATAGTATATATATATTGTAACGAATGTGGAAACGTTACAATGTGAACGTTACAAAAGTACGGTAACACCCTGTTAATGTAAATAATGGTCGCAGTCGGCCTCCTAGTTAATTCCATGAAACTTACACGCAGGTCACGATATATCTTTTAACTAGTGTATTTCCTTATTCCATGTAGGCTAAATATGTGTTTCCCACTAGATTGACTTGTGCATTGTATCAAACAAAATAAGCGTAGGCCCTTCCAATTTCCCCAAAACCTCCCTTCCAATTGCCTTCCGCATTTTGGGCGGTTTTCTTCAACCACCATTGGCCACGAGGTAGGGTTGGGGAAGAAAGGCGTGTCTCCACCTCGTCATAAGGGGGGAGGAGTGAGCCAGCCCTAACAGCCAATCAGCACCGCGGTGAGCGACCCGGTAGGTCGATGCCCTCGGAGCCGGCGGCTTGATTTCGCCCGAGGTGATAAAAGCGACTGTAAGGGACTGCTTTACCAGAGGCCTTGGGAGATGACCTGGGGGAGGAACAAAGAGGCTGCACCAAGAGGAGCGGTGAGATGCGAAACGCTCCAAGCCAAAGAGGAGAGGTACTCGGCAAGGAAACCAGCTTTGGAGAGACGCGCTGAAAGGAGGGAGACGGCTCCACCACAAGAAGAGGAGCAGGTGTGCCGAACCAGCGCGTGACATCTACCGCAGCGGATACACGACGGAGGGTTTTCCCGCCAAAACCGCGAGGAATTGCGAGCTGCTGCCTCCCGACTTTGCCTCCCTCTCAAGCAATCCACCTCAAGCCCTACCTGCCTGCAATATCCCCTGTGTAAGTGTGAACGTCCTGTCCTGCTCGTTGTCTTGGGGCTAAGTAAAAATGAATAGTGTAAGTTAACGATTCGCTGTGTTACTGCTTCTTCCATCCATTGCTTGTGTGTGTATAATAAATCTGTTCTTCCTCCGTATTCCTCTTCTTCTTCTTTTTCATTCTCTTTTGGTCGCTTTAGAGGTTTCCCGATTGAATATCTGTGGGGCGATCTGGTCAACGTCGGGTGGAATCGGGCTCTAATCGGGGAGTAACTGTTCGGACGCGGTTAAATACACCACCGCTCGGTCAATATAACATCTAAAGCCGCGTCTGTAACAATATATATATATATATATATATATATATATATATATATATATATACATATATATATATATTGTTGCAGATTCGGGGGTCGGCGCTCCCCTTATCAAGGGGGGGGGGGGTTAATCCACTTGTCTTTTAAGTTGGCCGTCCCCCAATCCTAGAAATTATGACGCTCCTCCCGGTCGGTCTTGGGTAGGGTGATTGGTCAATTTGGGGTCCCAAAAACCTAATTACCAACCCCAACCGCGAGCAGGGAAATAACTCCCGCTCGAACCACGGATAAGATGGAAATTGCCGAGCGGTTAGCAATCCGCGGCCCGAGCCATTAACAAAGACTAATCCGATCCTGAGCGGTTTCCAAATCGTGCCACAGGTACTCAATTGGAAGAAAAGACGGAGGTGATCGGATTAGGGAAAAACCAAGAAAGAACAAGGTACCATTTATGAACAAACCAAAGAGAAGAGGAAAAGGAAAGAATGTACAAGAAGAAGAAGAGCAAAAGGACACAGGGCAATCTTAACTATACAGTCTTACTTACAACCCCGGACAAACAGACAGACTCACATGGGATGGCAGCTGGTAGGGGGGGAAGGTCCAGGCAGATGGTTCCAGGCGATGGGATCCGGCTCCGGTCCAGGCTCCGGGTCCGCGGGCGAAGAACGGCAGGCATCTTCGCGTATCGGTGGCGCGCGACCGGACCTTACATATGCGAGGGGCTCGAATGCTGCTTACGTATAGCGTGCCGAACGCTCTCTCTCTCCTGATCAATCAAGGTTTGTATCAAACGGCAGTTCGTATCAAACGATGGTTCCCTGCGCAGTTCGTTGAAACAAGCGTGCCTCCGCGCTGTCCTCTGGATAACGTTACAATCAGACGTCTCCGCGCAGTTCCTTCAATAGCAATGGTCCCCTGTGCAGTTCTTTCAATAGCAACGGTCCCCTGCACAGTTCTTTCAATAGCAACGGTCCCCTGCGCAGTTCTTTCAATAGCAACGGTCCCCTGCGCAGTTCTTTCAATAGCAACGGTCCCCTGCGCAGTTCTTTCAATAGCAACGGTCCCCTGCGCAGTTCTGAAAGCAGTCCTCGCGCTTGCGCTTATATAACGCACTTTGAAATCAATGCGTGCTTCATCGAGACATGCCCGCCAGTGAGCTCACCTCAGCCCTGGTTGGATAGCGAGGGCTCACCAGCTCCGCCCTTGACGGCTCGTTGACAGGGCCACGCCTCGTTCTTGGCGCTCCGCCCCCTTCTTCAAGCTTGACCGCATGCGTAATGGCGTTTGGAGCGAGGCAGCGAACGCTGCTGGGTGAGCAGAGGTGCGTAACACAATTTGGAGAGAGAGGCTAGCAAAATGGACGGAATGGGGCCTATCTTATTTAATTAATGCAACGCAGATGCAACTATTGGGAACACAGCCTTAACTAGACATATACTAAGGAAATAACTGAAAGTTCCTATGGTGTCCTACGTGTTGCATATGGACTAACTATGGGTGCGACCTTTGACCTTTTAAATGATGGAATATTTACAAGAAGTGATTATTTATTTACAAAGTGAGGGGTTCTCAAAACCGCAACAATATGTATATATATTCACATTATATTGGCAAACCAGCTCAGCTGCAGTCTGTGAATAACAAAGAACCGCCCACTACCTAATGCAATGTCAGCTGCTCCACTGCTACCCGCAGTGTTCGTTCCCCTACATAAGGGTTAGAAACATTTTTGGCACGGTCTTCCACGCGCGTGGTCTGTATGTGTCTGTATGTGCATGCACGCGGGCACGCATATTGTGTGTGTATGTATGTCATGCAGACAGGAATAATCTTTCATCACTCACATCACAGTTTCCCATCCTGCCTTAATTACCAACAGTGTTTATAAAGACCGAAGGCAAGATGGTGTGCAACATGAGTGATGCAAAGTTTTTTTTTGTCATGTTTCATGTGCATTCATCCCTTCCATAAATACTACAATTATGAACTTTATTAATCCGATTACCGTACATTCGTTCTTCAATTGCATTTCATCTTCTCATTGGTCCCCTTTACTCTTTACGTTAAACCTTGGCAGAGACAATAATGGTCAAGAAGTCTGAAGCAGATGGTGTTTAGATTTACCTGGAAAAGTCCATCATCTCGACCTGTGCAAGAACGCCATGAATCTTTTGATGCAAATGAAGAAATGTGATGGATGAAATTATCATGTTTTGCTCAGGCATTTACAGAGCAGCTCTGGAACATATCTCACATACAGGAAAGTCTCAATTCTGGCATTATTTAATCGCTCCCAATGTGCATTGTACATGTTTCCACATCCTTCGGCCTATATTTTTTTTTTCATTCTTTCCTCGTTTATTTGATATTCATGCAAAACAAGGGTCACAGGTCTTCCTCCTGCTTACCTTTTTCATTTCACCCCTTCCCTTCCCAAAATGCCCTCTATCTAATAGAATGTATATTTGTTAAATATTCCAGCAAAAAGGCTTAAATCCCAATGCTGCTTTATAAATGTTTGTAGCATGTGACAGCTCAGGCATGTGGTGCAAACTTATGGCGAAGAAAAAAATGAAAAATGGAATCTTTTTGGCTCGACGTTTCCATCACCAGGGACTTCTAGGGAAGGGAGAAGTTAATGGTTTGCACACCATGTGGAACTATTGCTGAGATCAACATTCAAATCTGAGAAAAGCGTGAAGTTTCCAGATGTTTTATGCAATGTCCAATTAACCTTGATTTGTCCGGAATATCAGAGATCAGATCCTATGGTTTTCAACTCATGGAGCTCTTCATCTATCTTCATCGAGCAGGTAGTCAGAGCAGTTGTGGTACACGGAATGTTTCAAATGGATGCTCGTTGGCTTCCGTTCAAGGGACGTACTCGTAAAACGATAACCTGTTCACCGATTTGAGATAACTTACCCTGAAAGTTTTTGTCCAAGTTTTTTTGGCTTGCATCTCTTACTTTTAGACTTCTTCATAACTATAGGAAGAATTGGCCACCACTGAAGTCTATCAGTTTGACATGTCTTTGCTGGTCAAGCACCGGCAGCACCTTCATACTGCTGGACATCTCAAGATGGAAGAGTCTGGCCAATGGATGTCTGAGGGTGAGGTTCAAGAATGATGTCACAAGGCGAGTGAAGTTTTTGGACACACTTAGCAATATGAACTCTTGCATGAGGAGCATTGAAGAATTTCTTTGTCTCTTACCTTTTTTTTGCCTGAGATATGGATTGTGAAAGGTGTATTATGGAAGTCAATTGATTGAAAAATCTTTGTCTAAATTATAAAACAAGGCAACATGAGTCTTTAATCAGAGGACTATTTATTCTGTTAATACATGGGCGGGGGATGAAATGTGATGACGAGAGAGGAAGGTAGAGGTGTGTGCCATGAGTGAGGAGCGATGGGAATGGAGGTAGGAAGGAGACTGGAGTAAGAGGAGCGTACATAAAGGGCTGGGTGAGGGAATGAGTGTGGTCAGGATGTGGGAGGCAGACTTCTCAGAATGTCTCCAATTTGAGTACATAATAAATAGATGGCATCTAACAAATGTTTTGATCTACAAACTCTGCGCTTGTTCTCTTGTACAAAGATTGGCTTTGGCTCATCCCACACATGCAGGTGGGAAAGCGTAATGTTTTCCAGATAGGATTTTGTCTGCCCTTGGGACATCCAACTCCTGTACTGTATGCACAACTCTGGTTCTTATATCTGTGCATGATGAATGAAACATCTATGCTTGTCCCCAGGCTCCTCTGGACAGGACATATCTGGTCTATGTTTTGGGTTAAAGGGTGTGATGGGATCCTCTGCTCTAAGCTCATCTCCGAGGGAGCCTTTGGGCCTACTCGTAAAGTATCATGCCCATTACTTATTTTCGAGATGTTTCACAGCTTATGGCTTTGGCATCATAACACAACGAGCAATACAGGCCTGAGTATGAGATTTTAGATTCGGACATGTTGGTCACATTGTGCGATGAGTGGGCTGGTTATGTTGTCTTTGGAAATTATGCTGCACTCTCACTATACCCTTCTTTAGCCTGGTGTTGGCCTAGCGGTTAGGGTGCAGGCTTGGGATCCTCGGATCCTGAGTTTGAATCTCGCTCGATCGCTGAATTAACTCCAGGGGAGTTGACTCAGCCTGTCATCCCTCCGAGGTCGGCAAATTGAGTACCAGCTTGCTGGGATGAATGTGCTGGTGTGTGCCCTGGTTTAGAATAGGTACACCGTATCCCTGCGTGTCGTAAGAGGCGACTAAAGGGTTGGCGTCAGGAAGGGCATCAGGCCATAAAAACATTGCCTCAAAAAGGGAACCATGATGATTGTCATGGGGCCCGCAAGGCTAACCCCCGCTCTAGCGGGGAAAAATGGCCTTAAAAAGGGGAATTTTTTTTCTCACTGCATCTTCACTGTACACTCATTGTGCACTCACTCTACACTCACTCTGTCCCCACTCTGTCCTCTCTGTACATAGATTGTACACTCACTCTGTCCTCTCTGTATACTGACTGACTGTACATGCACTCTGTCCTCACTCTGTCCTCACTCTGCCCTCACTGTACCCTCACTCTGTCCTCACTGTATACTGACTGTGCTCTCACTCTGTCCTCACTTTGTACAAACCCTGTTCTAACCCTGTCCTCACTCTGTTCTCACTCTGTGCCCACCCTGTTCTCACTCTGTTCTTACTCCATCCTCACTGTATCCTCACTCTGTCCTCACTGTATACTCACTCTGTCATCACCCTGTCATCACCCTGTCATCACCCTGTCATCACCCTGTCGTCACCCTGTCGTCACCCTGTCGTCACCCTGTCGTCACCCTGTCCTCACCTTGTCCTCACCTTGTCCTCACCTTGTCCTCACCTTGTCCTCACCCTGTCCTCACCCTGTCCTCACGCTGTCCTCACGCTGTCCTCACCCTGTCCTCACGCTGTCCTCACGCTGTCCTCACCCTGTCCTCACTCTGTCCTCACCATGTTTTCACTCTGTCCTCACCCTGTCCTCACGCTGTCTTCACTCTGTCTTCACTCTGTCTTCACTCTGTTCTCACTCTGCCCCACCCTGTCCCACCCTGTCCTCACCCTGTCCTCACCCAGTCCTCACCCAGTCCTCACCCAGTCCTCACCCTGTCCTTACGCTGTCCTTACGCTGTCCTCACGCTGTCCTCACCCTGGCCTCACCCTGTCCTCACCCTGTCCTCACCCTGTCCCCACTCTGTCCCCACTCTGTCCCCACTCTGTCCTCACTCTGTCCTCACTCTGTCCTCACTCTGTCCTCACTCTGTCCTAACCCTGTCCTAACCCTGTCCTAACCCTGTCCTAACCCTGTCCTAACCCTGTCCTCACCCTGTCCTCACCCTGTCCCAACCCTGTCCGCACCCTGTCCGCACCCTGTCCGCACCTTGTCCTCACCCTTGTCCTCACCCTTGTCCTCACCCTTGTCCTCACCCTTGTCCTCACTCTGTCCTCACCCTGTCCTCACCCTGTCCTCACTCTGTCCTCACCCTGTCCTCACCCTGTCCTCACCCTTGTCCTCACCCTTGTCTTCACTCTGTCCTAACCCTGTCCTAACCCTGTCCTAACCCTGTCCTAACCCTGTCCTCACCCTGTCCTCACTGTATCCTTACCCTGTCCTCACTGTACCCTCACCGCACTCTCAAACAGTAGAATGGCAGTACTGCCCCTAAAACCTCGTGCAGTGAAATACCTTTGAGCAGGAGATTTTCAAAAGCGTTTTAATTTGCTTTGCCGTTTCAGACCACAGCGAGCCACTCTCCCATAATTACTATAGGCAAGTCCAGATGGCACATACACACCAAGTACCAGGAGTGAGTTACGCGCCATGAGATGGGGAGGTGGAAATTTGGATTTTCGCCACGTATCCACACAAAAGCTTATTCTTTGTGAGGGATCGCAGAGTTTTCTTCATGCAGGTGCGACAGCAGGTCCAGAATGCCTTGGGATGAAGCGTCACTGTGAGCAATAGCGATGCTATCATTGAAGCTTTCTGTTCGATTAGAGTTTAGATTAGACCTTCGCAATGAAGGGAAAACTATTTCCTGGCCTTTGTGCCCCAGTTACCAGTAAGTCGTGAATCCAGACAGGTGTTTGCAGTGACTGGGACAATTTTGGGACATGCAGTTGACACCGATACAAACCGCATCTTTTTTTTGGGGGGGATACGGAGTCAAGTCTCGTGTAAGAGCTAACACATTACACACGAGAACAGGCACAGACCCATAAAACATAAAATAAATAAAGGGAGCGGGAGACAATAGGGGGCGAGAGAGGGAAGCACACAAGTACAACAACAGTGGATAACAGGGACGTCGGGAGATCTGTGGAAGAGACAGGGCCGGTGGGGGGAGAGGGGGAGGGGGTTCATGGTATAAAACAAATTGACACAACTAGGAATTTCAGGAAAGAAGTTGGAGATTGAAAGAGGTGGATTTGGGGTGTATTAACGGGGGTAGAAAAGATAAATGTTTTGGATGGGGGAAGATAAGAGATTGTGGTGAACAGCTGTTTTGAAGACCCGGAGGGAGGAGTGGGATTGAAGGGAGTGTGGGAGTTTGTTCCAGAGGCGGGAGAAAAGAGTGAAGGTAAGCAGAGAGTCTTGATTTTGACAGTTTAACCAGAAAAGGGTTGCTGGCAGATCTTGTGCGTCCTGCAGGAATATTTGGGGGACAGAACACAGTCAGAGCTGGGGGAGCAAGGCCGGAGAGGAGTCGGTAGAAGACGGAAAGACCACCAACCTGCCTGCGGTGAGAGAGTGAAAGGCCCTCGGAGTTAACTTCATCACGGGAGATTCAAATTATTCTGAATGCTTTGGTTTCAACAGCGTGAAGACGAGCTAGGTGTGAGGCAGGAGCACCAGCCCAGAGGGGAGAGCAGTATTCCATTGAGCTGCGGATGAAAGCCTTGTGCCGAGGAAGGACTTTGCACGACGTAGGATGCCCAGACGGCGACTGGCATTGGAGGCCAGCTTGGAAATGTGGTTTTCCCAGTACAGATTATTGCAGATCATGAGACCCAAGAGCTTGAGTGACAGAACCTCTTCAAGAGGATTGTTCAGAAAGTAGATGGGAGGGTTGTCCAGGCGATCTTTACGGAGAGACAAAGTGAGAGTGTGAGATTTGTCAGGATTGAAAGACTTGTTCCACTTGTTTGACAGGTTTGTGACATTGTCCAGGTCTGCAGAGAGTAACCAGGGAGGTATATGAAAGAATCAGACATCTTGAAGGAGGAAAGTTTCTGTTAAGCAGATTAAGTCCATTTTGTCAACCTGTATGGAGAGATCAGTCACGTTTGAGTGAAGACCACAGAATGCAATGATGCAATCTTAAATGCAATGATGGATTTATTTACTTTTTGGCAGTAGACGTTACTTCTGCTTTACTTTTTTTTACAAAAGACATTCGGACAAGAGCAAGTAACAATTGGGATTGGGGATTGGAAAGGTGATTATAAAGGGAAAGTTTTCCTGATTCTAAAGAATAAAGCTAGCTGTCCATTTGAATTTATTACATATGGCTGACGTTCCGTCTAATTCCCCCACATATCTGTTAGAAAGGTGTGTTGATACTTTGGAGAGCAGAGATTTGGGGGATTTGCGTGGGTTTGAGGGCAGAGGTTTGGGGGTTGGGAGCTGGGTATGATAGATGGGATGATATACAAGGAAATTGGACACTGGATGTGCTTTGCCCAATTATGCCTGTGCTTTATCAAGTCAATCATTGAATCCATCAATTTGGGGTTGTGCTTGCGGGGGTGGGGGGGGGGGGGGAGGATGGGAAGGGGTTTTCAAGGGAAGGGGTTTGCAAGGGAAGGAGAAGAGTGGTGCAAGCACACGCATTGAATTACTTATTTATTGGGGAAGGGTAGTGGGGTGGATGAAGGAGGTTGAAGGTTGAGGGAAGAACAAACACTGACTGACAGCACATTCACCATTTGATGAAGCCCTCTCACAGTCGTCACGTTCAGTACAAACGTGTACAATCACCCATCCATTCCGAAGCCACCGACCAGTGCTTCTACAGGTACCTATCCAATTCTAATTTAAACCTACCTACAGTTTCTGCTGCAACTACCTTTCCAGGGAGTTGTGGGTGGGGGAGGCGGGGAGAGGGAGGGGTACACGACCCCTGACTTACTACCATCCTAATTCTTGTCATTCTGTTACTCGAAGGCTGTGTCCCCTTGTCCTGGCAATGTCCATTTTGCTGAAAAACCCTTCGACACTTTTTTGTCTTTACTTTCATTATCTTAAAATTCTCTATCAGATCCCCCACAAAGCCTCTTTTATAATGTGTAAAGTCACATCTCCAACTACTCATGGCTTAGTCTGTCTAGCCCCGTAATCAATGTAGTCTCTCTACGCTGTACCCTTTCTATGGCAGCTATGTCTGTCATATGGTGACCAAAATGGTATACAATATTATCGATGAGGCCTCACTAAATTCCCATATACCGTTAACTTGACCTCTTTTTATTAACTCAACTGGACTACCGTCCAGTGAGTTCATCACATACTGAACCCTCTGTCGTCGTCGTCGTCTGTCGTCTGTCGTCCGTCGTCCGTTAACTTTTCGACGTTAACACTCCAGCGTCCACAAATATCAACCGATTCTGATCAAACTTGACATGCAGCATCCTTACCCCAAGGACCACATTGGTATTACATTTCAGCCCGATCCGTTGAAAAATGGCGGACGTAGGCGACCATTTTGTTTTTGGTCATGAAAACGACGTTAACACTCTAGCGTCCACAAATATTAACAGATTTTGATCAAACTTAGAATGTTTAACCCTTACCACACAAGGTAGGTTGCTATTGCATTCCAACCCGATCCGTCACAAAATGGCCGCTATAGGCCGCCATATTGTTTTCAGCTCCGAAACGACGTTAAAACTTTAACGTCCACAAATATTGATGGATTTTGATCAAACTTGGTGTGTGAGACTCTTACCACACAAGGAAGGTTGCTATCGCATGTCAACCCGATCTGTCACGAAATGGCCACCATAGGCCGGCATATTTTTTCAGCTCTGAAACGACGTTAACAATCTAGCGTCAACATATATTGACGAATTTTCATCAAACTTGGCATGTGAGACCCGACCTACTTTAAAGTTGTCCAGTCAGTTCAGTTGAGTTCTGCTTCCCTGGAAGCTCTAGTTTATAATAATATACTAGCAGGAGTACCCGGCGTTGCCGGGTGAGGGGGGGAGGCTGGAGATGGAGGGTTCAGGTAAGGAGTGGGGTGAGTGGAAGGGGGTGGGGTGGGGAAGGGAGTGGGAGGGAAAAGATATACTTCATATACATCTTTTGGGGGGGGGGGGGGGGGTGACAGGCTCCTCCGTTTTGGGGGAGGGAAGGAGGAAACATTTACCCATGCAAAGAGTGCTTTAACCTCAGTGTTGCCCAGGTAAAAAAGGAAATTACAATACCCTCTGCCACCCACCATCACCAGGTGGCGCTACACCGTACACATTTACATAGAGAATTAACGCTCCTCTCCAGGTCCCCCACACACCCTAATGAGGCCGCGGTCACATAGCCTATGTTACCCCCCAGCCTAAGTTGTATATGTGTCTCGAGTAAAGTATATAAGAGTTTATAGCTGGAGTACCCGGCGTTGCTCAAGCGAAAAAGAAACATCAACATATTTGAAATGAGCGAAAATATAATGGAAAAGCAATTACATCCAAATCATAATCCATCAGTAATGTCAAATCATCATTTTACCTTTTATTTGAATATACGCTACAGAATGTGCCGTTCATCACGTTTCTGAGTTAAGTACGATGACGTTCAGGAAGAAGAAGAAGCTGTACTACCAACTTCAATTGCTTCCGGAATTGTTTGATTATTTGTGTTCAATTGTTTGTGTTTTGTATTTATTTATGTGAATGTGTACTTGTATATAATTATAAGTGTCATTAATCAAAAAGGCTTCGGCACTATAGAGATTTTTTTTTTAATCCAAAAAACTAACTTTTTTTTATTTTTTCACTCAAATTTTTTTTTTTGCCTAAAACACTCCCAGTCATTCACTGATGAACCTCTGAAAGTTTGACGAAGATACGTTCAGCCATCTCTGAGAAAAATGGCGACACACACACACACAGACAGACAGACAGACCAATGGCTCTCTTATAGAGTAGATTCCCCTGCAAATACAACCTAAATACCCCGTTTGCTTTTTGCTGTCTGTCATTGTGCTGTCTGCCTACCCCGTATATATTACCACCCCCAGATCCTTCCCCTGTCTCACAATGCTCAAAAGTGATGGAAAAAGACATGGAAGTTGTTTTTTCATGCAAATTACTGTTGCAAGTAAACAATCTTACTATAATTTACCAAATGTCCATCCGTCTGTCTGTGTGTCTGTCCGTTCGAAGGTACGGCAAAAACGGCTGAACCGATCACAACGATATTTTGGGTGGGTAATCCTGGGATCCCCTGGAGTAAAATAGGCTATTTTGTTTTTCCAATGTCAGCTTTGGCCTCCAGCATTTTCAGGTTTAGACTCCCGCATAACGTTATTTTTCCGGGTGCCGCACGAACGGCTGCACCGATCGCTGCACAGCTGCACTGCACAGCTGCACCGATCGGCTGCACTGATCGGACTCGGTGACCTTTTATAAGGACGTGGGTTGAATTCCTGCTTGAGAGAATGCCAACCCCCTCCCCGCCATCACGGTCGTCTCTCCAACTCACAATCCCACAAGATATGCAGAAAGGACGATCCAAAACCAATTAACTTCTTTTTTATTCGTATATAAACATCATTAAAAAATAATGACCTCAGCCAAAGTTCAAACGACGTGGGTTACATCTCTACATGAGAGAATTCCACATAGCTATTTGGGTGGTGTATAAGCTAACAGATCGCTGTCTCCATCGATCTTGCCAAGGCCATAACACCTATCGGCTCAAAATCCTTTTAACTGTTGACTTGGTAGTTTTTACAATGAAGGAAACATCAACAATGTTGTTAAAAGTTTATTTTGTGATTGGAGTTATGTTGTTTGGAATGAAAAAAGAGATATCAAGTTCAAGTGAATGACGACATGCCGTGATGATTTTTACTTCCTAAACGTGAACATCACGGATCGCCAGATGTAGATTCGCCACGGACCCACGATCGACATTTCCATACGTGAACGTACCCGTTTGTTTGCGAACGGTACGTTTTTCATGGAAGTCCTTCACAAACTTGCTGTCCATGTCTGATGTGCGACTGAGGGTGCGACACTGCGACAGGAATGTGGAATTTATTGGTTACATGCTTTGGCATTTGCCGTATCTGCATTGCCTGTTTGCTTCCGGTCTCCCATCCGTGCGTAGCACGGGTATCTCACTTGTGTATACTAGGGCGTGCCCGCACGTACGGGCACGCCCGTACGTGCTTGCCCGTACGTGCGTGCAAAAAAACATGCGTGCAAACAACAACAACAAAAAAAAACTTTGAAACCACGTGGCAGTAACGACCACAGAACCCCCCCCCCCCTCTATTTACATGAAATGGTTTGGTCCATTCGCAACGACCACAGAACCCCCCCCCCCCCTCTATTTACATGAAATGGTTTGGTCCATTCGCAAAGCCAAAGCGAACGGCTTGCGAGTACGGTGACCATACCTTGGGAATCACTTGTCCGATTAATTTCAAACCTTGAAAAGGCACATCCTCGGGTCCCCAGCAATATACCTGGCAAGTTTCAAGTATATCGGACCGGTAGTTGTCGAGAAACAGCGGTCGCATACATACATACAGACAGACAGACACACAGAGATTACTGGAATTATAGATAGATAAAAGAATAAGAGTATATAAAATAAAATAAACTTGTATATAAAATATCGTGTGTATATAAAATAAACTTCAGAATCATTGGAATCTCCCGCGATGAAGCTATCTCTGAGGGCCTTTCATTCCCTCACCGCAGGCAGGTTGGTGGTCTTTCTGTCTTCTACCGACTCCTCTCCGGCCTTGCTCCCCCAGCTCTCTCTGTGCTCTGTCCCCAAAATATTCCGACAGGTCGCACAAGATCTGCCAGCAGCCCTCTGATGGTTAAACTGCCGAAATCTCGGCTCTCTGCTCACCTTCACTCTTTCATTCCTCTTTTCTCCCGCCTCTGGAACAAACTCCCACACTCCTTTCAATCCCACTCCTCCCTCCAGGTCTTTAAAACAGCTGTTCTCCACCATCTCTTATCTTCCCCCATCCAAAACCTTGATCTTTTCTACCCCCGCTAATTCACCCCAGATCCACCTTGTTTGAAATTCCAACTTCTTTCCTGGTTGTCCTGGCAGTGTCCATATGTTTTATACCTCTGCCACCCCCCCCCCTTCCCATGCCTCCCCCCCCCCCCCTTCCCATGCCTCCCCACCCAAAGCCCTCTCCCTCCCACAGATCTCTCGATGTCTCCATGTCTCTCGGTCCCTGCTCTCAAATGTTGTGTTTGTGTCCTTCCCCCTCTCTCCCCATCTTGTCTACCGCTCCCGATGTTATATGTTTTATGTGTCGGTTTGTCTTTCTGTGTGATTAATGTTCGCTCTTTCACGCGCCTCGATCTTGTATAAAAAAAAAAGAAAAGAAAAAAAAAGTAAAGAAACAAACAATGATGCCTTTCAAACAGCACTTTAAATAAAACAGCATCATTGTGACGTGATCATTGTTATAAAGGAACGTATTTATTGATCATCTGTCAATTGTAGATTTAAAATATGTTTGACACAAGCATGATGAATTAAATAATTATGCCATTTGAAGGAAAATGATAAACTTCCATTTTATTTGTGGCAAACAGATTGAAAATAGGAGTCAAATCATACATCCATGTTATGATATTCCAGGTTCTAGCACTTGATGAATATTGATAAGGAAGAGGACAATCAAGGAAATGAAAAGTAAACTGTGATGGTGTCAGTAATATTAATAATTCCTTTCACGCTGTGAGGTACATAGGGTTGCCGATAGACTTTCATTGGCTGAGGAGTCCAATCCTGGACAGGTAGCCACTCCGACACTCCTACTACTACCACGCCTACTACTACTACTACTACTACTACTACTACTCCTACTCCAACAAAAGCACTACTCCTACTACTACTACTACTCCTACTACTACTACTACTCCTCCTACTACTGCTACTACTCCTACTACTACTACTACTACTCCTACTACTCCTACTACTACTACTACTACTACTACTACTCCTACTACTGCTACTACTCCTACTACTACTACTACTACTACTGCTACTACTCCTACTACTGCTCCTCCTACTACTGCTCCTACTACTACTATTACTCCTACTACTAATACTACTACTACTACTACTACTACTACTACTCCTACTACTCCTCCTACTACTACTACTACTACTCCTACTACTACTACTACTACTCCTCCTCCTCCTACTACTACTACTCCTACTACTACTACTAATACTACTCCTCCTACTACTGCTACTACTCCTACTACTACTACTACTACTACTACTACTCCTACTACTACTCCTACTACTACTACTACTACTCCTCCTACTACTACTACTCCTCCTACTACTGCTACTACTCCTACTACTGCTCCTCCTCCTACTACTACTACTACTACTCCTACTACTACTATTACTCCTACTACTAATACTACTCGAATGGCTTATTAACACAGTACGCAGGTACTCATTTTGCCGACCGCGGAAGGATGACAGGCTGAATCAACACACCTGGTGTTATTTCAATGGCACGACAGGGGCTCAAACTCAAGAACCTAAGATCTTAACCCGGCCATCTTAACCGTGAAGCCAACACCAGGGTCATCGTTGAGATTGTTTGACATCTTTTATTTGTTAGGGAGTTAAATAGCTTCACGGCGAGTTACAAAAACATTGAATCTAAGCAGTTCAGTGTATGATGACTTGTTAAGGTTAGTTGTGGGTAGGATAGGTGGAGGAAACGGGATAGGTGGAGGTTGTGAGGTAAATGTGTGTATGGGAGTTTTGAGGGTATGGGGGTTTCTTGTGAGGTTGTGAGGGTATGGTTGTGAGGTTGTGAGGGTATGGTTGTATGGTTGTGAGGGTATGGTTGTATGGTTGTGAGGATATGGTTGCATGGTTGTGAGGGTATGGTTGTATGGTTGTGAGGTTATAGTTGTATGGTTGTGAGGATATGGTTGTATGGTTGTGAGGATATGGTTGTATGGTTGTGAGGGTATGGTTGTATGGTTGTGAGGGTATGGTTGTATGGTTGTGAGGGTATGGTTGTGAGGTTGTGAGGGTATGGTTGTGAGGGTATGGTTGTATGGTTGTGAGGGTATGGTTGTATGGTTGTATGGTTGTGAGGATATGGTTGTGAGGTTGTGAGGATATGGTTGTATGGTTGTGAGGATATGGTTGTATGGTTGTGATGTTGTGAGGGTATGGTTGTATGGTTGTGAGGGTATGGTTGTATGGTTGTGAGGGTATGGTTGTATGGTTGTGAGGGTATGGTTGTATGGTTGTGAGGGTATGGTTGTGAGGTTTTGAGGGTATGGTTGTATGGTTGTGAGGGTATGGTTGTATGGTTGTGAGGATATGGTTGTGAGGGTATGGTTGTGAGGTTGTGAGGGTATGGTTGCATGGTTGTGAGGATATGGTTGTGAGGGTATGGTTGTATGGTTGTGAGGTTTTGAGGGTATGGGGGTTTCTAAGATGTAAAAAATAATTGGTTAAATTGCTTCATAATAATGTACGGTAAGATAATTTCTGTGGATGTGTGTCATCTCAGGAATGTCCTGCGGAGGCTGGAGATTTTCGTTCGCAGCAATGCTCAGCCTACAATGATGTTCGCTACCAAAGTACGACGTACCAATGGTTTCCAGCATCAGGAAACCCGAGCAGGCCCTGCGCCCTCACCTGCTTGGCTCAAGGCACTGGCGTGGTGGTCGTGCTGGCGCCAAAAGTGTTGGACGGGACGCGCTGTTACACAAATGCTTTGGACATGTGTATCAGCGGTGTATGCACGGTACGTTCTGTCTGCCTGTTACATTTTATCTTTCTCTATTGCAAAGAAATACTAATTTCATAGAGGGAAGGACTGTGCACCTCCACGCTAGCGCCAGACTCCCACACCAGCATTCCTGCAGAGAACAGTTCACGTCCCATTAAGAGAACCTCAGACAGTGTGTTTCGGTTATGAGGTTTATTCCTTTAACTATGGATCATTATGGTGTCTCCACACTTCATCTGCTGTCGCCGTTGGTTCGAGAAGCTTCTGTTGTCCTCACAGCACATTTCTGTCCATCATGATATAATTGCGCGATTCTCGTTTTCTCCCAGCATTATAACTTCGCAGGCAGGATGGATGGCCTAGAAGTACACACACTTCCCTCTAAGCTACTAGCCTGGGTTTGAATCCTGATCCAGCTATTATCTGTCATCCTGGTGCTTCACAGGCAGGTTGAATCATCAATGTGTTACCGTCCCTCGGATGGATGTTAAGTGGGTGTCTCGTCTACTGGCATTGGTTGTTGGATGTTAAAGACCCCATGGTGTCCTTCACGGCTATCTCCGGCACCATGGCCAAATTCCAGATTCCTGCCCTAACTACTGCTGGAAAAGCAATGGCAAACCGCCCAGTATAACCCTTGCTCAGGAAGCTGTTTAGACAGCACCGGTGCTCAGTGAAGAGTGTGGTACATCAGAGAGAGACGGAGGTAGTTACTTGGTCGTGAGCACCACTTTTGTCATATTCCGTCTTAGTTTTTTCAGCCCAAGTGTCAATTGAGTTCTGTCTGCATCGCACACAATAAAACATCACAAACTACAGAACATCACGAACAATGAAACATCACAAACAATAGAACATCACAAACAAGAGTACATCACAAACAATAGAACATCACAAACAATAGAACATCACACACAATAGAACATCACAAACAATAGAACATCACACACAATAGAACATCACAAACAATAGAACATCACAAACAATAGAACATCACACACAAAGAAACATCACAAACAATAGAACATCACACACAATGAAACATCACACACAATGAAACATCACACACAATATAACATCACAAACAATAGAACATCACAAACAATAGAACATCACAAACAATAGAACATCACACACAATGGAACATTACACACAATAGAACATCACAAACTATAGAACATCATGAACAATAGAACATCACAAACTATAGAACATCACACACAATAGAACATCTCACACAATGGAACATCACACACAATAGAACATCACAAACAATATAACATCACAAACAATAGAACATCACAAACAACAGAACATCACAAACAACAGAACATCACAAACAATAGAACATTATACACAATAGAACATCACAAACTATAGAACATCACGAACAATAAAACATCACAAACAAGAGAACATCACAAACTAGAACGCCACTCAGTAGAGCGCATACTCCCGCCGTGGGTTTAGTTGGAATAATACGTTTTGTTTAACATCCCCTCTCCCCAAAACAATAAATGAAAAAGAAAGTAAGCCCTAACTGTCAGAGAATTAATTTTGATATATCTCGGAATTAGAGGAGAAATACATCATTTAAGAATAAGAATAAAAGCTTCAATGCAGCAAAACAGAAAAAATCTTTCCCAAAAAAAATTCCCAAAAAAAATCCTGGATCCGGAATAATATCCTGAGCTTCACCAAAAACTAATGAATTCTTCCTTATCCCAAGGGCAATCATCCCACCAACTTTCATCCAAATCCGTTCAGAACTTTTCCAGATATCTTGTTCACAAACACACGAACACACACACACACACACACACACACACACACACGGACGGACACGATCGAATGCGTTATTCCCTGGCAGGAGGATTAAACCTGAAAATCGCAGAGCCAGAAACAGAATTATTTATTTGGTCTGGGAAGCCCGTGCGAGGTTTCTTCTTCTTCAGCCACTCACAACCCTGGGTGAATATGCGATCTTTAAAAAAAAAGTTCGAATTTTGCCAAATCCTTTTTATTCGTTTGTTAATATACCTCAGCCATTGACAAATCTGGAACTAAGTCTTTATTAGTTCATCAAATACTGACACCGCGAATGACATTCGCTGAGCTAAATGTTGATATCTCTTCTGAGGTAAAAAACAAAACAAAACAAAAACAGTTTTAAAGCATTAGACGTATCAAACGATACATTTTAGGAAACGGGGAAACATAATACACACTTTGGTGGTTTTTCAATGACAGAATATGTCTTTATTATATAAAAAAAAATTAACATTGAAGACGACGCTGCTAAAACAAATACACTGCTCTAACGCACAACCACGACTTTAAACTACATTTACAACAAATATGAAAACTATTTTCATATCACAATGTTAAATATAGAATATATAGAAGATAATGTTAAAAAAAAAATGAGCCCTAGCTTCCAATGGTAAAAAAATCCTTCAAAAAATTCCTGGATCGGGAATAATCTCCTGAGCTTCACCAAAAACTAATCAATTCTTCCTTATCCCAAGGGCAATCATCCCACCAACTTTCATCCAAATCCGTTCAGAACTTTTCCAGATATCTTGTTCACGAACACACACACACACACACACACACACACACACACACACACACACACACACACACACACGCAATAGAACATCACAAACGATGGAACATCACAAGCAAAAGAACATCACAAACAATAGAACATCACAAACAATAGAACATCACAAACAATAGAACATCACAAACGATGGAACATCACAAACAATAGAACATCACAAACAATAGAACATCACAAACGATGGAACATCACACACAATATAACATCACAAGCAATATGACATCACAAACAATAGAACATCACAAACAAGAGAACATCACACACAATATAACATCACAAACAATAGAACATCACACACAATATAACATCACAAACAATATAACATCACAAGCAATAGAACATCACAAACAATAGAATATCACAAATGATGGAACATCACACACAATATAACATCACAAACAATATAACATCACACACAATAGAACATCACAAACAATAGAACATCACAAACAAGAGAACATCACACACAATATAACATCACAAACAATGGACCATCACACACAAGAGAACATCACTCACAATAGAACATCACAAACATTAGAACATCACAAACAATGGACCATCACACACAATAGAACATCACAAACAATAGAACATCACAAACAATAGAACATCACAAACAAGAGAACATCACACACAATATAACATCACAAACAATAGAACATCACACACAATATAACATCACAAACAAGAGAACATCACAAACAATGGAATGTCACACACAATATAACATCACAAACATTAGAACATCACAAACAATGGACCATCACACACAATAGAACATCACAAACAATGGACCATCACAAACAATAGAACATCACACACAATAGAACATCACAAACAATGGACAATCACAAACAATAGAACATCACTCACAATAGAACATCACAAACATTAGAACATCACAAACAATGGACCATCACACACAAGAGAACATCACAAACAATAGAACATCACACACAATATAACATCACAAACAATAGAACATCACAAACAATGGAACATCACACACAATATAACATCACAAACATTAGAACATCACAAACAATGGACCATCACAAACAATAGAACATCACAAACAATGGAACATCACAGACAATAGAACATCACACACAATAGAACATCACAAACAATAGAACATCTCAAACAATAGAACATCACAAACAGAACATCACGAACAATGGACCATCACACACAATCGAACATCACAAACAATGGACCATCACAAACAATAGAACATCACAAACAATAGAACATCACACACAATAGAACATCACAAACAATAGAACATCTCAAACAATAGAACATCACAAACAGAACATCACGAACAATGGACCATCACACACAATCGAACATCACAAACAATGGACCATCACAAACAATAGAACATCACAAACAATAGAACATCACAAACAATAGAACATCACAAACAATAGAACATCACAATCAATAGAACATCACAAACAATGGAACATCACAAACAATGGAACATCACAGACAATAGAACTTCACAAACAATGGACCATCACACACAATAGAACAGCCCAAACAATGGACAATCACAAACAATATAACATCACACACAATGGAACATCACACACAATAGAACATCACAAACAATGGAACATCACAAACATTGGAACATTACAAACAATAGAACATCACAAACAATAGAACATCACAAACAATAGAACATCACAAACAATAGAACATCACAAACAATAGAACATCACAAACAATAGAACATCACAAACAATAGAACATCACAAACAATAGAACATCACACACAATATAACATCACACACAATAGAACATCACACACAATAGAACATCACAAACAATAGAACATCACAAACAATAGAACATCACACACAATAGAACATCACACACAATAGAACATTACACACAATAGAACATCACAAACAATGGACCATCACACACAATAGAACATCACAAACAATAGAACATCACAAACAATAGAACATCACAAACAATAGAACATCACAAACAAGAGAACATCACACACAATATAACATCACAAACAATAGAACATCACACACAATATAACATCACAAACAATAGAACATCACAAACAATGGAACGTCACACACAATATAACATCACAAACATTAGAACATCACAAACAATGGACCATCACACACAATGGAACATCACAAACAATGGACCATCACAAACAATAGAACATCACACACAATAGAACATCACAAACAATGGACAATCACAAACAATAGAACATCACTCACAATAGAACATCACAAACATTAGAACATCACAAATAATGGACCATCACACACAAGAGAACATCACAAACAATAGAACATCTCACACAATATAACATCACAAACAATAGAACATCACAAACAATGGAACATCACACACAATAGAACATCACAAACATTAGAACATCACAAACAATGGACCATCACAAACAATAGAACATCACAAACAATGGAACATCACAGACAATAGAACATCACACACAATAGAACATCACAAACAATAGAACATCTCAAACAATAGAACATCACAAACAACAGAACATCACGAACAATGGACCATCACACACAATCGAACATTACAAACAATGGACCATCACAAACAATTGAACATCACAAACAATAGAACATCACAAACAATAGAACATCACAAACAATAGAACACCACAAACAAAAGAACATCACAAACAATGGAACATCACAAACAATAGAACATCACAGACAATAGAACTTCACAAACAATGGACCATCACACACAATAGAACAGCCCAAACAATGGACAATCACAAACAATATAACATCACACACAATGGAACATCACACACAATAGAACATCACAAACAATGGAACATCACAAACATTGGAACATTACAAACAATAGAACATCACAAACAATAGAACATCACAAACAATAGAACATCACAAACAATAGAACATCACAAACAATAGAACATCACAAACAATAGAACATCACAAACAATAGAACATCACAAACAATAGAACATCACAAACAATAGAACATCACAAACAATAGAACATCACAAACAATAGAACATCACAAACAATAGAACATCACAAACAATATAACATCACAAACAACAGAACATCACAAACAATAGAACATCACAAACAATAGAACATCACACACAATAGAACATCACAAACAATAGAACATCACAAACAATAGAACATCACAAACAATAGAACATCACACACAATAGAACATCACACACAATAGAACATCACACACAATAGAACATTACAAACAATAGAACATCACACACAATAGAACATCACACACAATAGAACATCACACACCATAGAACATCCACACCATAGAACATCACACACAATAGAACATCACAAACAATAGAACATCACACACAATAGAACATCACACACAATAGAACATCACACACAATAGAACATCACACACAATAGAACATCACACACAATAGAACATCACACACAATATAACATCACACACAATAGAACATCACACACAATAGAACATCACACACAATAGAACATCACACACAATATAACATCACACAATATAACATCACACACAATATAACATCACACACAATATAACATCACACACAATCGAACATCACACACAATAGAACATCACAAACAAGAGAATATCACACACAATAGAACATCACACACAATAGAACATCACACACAATAGAACATCACACACAATAGAACATCACACACAAGAGAACATCACACACAATCGAACATCACACACAATCGAACATCACAAACAATAGAACATCACACATAATAGAACATCACACACAATAGAACATCACAAACGATGGAACATCACACACAATAGAACATCACAAGCAATATGACATCACAAACAATAGAACATCACAAACAAGAGAACATCACACACAATAGAACATCACACACAATAGAACATCACACACAATAGAACATCACACACAATAGAACATCACACACAATAGAACATCACACACAAGAGAACATCACACACAATCGAACATCACACACAATCGAACATCACACACAATCGAACATCACAAACAATAGAACATCACAAACAATAGAACATCACACACAATAGAACATCACACACAATAGAACATTACACACAATAGAACATCACAAACAATGGACCATCACACACAATAGAACATCACAAACAATAGAACATCACAAACAATAGAACATCACAAACAAGAGAACATCACACACAATATAACATCACAAACAATCGAACATCACACACAATATAACATCACAAACAATAGAACATCACAAACAATGGAACGTCACACACAATATAACATCACAAACATTAGAACATCACAAACAATGGACCATCACACACAATGGAACATCACAAACAATGGACCATCACAAACAATAGAACATCACACACAATAGAACATCACAAACAATGGACAATCACAAACAATAGAACATCACTCACAATAGAACATCACAAACATTAGAACATCACAAACAATGGACCATCACACACAAGAGAACATCACAAACAATAGAACATCTCACACAATATAACATCACAAACAATAGAACATCACAAACAATGGAACATCACACACAATAGAACATCACAAACATTAGAACATCACAAACAATGGACCATCACAAACAATAGAACATCACAAACAATGGAACATCACAGACAATAGAACATCACACACAATAGAACATCACAAACAATAGAACATCTCAAACAATAGAACATCACAAACAACAGAACATCACGAACAATGGACCATCACACACAATCGAACATTACAAACAATGGACCATCACAAACAATAGAACATCACAAACAATAGAACATCACAAACAATAGAACATCACAAACAATAGAACACCACAAACAATAGAACATCACAAACAATGGAACATCACAAACAATAGAACATCACAGACAATAGAACTTCACAAACAATGGACCATCACACACAATAGAACAGCCCAAACAATGGACAATCACAAACAATATAACATCACACACAATGGAACATCACACACAATAGAACATCACAAACAATGGAACATCACAAACATTGGAACATTACAAACAATAGAACATCACAAACAATAGAACATCACAAACAATAGAACATCACAAACAATAGAACATCACAAACAATAGAACATCACAAACAATAGAACATCACAAACAATAGAACATCACAAACAATAGAACATCACAAACAATAGAACATCACAAACAATAGAACATCACAAACAATAGAACATCACAAACAATAGAACATCACAAACAATATAACATCACAAACAACCGAACATCACAAACAATAGAACATCACAAACAATAGAACATCACACACAATAGAACATCACAAACAATAGAACATCACAAACAATAGAACATCACAAACAATAGAACATCACACACAATAGAACATCACACACAATAGAACATCACACACAATAGAACATCACACACAATAGAACATCACAAACAATAGAACATCACACACAATAGAACATCACACACAATAGAACATCACACACCATAGAACATCCACACCATAGAACATCACACACAATAGAACATCACAAACAATAGAACATCACACACAATAGAACATCACACACAATATAACATCACACATAATAGAACATCACACACAATATAACATCACACACAATAGAACATCACACACAATATAACATCACACACAATATAACATCACACACAATAGAACATCACACACAATAGAACATCACACACAATAGAACATCACACACAATAGAACATCACACAATAGAACATCACACACAATAGAACATCACACACAAGAGAACATCACACACAATCGAACATCACACACAATCGAACATCACAAACAATAGAACATCACACACAATAGAACATCACACACAATAGAACATCACACACAATAGAACATCACACACAATAGAACATCACACACAAGAGAACATCACACACAAGAGAACATCACACACAATCGAACATCACACACAATCGAACATCACACACAATCGAACATCACACACAATCGAACATCACACACAATCGAACATCACACACAATAGAACATCACACACAATAGAACATCACACACAATAGAACATCACACACAATAGAACATCACACACAATAGAACATCACACACAATAGAACATCACACACAATAGAACATCACACACAATAGAACATCACAGACAATAGAACATCACAGACAATATAACATCACAGACAATGGAACATCACAAACAACTGAACATCACAGACAATATAACATCACAGACAATGGAACATCACAAACAACTGAACATCACAAACAATAGAACATCACAAACAATAGAACATCACAAACAATGTTGCTCAATCACCAAGGAAATGCCCAAAACATTTGAATTGTTTTTGATCTCGCACTACAATGAGCATTTGGTCACGCGATGTCCTTTTATTCAATACTTCTACCACCACATGACCCTTGATGGAACAACTGCCGTCATTTCAAATAAAAGAGAACTGCTTGTTCAAATCACAGTGTCGCACCAATTAGTGATCCGGCCCTCAGATGGTCGTTAAGCGGGGTGTCCCGTCTGCTAGCAATACCCAGCGGACGTTAAAGATCCCACGGTGTCTTTTGCAAAGAGTAAGTGATTGTGTGCCGGCACCCTGAACAAATTATAACATTCCTTCCCTGACTATACCACTGGGAAGGCAAAGGCAAACAACCCATTGTAGTCCTTGCCACGAGACTGCCTGCCTTCGGGCACGAAACGGACAGACTCGGACTAATCAAGACTGTAAAATAAATATGTTTGCCCTTTGTAAAAAGCGTTTTAAAACAAGATTCACTGTAAATGTCCATCAGGATTGCTTGTTATTCTAAAAGGTTTTTTTGTTAAACTCTGGAATTCTTTCTTCGATTATTTTTTCCTTCCTTCGGCCTGCCAAGTGCGCTCCTTGCAAAGTGAAGGTCCCAAAAGCATTAGTCCGTAGTGTTTGGATGTTGGAGGGCCGGCCAGCAGCCCACATTAAAGCAAAGGTTTTAATAGTCCGAGATCTTAATGGTAACAATGCATTGCCTGTCACGTTTATAACTGTGCTATTCTCAGGTTGACTGCAATCTCCACAAAATGTTCGTTTTCTTCGGCCAATGGACCATTTTGAGGTGTTTCCATGTTTTATGGGTGTTCGTACAAATTTCTCTGGGTTTTACTTTCCGCCACAAAATGCGGTTCCACCACTCGGTGTGAACGATCCAATCAGAAGCTTGATAACTCTTTGCTGCCATATTTATGGTCCCACAATAGGTGAATAGTTGGATTAGTCTCAGAAGGGCATCACGCCGTGCCACGTAGTCTTGTGCCGTTTTCGGAACAGACGGCTTAATGGCACGAAAGCCAACCTTACCTGCCTCGTTAACTTAACCTACTTGTACGATTGGTCACCGATGCGTCTGAAGGGCCGTTATGATCAATATGATGACAGAATGCTGTGTTGATTCTACCCATAGTCTGACAGGATGGTCAGCGGTAGGGCGACAGGATGGTCTAGTCCGATTTTGATTCCGGACCTGACTATAAGCTGTCCGATTGGTGCTTCGCATTACCCAACTGCAGGGTGTTCCATCATCACAAAGTCGGATGGTCCTTAAGCCGGGTGTCCCTTCTGCTCGCATCTCTCAGGCCTCTCTCAGGATCACTTTTATTAGTCCCCTACCGGTGTACTCCGGTTTGCACCCCGTCCCTCCGTCCGTCAGTCCGTCAGTCTGTCCGTCCGTCACGCAAAGAACAGTTTTCCGGACTTTTTTTTCTAAACTCTTAATGCTAATGATTTCAAACTTGGCACATGGTTTCCTCATGATAAGTTACAGTTCAAGTTCGAACTTCACGACGTTTCGATCATTTTTGACAAAGTTATGGCACTTTGAACTTTGGGAATTTCCCCAACAGTTTTCCGGACGACAGACTTCCGGTAGGGGACATGTATTGCAGCGCAATACTCAGAATGCTTGTTTAGACTGGTGGCACAATCTGAAAAAGACTCAATAAATCAACTTCAGAGAGGCATCGTCAACGTCAAAAATATAATGAAAGCAGGTATCACCCTTATAAAAGGTACAATGGTGCCTTCCTCTTGAGGACACTGGATCAGCATCGCAGAAGTTGTGGCTCAAATCCAGGTGAAGACAACAACAACAACAACAACAACATGCATTTTAAGGCCATTTTCCCTGCTAGAGCGGGGGTTAGCCTTCCAGGTGAAGGTGGCAGTATAAGGGATTTGGATTCTAATCCGCAGTAGTTTGACTTGATTTCATGTGAATTTCCAGGTGCATTCACTATTGTATTGCTGGTAAAAACCCAGCTGGCTCATTAACAACCTTCAGGTTTGGGAGAATTTTCCTGCCCGACCTTGTCTGGTTTGCAGGTGATGTGAGTTCACTCATTGTGGTTGATTATCATTCCCTTCCCTTGTTGCAAGAGGCCATTTTTAGTCGCTGTGGTTGTTACTTTTTGGTACTTTAACATAAATAACAAAAATTAAATGCGACTATGATCTGAACTCAACACCTTAAGGCACGGTTAACATTTAACATGGTTAACCCTTATATGAGGAAATTATGTCAAAAATCAAGATGGAAGACGGAGTAGGAGTGGTTGGAGGGTGGACGGGGAGATTTGGTTGAAAAATAAAAGGACTACCACTACCACTACCACTACTACTACTACTACTACCACTATTACTATTACTATTACTCCTACTATTACTCCTACTATTACTCCTACTATTACTCCTACTATTACTCCTACTATTACTCCGACTATTACTCCTACTATTACTCCTACTATTACTCCTACTATTACTCCCACTATTACTCCCACTACTACTCCCACTATTACTCCCACTACTACTCCCACTACTACTCCCACTACTACTCCCACTACTACTCCCACTACTACTCCCACTACTACTCCCACTACTACTCACCATTTCTGAAGGTGGATGGAGGTTATATTTTTGCCCCTGTCTGTCTGTGAACAGGATATCACAAAAAGTTATGGACGGATTCGGACTTCGGACAAAATTTGGTGGACAGGTTTGGTATGTGACAAGGACGAAATTGTTAGATTTTGGTGAAGATTCCAATCCGGATCTGGATCTGAGAATTCTCTCTTTTCGTGTAGAATTCTCTATCTCTAAATATCTTGTAGCACGATATTTCAAAAAGTTGTGGATGACGTGTGACAAAACCGGGTAGATGAGTTGGTTCGGCGACGAGAACAAGCCGATTCGATTTTGGTTCAGGTCCGAATCCAGATCCGGCCTGTCAGTGGGATACAAAACTAAACTGTTCACCTGGTGGAGGTATCTAGTTTGAGACTAGATCATCCATTGAGAGCTGTGAACCTCTTATGTCTCCTGTGCTCGTGTCCTTGTACTCGTATAAACCCTGACCAGTCTGCGAGTCAATATTCGGTTGTGGAATGGATGATGAATACCAAACATGAATACCAAATGCCATGATGAATACCAAACAAGGTTTTGATGACGTCCACATTCTATGTCTTGTTTAAGACAGTTGTGTTGGTAGCAACTTTTCAGGATCATTGGCACCTTTTTTGAAAAAACATGTAATGGACGTCATTGATTGATTGTTTCATTTGAGTGTTCAGCCAATGAGCTCCTCTACTTTAACAATAGTCAGCACACAGATCCCAAGACCATCCAACAAATCGGCACGATAATGGAGTTAACCAAGTGGACATTAACCAAGGGAACATCGGTCACCTGCCCATGTCACTGCAGTAGAAGGTTCGTCCAGATGACGTCATTTAGGTTAATTTGATGAGCAACAACAAGGCGTCGGTGCTTGGGTGTGGCTGGATGAAACCAAATGTGGTCATTAAGTTGTTTTGCAGAGTACACCAGTCATACCAAGCTATTAGTATCGCTAGATGAGGTAATTATTCATCCTTCCGCATAACTACTCTCGTATTCAGATTAAACGTATTGTACTGAAGAGGTTCAACCTGTGGGCCAAATTCAATTTGTCCATTGAGGATTTTCTCCAGTTTGACTTTGAATCTTATGTTGTTGGCCTTGTATAGTCCAGCCTCAAGATTACATTCTGACAGTGGCTGGCTGCTCCGATTCCAGATGTCCGGAAGTTTGGAAGTTTCACCCTGAGACAACATCGACCATCCTTTCCGTGCACATATCGGTGGGAATGGCCTCCTTATCAACAACATCTAAGTCTGAAGTTTTTCTTACAAACCGCACATTATACTTCAGATCGTGGTACGTTGTATCTACTACGATGAGGTCATTTATTCCAGCTTGTCATCATCACGTGGTCGCCCATCTGCAGCCTGAGAGATTGTATCTGAGCCATCCAATATGGCAAGTTTATGTCGTTTTGGCGGTTTCCGTTTGGCAGAAAATGGACAAATCTGTTTCTATAAAAAGCGATTCACAATGCAAGACCGGATACACTGAAATTCAAAGTTGATGTGTCGAGTTTGTTTTTGAGCCTCATCACATGTCTGCCAGTTGTAAACGTCTCCAAGTAATTTTTATGATCAATAACACGAGTGTTCCTTGTGACTTCATTGAACTTCATTCTCGAGCCCCTCGTAATGTCCTACTTGGCATGACATTGATAGGAGTACTTTTATTTTTAACGATCAATCACGACCCGTTGAAGTCCAGCAAGGCCTGAGTCACCAAGTCATACTGTGGCTCCCCCTCATGTTCCTTTTGCTACAGAAGACAAAGATTTTGATTTCTCCATAATTTGCTAATTAGAGTTGAATTAAGCGCCATCCAGACCAAATATGTACAGTATGGGTCACAGGTGTGACCCTGACATGGGTCACCGTCTGCTGATGTTCCTTGCCTCCTTATTCACCATCTGCTGATGTTTCTTGCCTCCTTATTCACCATCTGCTGATGTTTCTTGCCCCCTTAGGCACCGTCTGCTGATGTTCCTTGCCCCCTTGGTCACCATCTACTGATGTTCCTTGCCCCCTTAGTCACCATCTCTGATGTTCCTTTGCCCTGAGGCACCTTCTGCTGATGTTCCTTGCCCCCTTAGGCACCGTCTGCTGATGTTCCTTGCCCCCTTGGTCACCATCTACTGATGTTTCTTGCCCCCTTAGGCACCGTCTGCTGATGTTCCTTGCCCCCTTGGTCACCATCTACTGATGTTCCTTGCCCCCTTAGTCACCATCTCTGATGTTCCTTTGCCCTGAGGCACCTTCTGCTGATGTTCCTTGCCCCCTTAGGCACCGTCTGCTGATGTTCCTTGCCCCCTTAGTCACCGTCTGCTGATGTTCCTTGCCCCCTTCGTCACCATCTCTGATGTTTGTTGCCCCCTTAGTCACCGTCGGCTGATGTTCCTTTGCCCTGAGGCACCGTCTACTGATGTTCCTTGCCCCCTTATCCACCGTCTGCTGATGTTCCTTGCCCCCTTGGTCACCATCTGCTGATGTTCCTTGCCCCCTTAGTCACCATCTCTGATGTTTGTTGCCCCCTTAGTCACCGTCTGCTGATGTTCCTTGCCCCCTTAGTCACCGTCTGCTGATGTTCCTTGCTGCCTTAGTCACCATCTACTGATGTTCCTTGCCCCCTTAGGCACTATCTGCTGATGTTCCTTGCCGCCTTAGTCACCATCTGCTGATGTTCCTTGCCCCCTTATTCACCGTCTACTGATGTTCCTTGCCCCCTTATTCACCGTCTGCTGATGTTCCTTGCCCCCTTATTCACCGTCTGCTGATGTTCCTTGCCCCCTTAGTCACCGTCTGCTGATGTTCCTTGCCCCCTTAGTCACCATCTGCTGATGTTCCTTTGCCCTTAGTCACCATCTGCTGATGTTTCTTGCCCCCTTATTCACCGTCTGCTGATGTTCCTTTGCCCTTAGGCACCGTCTGCTGATGTTCCTTGCCCCCTTAGGCACCGTCTGCTGATGTTCCTTGCCCCCTTGGTCACCATCTGCTGATGTTCCTTGCCCCCTTGGTCACCATCTGCTGATGTTCCTTGCCCCCTTAGTCACCATATGCTGATGTTCCATGCCCCCTTATTCACCATATGCTGATGTTCCGTGCCCCCTTATTCACCATCTGCTAATGTCCCTTTCCCCCTTAGAGTGAAGATGTTACATTTTGTCGCCAGTCTAATTGTATGGTCGAGGATGTGTAATTATTCTCCACACATGGCATGAGTTTATCAACATTGTTTTGCGCACACTTTCCATTCGGTGTAAGTTTCAACATTCTGTGTTAAATGTACAGCGGACACGTATAGACTCCGATATATGATTGAATGGGAATACTATAAATAATGATGATTGTGCATCACCAAGTGCAGACGAATGTACAAAGCCTGGAGCTTTTCAATACGAGGGAGAGGTGAGGAATCTTAATCGGCCTTCTACAGGTTATGGGAACATGAGCGAAGGTATTGAGAGCGAGCTCTTCGAGGGGGTCTTCTCCTGCCAATCTCGCCCCGCGAACGTGCCCACGGCGCATTGTGCCACCGTTGTCAGAGCTGAAAGGCGCGTGGGTTGCCCCCCGATGAGTGCTTCTTCACCGTACCAAGCAACGCCCGAGAAGAATTTGCTTTCTTTTATCTGCCCTTTTAAAAGTGCGTCCATGAATCGTGGCGAGGACATTGACGAGGCCCGGAGGAGGCGTAGGCCTTGTGACCAGCGGCTGTGTCCGACGCTGTCTCGTTTGTCTACTCGTAGCGAGTCGAGACTGTTTATATCATCCCCCTCAAAACAATGTCCGCTCTTTCACCCCATTCTGCCCTTCGGCCCATTATCAAGACCATCTTTCACTGACAGCAATGAACCAGAAACCGACCACATGTTCAAAGTTTGCCTTATAGTTATAATGAGCTCAGGAATTTTATTTTGGCAAATTGTATTACGATGAGTACAATTGTACAGAAGTCTTATTTTGTTATTATATAGTGTAGTATCTCCACTTTTTATGAGTTATACAAGGCCAGGTAGTCACAGGGAGAGACTACGCTCTGCCATGTGGGCATCTCACTTAGCACAGGAGGTAGTGTTATTACTCTGCGCTCGCGAAATGAAAAACGAGGTTAAGCAATCGGTTGCGTACGTGTGCCGTACGTGTGTCGTACGTGTGTCGTGTCTGCATTTTAAACATTCATTTTCTCGGCAACAGTTTGTCCGATTGACATGAAATTTTACCGTAGGTGCGCCTCTGCCTGTAGATTTTTTTGCTGATAATTATGACGTCATAGATCACGTTGTACGGACGCCATCTTGGAAAAACCTTACACCTCTAAAAACCTTACACCAAACTGCTCAATGGAAAAATTTTAACCATGGCTCATTGTCAAGTACTCACCATGGGGAATAAGATATGTTAATGATGATGTCATAGGTGCCTCCATTATGATGTCATAATTCGACAAGTACAAGTACAGTTTGATTCGACAAGTACAGATTCGACAAGTACAGTTTGATAAAAGTGACATCAGTCACTGGTCTGCAGCCATATTGAAAAAAAACAAACCTTAAAGAACAGCAGAGTTGGCTTGCACCAAGTCCTTCTCAAGACTAAAAACTACAACACGATCTTTCATGTTCACTACCTGAATGCAAACGTGTAACACAACTACTCATACCCTACTGCAAAGCCGCAATGAGCCGGCGAAGCCAAAGCCTCTTGCCACTATTTTACCCATCACTATGGCATCAGTATGGTAGGTAGTTGGTAGTAGGTAGGTGTAGTAGGCACCGTACCTAATTCAAAATGACACCATTTGCATTCTGGATGAGATTAAAATTGATAAAATTTCCTTCTTGATTAATTCGGTGAATTCCGTCTCAATTTCGGATATTTCCGGCCGTGAAAAACTATCCCCTACGGCCGCGAGATTTCTAAAAAATAATTATTCGTCAATTTTGGAATATTTGACGCCGTTTTCAGCCTTCGAAACGGTAATAAGCTTTTTTGAAATACTTTTTCAAATACTCGAATCTCATTGGTTCCGGTGTTTGGTGACGATTTTCGTTGAAGATAACCAGGGCCCATGCGGGCCCGGGGAACGAGGTTGGTCTTAAAGTATTTTAATTACAAATTAGAGGTGCATAAGATTGTGAATCAAAAAAAGACGGGTGAAACAAACTCCTATTGAACTTTTTCGCAATTTATATGCATACTTCCGCATCCGGAAGATGGCGGCCTCCATGGAGCGATTTGGTTTTTGAAATATTTTTTCAAATGCTCGAATGTCATTGGTTCCGGTGTTTGGTGACGATTTTCGTTGAAGATAACCAGGCCGTGTGGGCCCGGGGAACGAGGTTGGTCTTAAAGTATTTTAATTACAAATTAGAGGTGCATAAGATTGTGAATCAAACAAAGACGGGTGAAGCAAACTCCTATTGAACTTTTTCGCAATTGTTTATGCATACTTCCGCATCCGCAAGATGGCGGCCTCCATTGAGCGATTTGGTGCGTCAAAGCTTCGAAATTCTCAAAGGATCCAGCAAAATCTGGCTTTTCAACATAATATGTACGCGTTCATTCACAACGCCGGCTATTACTTAACCATCGAATCGATCGCTCTTTCATCGAATTGCTGTTTCTTTTATGCACACGTATTCACACCTGTGTTGACCCACGTTGTACTGAAGGCAGCCATGAAGGTCGAACACAAAGAGATCAGAGTCCTCCAAACTTTAATCATGTCACAAATCGCCTTCTACAAAATGGACTGCCTTTCCCAAAAGGGGGGAAAAATCATTCCAGCCGCAATCGCAAAGCACAACACCTGCATGTTGCTACAAACACAACTAGAATGACCCTTGGTAGGGCGCACACCTCCGCCAGGCTGACCTGTTTGTTTTGTATCTCAATGATAGGCCGGATATGGATTCGGGCCTGAACCAAAATCTAATCGGCTTGTTCTTGTCACTAAACCAACTCGTCCACCAAGTTTAGTCATAACTCGTCCATAACTTTTTTAAATATCATGTCCGTATATCGCTTTTCACCTGATCTCTCAATGGTGAATAATCACTTAAAATTAAATAATTCTCATATCCGAATCCATATTCAGATCTCCACCAAAATCGAATCGATTCTTCCTCGTCACACACACAACCTGTCCAACAAGTTTCGTCCAAATCCATCCTTAACTTTTTGAGATATCCTGCTATGTATCGTTTTTGGCCCTATCTCCTAATGGTGAAGAATCATTTAAAATTAAATAATTCTCATATACGAATCCATATTCAGATCTCCACCAAAATCGAATCGATTCTTCCTCGTCACACACATAACCTGTCCAACAAGTTTCGTCCAAATCCATCCGTAACTCTTTGAGATATCCTGCTATGTATCGTTTTTGGCCCTATTTCCTAATGGTGAAGAATCATTTAAAATTAAATAATTCTCATATCCGAATCCATATTCAGATCTCCACCAAAATCGAATCGATTTTTCCTCGTCACACACCTAACCTGTCCAACAAGTTTCGTCCAAATCCATCCGTAACTCTTTGAGATATCCTGCTATGTATCGTTTTTGGCCCTATTTCCTAATGGTGAAGAATCATTTACAATTAAATAATTCTCATATCCGAATCCATATTCAGATCTCCACCAAAATCGAATCGATTCTTCCTGGTCACACACCTAACCTGTCCAACAAGTTTCGTCCAAATCCATCCGTAACTCTTTGAGATATCCTGCTATGTATCGTTTTTGGCCCTATCTCCTAATGGTGAAGAATCATTTAAAATTAAATAATTCTCATATCCGAATCCATATTCAGATCTCCACCAAAATCGAATCGATTCTTCCTCGTCACACACATAACCTGTCCAACAAGTTTCGTCCAAATCCATCCGTAACTTTTTCAGATATCCTGCTATGTATCGTTTTTGGCCTTATCTCGCAATGGTGAAGAATCATTTAAACATTATCGTAGCCGGATCCGAATCTGGAACTTCACCAAAATCTAATAATTCCGTCCGTGTCACATACGCCACATCTCTGCCAAATTTCGTCTGAATCCGTCCACAAATTTTTGAGATATTTTTTTCACAAACGGAGAAACAGACAGGGGTGAAAACATAACCTGGCACTTCATGCAGGAGGAGGCCATTTGGCCCATTCGCCTGTGCAATGGTTTCCAACCTACGGTTGTTTGTCCATGCTCTGTCCTTTTTAAACGCCGAGCAGCAAGCAAGGAAGCAGCACATGCCGTTTTTAAGGTTCGGTTTGATTCGGCCGGAGTCGGGTTCGAATCACCGACTTCCTTGATTCTGAACGGATGCTGTAACCATGACACCACTGAGGCTGGAAAGATGGCTGCTAATCCATAATCTAAAGAACAAACGTGATGTTAAATTAGATCACTTAAAATTTATCTTCCCCCCCAAAAAACAATGTGGGTGGTGTGCCGAGACGTAATCTGTCCTTGGTGTTTTACTACTCCCAAATACTGTACTGGTTTTGTAAAAGAGGGCATTGTCGTGGGCCGCAGGGGCTTCGAGTTGATTTGTGATTCACAATGGTTCAGTCTTCTCCCACTTGATTCGCCACTGTGACCCGGATCACATCCACCAATGACATGGGTCACTGGGCCCCTTACTTGTGCTGCAGTTTTTTTCCGTCCGGTGCGGAAAATATTTTTCTCAGATTTGTTAAAAACAAAAATGTAGTTTTGTGGCCAATATGGCAGAAAGACCTCATGGCGTCTCTAGATTGTGACCTGCGGTCCAATTTGTCATTGTGTTCTCCCCTAGCCCGTGGGTTGCGACCGGCAGCTTGGCAGCTCTGCGCTCGAGGATCAGTGTGGTGTGTGCAAAGGAAACGGGACGACCTGCCGTCTGGTGCGAGGACAGTCCAGGCCACAACTCAGCCTGGACAGACGTGAGATATTTTCTCGTCGATTGTGCTTCTCCCATTGTTTGCCCACGACGATTTGATTCCTCTTTTGACAAAGACATTAACCATCTGTTTAAATCGTGCCGCCCTGACATTGACAAACTAACATAAAAGACTGCTACGGACTGCTTCCTCTCACCAGTATATCCAGCTACTGACAACTCCCAAGTTTGCTTCCACGACCGCATGCTTTCCACGAACGGGTTTACTCAACGCCACCTGCAACCAAACCTATTTCCTTCCGGTCTATGGCATTCGTCGACACATCGAGAATTAATGTCGAGAGTTAAAAAGCTGAGCATCTTTGGTACCTCTGACTGAAGTTATCTCCATGGCACATCACCAGTTATCAGCTTGTGGGTTGTCAGTATCGTAAAGGTCTCGGGAGGGACAGTTCTGACATCAGTTCTGCATATTATATATATACTAGCAGAGGTACCCGGCTTTGCACGGGAGTGGGAGGAGGAGGGGAGGGGGAAGAGGAGGGGAGGGGAACGGGGGGGAGGGGGGAGGGGGAAGCGGGGGAGGAGGAGGGGAGGGGGAAGAGGAGGGGAGGGGAATGGGGGGGGAGGGGGGAAGGGGGGGGGAGGGGGGAGGGGAAGGGGGGGAGGGAAGGGTGCGGGGGTGCCCAGGGGAAGAAGGGCCCCTCCCCTCCCCCCTCCCCCCCTTTCCCCTCCCCCCCCTCCCCTCCCCCTTCCCCCTCCCCCTCCCCCTTCCCCCTCCCCCTCCCCCCCTCCCATCCCCTTCCCCCTCGTTCCCCTCCCCTTCTCTTCCCCCTCCCCTCCTCCTCCCCCTTCACACCAGGGGGGTTGACTCAGCCTGTCATCCCACCGAGGTCGGAAGTCGGAACTCATTGTCGTCAAATAAATGTAGCCTGTATGTTTCACTCTTTGTCACATGCCGTTGGTCCCATGTCAATCGGATGAAGTTGAAAAATTAACGTTACGAAGGTTCTCTGGGACGTACTGATTCCGAATAATGAAGTTGAAAAATTAACGTTCCGAAATACGCTAATTACGCTAACAGAAGCGCTGGAGGGAGCACTGCGCTCCCTCCCTTAGATTCCCTCCCTCTTCTGCTAGCGCTAATTACGCGTAACACACTAATTTTAAAACCCGAAGTTTTTTTAATTTTAAGGTGTGCTGTAGTCAGAAGCGCTAGAAGCGCTGCGCTCCCTCCCTTCGAATCCCTCTCTCTTCTGCTAGTGCTAATAATACGCTAATTTTAAAACCCGAAATTTTTTTAATGTTTATGTCTCCGTGACATTCCTGGGACCATCCCGAGTCGAACAGTACTTTCCGCTCGCAAATCCGTCCACGGGTTCTCGAGATCTTAGAGATCGTAGATCTATCAGGATACAGACACAGAGGCCAACTCTACTTTATATATATATATATATATATATATATATATATATATATATATATATATATATATATATATATATATATATATATATATATATATATATATACATATACATATATATATATATGTATATATATATATATATATATATATATATATATGTGTATACACTAGTATAAAGCCAGTCAAAAATGACGGGGTGGAACAGTTTTTGACGGTACAGCCATGTGAGCATGCCAAAGTCTGAAATCTGGGCCTAGTGTCAGGGGTGCTTATATCATTTTTATTTGTTAGACATCCTACAGACGTAAATGAACACTCGTTTTACTCTGTGCGCATTGCACATCACGTGCAGCAAATTTCACCGCCCGGTGCCTTGTATTTATTGTGATTAAAAAAATACCGCTTCTGTACACCGACCTTGAGGCTCAGTTTGAAAGCCACCGTCTACACTTCCAATGTAAGAGGCATAATTACTCTTCTTTTGATTCTTCAGAGTCCTTGGAGTCTTTTGTGTCCTCTGGGTCATTTAAGTCCTTGGGATCTTCAGTGTCTTCAGCATATTTTGTTGCTTTTGTGTCTTTTGGGTCTTCTGGTTCATCGGTGTCTTTTGGGTCATTTGAGTCTTTTGGGTCCTCTCGGTCTTTTGAGTCATTCGAGTATTTTGGGTCCGCAATCTGGATTTTTAGGGTATTTAAGGGTCTTCTGGGTATTTGGTGTCTTCGGGGTAATTTGGGGTCCACTGGGTCCTCAGGGTCTTTAAGGGGCTCCAGGGTCTTTTTGGTCTTTTCAATTGTTTGGGTCTTTTCAGTCATTTGGATTGTTTGGGTCATTTGGGTCTTTAAGGGTCTACGGGGTATTTTGGGTCTTCGAGGTCTTTTCGGTCCTCTGGGTCTTTTCATTCTTCAGGGCTTTTTTGGGTCTTCCTGGTCTTTTGGATATTTGGGGTATTTTGGTGTCTTTGGGGTCTCTTCGGTTTTCTGGGTCTTCTTGATCCTTCCAGTAACTGGGATATTTTGGGTATTCGGGCTCTTTTCGGTCTTGAGGGTCTTTTCGATCTTTTTGGTCTTCCGGGTATTTAAAGGTCTTTGGGGTATTTTGGGTCTTTGGAGTATTTTGGGTCTTCGTGGTCATTTTGGTCTTTAACAGTCTTCAGAGTCTTTTGGGTCTTTAAGGGTCTTGGGGTCTTTTGGGTATTTGGGGTTTTTATGGGTCTTTGGGGAATTTTGGGTCTTCATTGTCTTTTGCGTTTTTGTGGTCTTTTGGATCTTTAAGGGTCTTGGTGTCTTTGGGTTATTTTGGGGTTTCAGGGACTTGTCGGTCTTTTAAGTCCTCTGTGTCATTTGGGTCCTTGGGGTCTTTAAGGGTCTTTGGGGGTATTTAAGGGTCTTTGGGGTATTTTGGGTCTTCAGGGTATTTTGTGTCTTTGGGGTATTTTGGGTCTTCAGGGTCTTTTTGGGTGTTTAACAGTCTTCAGGGTATTTTTGGGTCTTTGGGGTATTTTGTGTGTTTGGGGTATTTTGTGTCTTTGGGGTATTTTGTGTGTTTGGGGTATTTTGTGTCTTTGGGGTATTTTGTGTCTTTGGGGTATTTTGTGTCTTTGGGGTATTTTGTGTCTTTGGGGTATTTTGTGTCTTTGGGGTATTTTGTGTCTTTGGGGTATTTTGTGTCTTTGGGGTATTTTGGGTCTTTGGGGTATTTTGGGTCTTTGGGGTATTTTGGGTCTTTGGAGTATTTTGGGTCTTTGGGGTATTTTGGGTCTTTGGGGTATTTTGGGTCTTTGGGGTATTTTGGATCTTCTGAGTGCTTGGGGTCTTTGGGGGTCTTCATGGTCTTTTGTGTCTATCAGTCTACAGGATATTTTGGGTGTTTGGAGTCCATTGTGTCTTCGGTGTTTTCTGGGTCCTTGGGGTATTTTGGGTCCACAGTCTTTTAGGTCTTTTAACTGGTTGACACACAGTATGTGTTCAAAGATTGCCTCTTAAAACCCCCCACTCAAATCCCTCCTAACGCACTACTCAAAGCCTTTAAAACCCCCCACTCAAATCCCTCCTAACGCACTACTCAAAGCCGTTAAAACCTATCCCTGTGAAGGGGGACAGACACACAAACACACACACACACACACACACACACACACACACACACACACACACACACACACACGCACACACACACACACACACACTGTGTTTTATATGGCTGTTTAGTAGACCCACTGTTGTACAAAATGAGGAAGTAACTTATAAATGTATTAACATTGTACAAGCCTGGGATGAAAAGTGTTAAATGGACTTTTCCATTTGAGAACTTTAATAATGAATCTTGTTAGCGAGCAGTCGACTCATTGATGACTCCGTAGAGACCGCAAGCATTTCTCATCTTTGCACCTTGTTATTTCATCGAGGTTCCACCTCTCACCTCCAAAGATCCTTGGCTAACATTCTGCAGCAGCATTCCTCGTGCATGTGGTTTCACTGCTTCATATAACAGTGTAATCTACCTGGGAAGTTTCTATCTGTTATTATCCTCAAACAGTTGGACTCGCTACTGAGTCTCACTTCATATATGAGTTCCCTTACAAGGAAGTTCAACGCAGGAGTAAGCTGTTCGGTTGCCAACGTAAGGTTGTTTGCCCGTGCTCTATCCGTAAGCCCGTGCTCTACAAGGTTGTTATCCGTAAGGTGGTTTTTTGCCCGTAAGGTTGTTATCAATGCAGATTGTCAAGCAAGGAAGCAGCACGTACCATTTTTAAAGTCTTTGGTATGAATAACAGACCTCCCAGATTCAGAGCGGACACTCTAACCATCGAGTCTGGTATTGTTTGCTTTAATGAACAAATGTTCAGTTTGGTTCATCCTGGTGGGATATTGCATTCTGAATAACGATGATTGAAAATTGATTCCATGTTCTGTCTTGTTTTTTGATGAATCTTCTCATCTTCGCACGGAGGTCTCGCCTAAAGGCTTTTCACTCCACTCTTGACGGGTTTTCCCCAGAGACACAATTTCGGAGCATGCCTGGGAATGCTCATTATTGCTCGAATGTTCGAAGGAGGCTGCCTGGCATCCTTCGATTCCTGTGGACATGTTTGTTCCCTCCCTCGTTTCATGATACTCTTGACGACCTTGGTGATTCCTTTATTTTTGATCGGTGGGGTGTGGGAGAGCAGTTTTCTGTGACGTTCTCCGTCGCCAATTTCATTTAATGGTACATTCATATTATTCTCGGGTTAAATATCAAGGATGATTCCTGTATCAATTGCTCCATAATCTGCAAATTTAACTTGCAAAGGACATTATACAGGGTGAGCCAGAAATATGGTCATTTTTAACACTCGTGTAAAGGTAATAAAAAGTTGTATTTTAAAACAAATTCTTACAAGAAAGTGAAGTACATGACATGCCATTTATTTGTGGAAAAGAACATCTCGGAGATGCACACCATTTCGTCCGACACATTCCTCCAATCTTGGACGCCATTTATTCATGACGTTCTACAACATGGCCACGTCAATATCATTGATTTGGCGTCTGATGTTTTCCTTAAGTTCATGAAGAGTTTGTGGACGGTTAACATTCACTTTCTCCTTTAGATCTGTCCACAAGAAGTAATCACATGCAGTCAAATCAGGTGACCTCGCTGGCCATGGAATATCACCGTTTCTGGAAATGACATGCTTTGGAAAGAGCTCCCTTACAGTAGTCATGGACACTCTGGCGGTGTGGGAGGTTGCAACATCTTGCTGAAACACGTCATTGGGCTCACTTCTGCAAATCTGTTTAATTATCTGGAGGGGAAGTTAGAAACCATATTGATATATCGAGCTGCAGTAACAGTGATGGCATTTCCATTATCGTACTCGAAGAAGTAAGGCCCTATGATGCCGAACGATGAAAGTGCACACCACACTGTGGCTTTGGGACTGTGTAACGGTTTCGTGTGCATTTCTCTTGGGTTTTCGTCTGCCCCAAAAACGAGTATTTTGCTTGTTGACATAGCCACACAGATGAAAATGTGCTTCCTCAGACATGAACAAATTGTTAGCAATCTTTTGGTTTTCATTTCCGTCCATAAATGAAAGCATTCCCTCACAAAAATTATTGCGGGCAATCTCATCATCTTGGCTTAATACCTGGACAGTTTGAATTTTATAGGGTAAAAGTTTAAATCCTTATGCAATATGCGGCGTAGTGAAGTGTGAGAAATTATTAAGGCTGATGCATGCTTTCGGCTGGAGCGATGCGGATTTCTCAAAAACTGACTCCCTCACACGCTCAATGTTTTGTGCCATTCTTACTGATTTGGGTGCTTCCGGCACTGATACTGTATACTGACCCGGTTTCTCTTTTAAAGTTGAACCGGTCCTCTCAAACTTCTGAACCCATAACTTGATAGCATGAACAGAGGGCACATTTCTATGACGTTGAACATTGAAATGGAGTTTGAATTGACGTTGTGCAGCAGTTGCACTATCATTATTCTTGTAAAAAAGCTTTGATAGCGAAAGCGCGTTCTTCACTCGACCAGTTCCACATGGTCACAAGTGTTCTGCCTGCAAAAAAATAAAACGAAATCAGTAAAAAATTAAAAAAATAAAAATGCATGTTATGTACGGTACTTCAATATCATGAATTAATTTATTTTGAATACAATTTTTTATTTCCTTCACACGAATTTCAAAAACGACCATATTTGTAGCTCACCCTTTCACTCAATGGTTCCCAAGTTCAACACAATTTTCATCTTCACAGATTTTATATTCTTCCTCCATCAGTGTCTTCATCTTATTTTATCGTAGTGCAACTGTTCATATTCAAACCTTTTTCATGAAATGTGCTATCAAATAACCTCTATACTTATCTCTACATGCCTTAGCTGGATTACGAAAGGAGAGATCGCAGAGGCTTTTTTTTGCAAGAGACAACTCTTCATGTCTAAGAACACACAAGGAGTAATAGGAAGAAGCAGATTAAGACAGAAGGTGATGACAGCACATATATGGTACTCATAAACAGCTTCCAGGATCGAGT
>NC_136262.1:147345642-147363142 GCF_964187855.1 Myxine glutinosa
GCCATTATGCCTGCCATTTAGATGCACAATTTATAAAGGACAGTGCACCGACAAAAATACTAGTAGTTGTTTGTTGGTGCACTACCATTTATATATTCTGAGCATCAAGCAGGGTGGCAACACCCACCATTTTAAAGTCTTTGGCGTGATTTGGTTTGGGTTTGGACCACACTCGCATCTGAGCTGCCGAGCCTGGATTTGCCTCCAGACTCAGCATTAGTCGGTGGACGTTAAAGATTGGGCGATCTATTGCCGGCAAACAGAACAAATCACTCACACTGCTCTGACTTACAAGGGGCACTGCATCAGCGGCACAGATGCGCCCCCAGCAAATGATAGTCGGTACATCGGAAAAAGAAGAAGAAGAAGAATGCACTGACTAACTTACATCGAATAACCACAAGCAGGGTAACCTCATCGGCTGTTTCGTGTGAAATGCTAAACTCTTATTTAACCAACATAATTACAATGATGATTCGACAAATTACACAAACTATTTTGTAAACTGACCGTCCCGGGCTTCCTCATTACACCATCGTGAAATTGGAGAGAGGCCTATTCTTGGTTGGCCTCATGACTTGAGCTGTCTTCACATTTGCCACAAATCCAAAAGACTAACAATGACGGAGCTTTGTTAAGTGTAAAAATGTATATGTGAAGCTCTTTTAGCATTTACATGCAGGCTTCACATGTCATTTCATTTAATGTTCATACTTGTACTGCAACACTGGGAGAAGACACCCTGAACAAACAGGTACCAATTCCTCCTCAAATCACCTTCCATTGACTATTCCTGGCAGACTGGCAATCTGTCCAAGGTTGGTTGCAGCCTTGAATTGAAACCTTTCTTGAGTTGTCGTGAACGCTCCGATGCTCTGTGAAGTGTCTTGGTGTAATTATTTAAAATTCTTCTTCTTCTTCTTCTTCTTCTTCTTCTTCTTATATCCTAGTGCTGGAGAGCCAGAGCCTACAGGGCGTCCACGCTACCATACATGCCACCAACGTCTCTGAACACTTCACTGTAGGAAACTCGACAGCTGAGCTCGTCCGGCTTCCCGACAAGCTTGTGCTTAAGCTTGCTGGACCGCTGAGGGCTGATGTCATCATCAAGGTGGGCTTCTCACCCTTTGCCAAGTCTATGTGCGCACAGGTGGTGCCATTTTATTCCAGCCTAACGTTTTCATTCTCGTATTAATGTTTTAAACTTGAATTTTAAATAAGTGATTGTTATAACCCTTGTAACTCACAAACGATACCTATGCCGTGATTTTTTAAAAGCTAACGTTTCACTCATTTGGTTTGCTTTAATGTTTAGATTTGTTTTAAATGGAAATTTTTTGAATAATCCAGAATGTTTTCTTTGCTTTGGCTTGAATATTTCCAAACTGTTTCGGTTGGTTACTGTCTGCCTGCTGGTTTCGAATATTAATAATAACAACGTAGTATTTATACAAATCGCAGTCATTATTATGTAAACATTTGACTAAATAATATATTTCATTTCTTTAAAATAATCTTTCTATTTTAATGATTTTATAATGCTCCTACGTCTTTGCAACAAAAAAAGACCCTTGTATGTAATCATAAACTTGAGTTATAATCTGAATCAACTGAGGCTTGTTGTTTTGTTGAGCAACTGAGGTTTTTGTTGTGTTGAGCAACTGAGGTTTGTTGTTTTGTTGAGCAACTGAGGTTTGTTGTTTTGTTGATCAACAGGTTTGTTGTATTGTTGATCAACTGAGGTTTGTTGTTTTGTTGAGCAACTGAGGTTTTTGTTGTGTTGAGCAACTGAGGTTTGTTGTTTTGTTGATCAACTGAGGTTTGTTGTTTTGTTGAGCAACTGAGGTTTGTTGTATTGTTAATCAACTGAGGTTTGTTGTTTTGTTGAGCAACTGAGGTTTGTTGTTGTGTTGAGCAACTGAGGATTGTTGTTTTGTTGATCAACTGAGGTTTGTTGTTTTGTTGATCAAATGAGGGTTGTTGTTTTGTTGAGCAACTGAGGTTTGTTGTTTTGTTGATCAACTGAGGTTTGTTGTTTTGTTGAGCAACTGAGGTTTGTTGTTGTGTTGATCAACTGAGGTTTGTTGTTGTGTTGATCAACTGAGGTTTGTTGTTTTGTTGAGCAAATGCGGGTTGTTGTTTTGTTGAGCAACTGAGGTTTGTTGTTGTGTTGAGCAACTGAGGTTTGTTGTTTTGTTGATCAACTGAGGTTTGTTGTTTTCTTGATCAACTGAGGTTTGTTGTTTTGTTGAGCAACTGAGGTTTGTTGTTGTGTTGATCAACTGATGTTTGTTGTTTTGTTGAGCAACTGAGGTTTGTTGTTTTGTTGATCAACTGAGGTTTGTTGTTTTCTTGAGCAACTGAGGTTTGTTGTTTTGTTGAGCAACTGAGGTTTGTTGTTGTGTTGATCAACTGAGGTTTGTTGTTTTGTTGAGCAACTGAGGTTTGTTGTTGTGTTGATCAACTGAGGTTTGTTGTTGTGTTGATCAACTGAGGTTTGTTGTTTTGTTGAGCAACTGAGGTTTGTTGTTTTGTTGAGCAACAGGTTTGTTGTTTTGTTGATAAACTGAGGTTTGTTGTTTTGTTGAGCAACTGAGGTTTGTTGTTGTGTTGATCAACTGAGGTTTGTTGTTGTGTTGATCAACTGAGGTTTGTTGTTTTGTTGAGCAACTGAGGTTTGTTGTTTTGTTGAGCAACTGAGGTTTGTTGTTTTGTTGAGCAACTGGGGTTTGTTGTTTTGTTGAGCAACTGAGGTTTGTTGTTTTGTTGAGCAACTGAGGTTTGTTGTTTTGTTGAGCAACTGAGGTTTGTTGCTGTTTTGATCAACTGAGGTTTGTTGTTGTGTTGATCAACTGAGGTTTGTTTTGTTGAGCAAATGAGGTTTGTTGTTGTGTTGATCAACTGAGGTTTGTTGTTGTGTTGATCAACTGAGGTTTGTTGTTTTGTTGAGCAAATGTGGTTTGTTGTTTTGTTGAGCAACTGAGGTTTGTTGTTTTGTTGAGCAACTGCGGTTTGTTGTTGTTTTGATCAACTGAGTTTTGTTGTTTTGTTGAGCAACTGAGGTTTGTTGTTTTGTTGAGCAACTGAGGTTTGTTGTTTTGTTGATAAACTGAGGTTTGTTGTTTTGTTGAGCAACTGAGGTTTGTTGTTGTGTTGATCAACTGAGGTTTGTTGTTTTGTTGAGCAACTGAGGTTTGTTGTTTTGTTGAGCAACTGAGGTTTGTTGTTTTGTTGATAAACTGAGGTTTGTTGTTTTGTTGAGCAACTGAGGTTTGTTGTTGTGTTGATCAACTGAGGTTTGTTGTTGTGTTGATCAACTGAGGTTTGTTGTTTTGTTGAGCAACTGAGGTTTGTTGTTTTGTTGAGCAACTGAGGTTTGTTGTTTTGTTGAGCAACTGGGGTTTGTTGTTTTGTTGAGCAACTGAGGTTTGTTGTTTTGTTGAGCAACTGAGGTTTGTTGTTTTGTTGATCAACTGAGGTTTGTTGTTGTGTTGATCAACTGAGGTTTGTTGTTTTGTTGAGCAACTGAGGTTTCTTGTTTTGTTGAGCAACTGAGGTTTGTTGTTTTGTTGAGCAACTGGGGTTTGTTGTTTTGTTGAGCAACTGAGGTTTGTTGTTTTGTTGAGCAACTGAGGTTTGTTGTTGTGTTGATCAACTGAGGTTTGTTGTATTGTTGAGCAACTGAGGTTTGTTGTATTGTTGAGCAACTGAGGTTTGTTGATTTGTTGAGCAACTGAGGTTTGTTGTTTTGTTGAGCAACTGAGGTTTGTTGTTTTGTTGAGCAACTGAGGTTTGTTGTTTTGTTGAGCAACTGAGGTTTGTTGTTTTGTTGAGCAACTGAGGTTTGTTGTTTTGTTGAGCAACTGAGGTTTGTTGTATTGTTGAGCAACTGAGGTTTGTTGTATTGTTGAGCAACTGAGGTTTGTTGTATTGTTGAGCAACTGAAGTTTGTTGTTTTGTTGAGCAACTGAGGTTTGTTGTTTTGTTGAGAAACTGAGGTTTGTTGTTTTGTTGAGCAACTGAGGTTTGTTGTTTTGTTGAGCAACTGAGGTTTGTTGTTTTGCTCGTATGGTTGTGCTGTTCATTGTAGGAGGCATTGCACTGTCCCTTATACCTTACTTAACCTGAGAACCTGAAACATCTGATGGTATCTTCAGGCTGGTAGATCTGTCTCGTCTCCTGAATCTATCGAAGCTTCTACTGAATCTCGGCCTACAGAGTAACCAAATAAATGAAAGACTTTGTATATTATTCTTACAGTGGAAAGACTGCTGCATTGTGTCGTCCCAATGTTATTAAGGGTGGAATCATGGGGTGGTTGGGGAGAGGGAGGGTTATAAGGGGTAAAAGGCTACTTTGTACTGAACTAGGTACCCTGTGGACTTGTGTCAGAATTAGTTGGTCCAGAAATTATCATTTAAAAGCTAGAAGGTTATTTAATGAATTCATGTATTAATATTTCATTGGTTTTAATGGAGGGTCTTGAGACAGCAAAGTTTGGCATTTGATGGCATCTTCAAGCTGGTAGATCCTTCCATTTTTGCTGACTTTAGGCTTGGCCTACACAGCAGCCAAACAGATGAAAAACTTCACATTTTTCAAGTTATAAAAAACTGCAAAACAAGTTATGAAAAACTGCAAAACAAGTTATGAAAAACTGCAAAACAAGTTATGAAAAACTGCAAAACAAGTTATGAAAAAACCTAAACTGCAAGTTATGAAAACCTTTCTGATCCTTTTTTTCAACTAACTTTTTTTTACTTTTTTTTTTTTACTGAAAACTTTTTGACTTTTTTTTTTCGTAATTTTAAAACTTTTTTCTGATCCTTAACTGATCACGTGTCCAAATTCATAAAACTTGCAATGAGCGACTCGTTTTCGAAAAAACCCCCCAAAACCACTAAGCAAACGAGCACATGTAATGTATAGTGCATCGTCTTGTAGTTATTATAATGCAAGTCAGAATATCGGCCAAACAGACGTTTGCTCTTGATTTGTTTTTAACCAATGTGGTTCACCGAGTCCAAAACATTTGGTTAATCGGAAAGGTATTTTGGCCCCCTTGATTACAAGTTGTTTTGTCACTTAGCTGGATACAATTTCGACCTTATTCCTCAAGCAATCGGAAATTGTTGACTTTGGTCTGTGTTTGCGCAACATGCTTAGCCAATGTAAACGCAGGTAAAACCCAAAGAATTAATCCAGTTTTCGAGCGTAAATTTTGTTTTTGTGCCTTTTAAATGTTTTCCATTTTGTACAGAAGTTCTGCCTTTGCAAGGTAGTTTTCCTGGTTATCGGATTACTGTACTGGGTTTTGACTCAAGGGTGTGCCTTTGCTAATATTGTTTCTGCACATAATAAGCTTGAGATGAAAAATGATTAATGAGCCATGTGCATTCATATGTGACCGATTTTAAAGGAGTTTAAAGGATTTTGTTCCTGCTGGGTGTATGAAAGTGAAATTCATATTCATTATTCGTATAAATATTGCACCTGGATGCATACGCCTCGTTTTTTGTTTGTTTGCAGTATGCTAAATGACCACCTGGAATGAGCTGGAAACACCTTAAATAAACTGCTCTCTCATGTACTATGTGGAGCCAGGCCTATGATGGAGGGTAACGGTTCTGTAAGCTGTGACGTCACAACTGCCATACACGGAGACAAGCCCATTCATTTCTTCATCCCTCAGAGCAGGTTTGGTGGCCCCGGAGAGACTGTGGTTCACTTCCTGTTCTACCAGCCGATCGGCCATTTGTGGAAAGAAACTGACTTCTTTCCATGTTCCGTTACTTGTGGAGGAGGTGAGTTGGACTGGTATTTGACATTTATTTAACCATTATTATAACAACTTTTAATGTCTGAAGAAATGTTTTTTTATTCTTCCTAATAATTTCAATTTGACTGAATCTATTTGTGTTAATTAAGTGGATTTAACTTTATATCATTTGATTGTTATTAGTGTGCTGGCAGGATAGCTTCAAGGTATGTACTTGTCTTTGGTCTTTCTATCCTGGGTTTGAATCCCATCCCAGCTTGTTTCACATGCAGGGCGATATATCAATGTGTGAGCCCTCCACAGGATGACCCATCTGCCAGGGGACCTTTGGTGGACATTAAAGATCCCACAGTGTCTCGTGAAAAGTAAGCGAGTTATCGCCAGCACCCTGGACAATACAAATTCCTTACCCAATTGAAGAATGTCAGGCTTGTCCAGCAGGTTCGTGAAAGACTTGGGACAGCATCATTCACCTCAGCCAATCCCATAAGTTGGGAATAATTGGGACCATTGATAAAGAAGACAATTCAATAGTAATGTTACGTTTGTGGGGGTAGGGATGAAATACCATAGTAGAGGTAGAACCGTATAGATTAGCATGGACCGTGGATGCATAGGAAACATTTCGATGTATATAAGCAGGGAAAACTGTGAGCTGAAGAGTGTTTACGTGTCACCACACGGAGGGTGGTTTTGTGTTACTTAAACATGGCGTAAGGATAATTCCCAGTATGTAATTGCCTCCTGTGATTTTCCCCTATGTGTTTTTTACAACTACCAGGCCACCATGGAAAACCCCATAACCAACAACAACAAACTTCCATTAACCAACCATAACCAACACCATTCCCGAACAGAGCCGAACGTTCTCTAATGGACAATTAACCCCACCCACCTATCGAGCAAGGAAAAATACCACGCCCCGAGCTTCGTTATTTGTCGAACCCGACCATGGAGTGATTGGGTGGAACTCAGCAATTGGTCAGGGTGACGTCGGTGTGACGTCAGAGCGAGAAGGTTTGAGCGAGGCAGAAGAAAATCTCTCTCTCAGGATGACTTTCGTCGTGGGCGGTCATGCTTTTGCCCCGGTTGTGCCGGCGGACAGGTGTTTCGTGCCTGTGGCCACTGGTGGAGCGAATTTCAGAGCCCTTGTGCCACTTGGAATAAACGTGGAAGAAGGTGTGGTTGATCTGTGGTGCTCTTCGGGGAAGCTGTGGCCACGCTGTGCTTTCTAGTGATGAATGCGAGGGGAGGACGTCTTGCTGCCGCTTCGTGGCTCAGGGTTCTCGCGTGGTTGCCCGGCGCCATTGTGGACGCGTCGACACTCGGTCCTTTCGCCGACCGACCGGACCCGTTGTCCAAAAGGACAAAAGCGTCCAAAAGTCCTTGTTGAGGCCGGAGCTGAGTGTCGGCCGACTGAGAACATTTATTTTTCTTTTATCTTTCCCCTTGTCCATATTTGTGTCAGCTGGAGGATCCCTCGAGTTAGATTTGTAGTTTTACCTCAGCATTCATTTTTATTGTCTTACTTTTATTTCATTAAATTTCTTATTGTGGCATTTTTATTGTCGTATTGTTGATTTTCCTTGTCTCGTTTCTGTTTTTGTGGGTTTGAGGAATAAACCCTGTGGCTTTTGTCCATGCAGGTAAGCACCCTGGTTTCCTTCGCCCGCACACAACGGACTGACCGCCACTTTTCGGCTTTACCGCCTCAGAGTTTAAACTATTCAGCGATCTGCCGCCCGTGGTTTAAATCACTGCCGACACAACAGTAATTAAAGGAAGAAGAAAAATGTGAAAAAAGTCGTCTTCCTTTCATCAATGATGAAGGGTTTGGTGGGAGGGTAGGGGAGGGGGGTGGGGGGTGAGAGGATTGGGTGGGGGTGGGGGGGTGAGAGGATTGGTGGGAGGGGGAGCGAGGAAAGAGAGACGGGGAGGGGTTTGGAGGGTTCCCAGCGATGGCAGAGAAAAATATACCCAGCTACTTGGAATTATTTATAACATATATATAATAAGGCAGGGTTTTGGGATGTGTTGGACATTGAAAGGCTATATGGAGTTCTTGACCTGATGGTGGTTTCCAGTTTTGTACTTTAATGAATTTTCTGAAATTTGTCGAATTTGTTTTTCACTTGGTAGTTGTGGGTTACGATGTGTGAAGGTGAGAAAAGACATTTAATGCAATTTAATTCCAGGCGAAAAGGCAGCAAAAGGTGAAAATCTTGAAAGGGTGTGTATCGACTTTCTATAGAATGAATGAATGACTGTATATATATACTGTATATATATCTATCTATCTATATATATATATATATATATATATATATATATATATATATATATATATGTATACAGTATATATGTATACAGTATATATGTATACAGTATATATGTATACAGTATATATGTATACAGTATATATGTATACAGTATATATGTATACAGTATATATATATATATATATATATATATGTATATATATATATATATATATATATATATATATATATATATATATATATATATATATGTATATATATATATATATATATATATATATATATATATATATATATATATCTGTGCAGTGTCTGTGTTGTGTTGTCACTGAACTACTCCCTCAAACTTTTGTGAAATCGTACCAAACTTCTGGTGTGCACCTATCTCTCCCGTCGGTATGTACAAAGGGTCTTTAAAAAAAAAAAAAATCCAATCTTAAAAAAAAAATTTTGGGAGGAATTTTTTTTTTCAACTTCAATTGTTTATAAAATGTGATATCACGTATATTACAAATACATTTGTGCATTATCATTATCATTTATCATTTCCCAGTGTGTACCCTGGATTAGAATAGGTACACCGTATCCCTGTGTGTCGTAAGAGACGGCTAAGAGGGTTGGCGTCAGGAAGGGCATCCGGCCATAAAAACATTGCCTCAAAAAGAGAACCATGACAATTACAACTACATGTTGGCAGGGTACAGCCCGAAGTGGAGATCGGTTTCTGAGGTTTGGGACATGGAATGTAGGGACAATGACAGGGAGATCAGGAGAAGTGGTGGAAGTATTGGTCAGAAGAAGAGTGGACATATGTTGTGTGCAAGAGACGAGATGGAAGGGAAGTAGTGTGAGAATGGTGAAGGGTAGGCAGGGACAGAAATACAAGTTTGTGTGGCAAGGGTGCCTGGAGGGCGTGAATGGTGTTGGTGTCCTGTTTTCTGAGGAGTTTGTAGACAGTGTGGTGAGTGTGACGAGAGTGAGTGATAGGTTGATGATGGTGAAAATGATGATTGGAAAGCTCTTGGTGAACGTCATCTCGGGATATGCTCCGCAGGTTGTCGAAGCGATGAAGAAAAGGACAAGTTCTGGTGTGCGATAGAGAAGCTGATGGAAAACGTGAAAGATGAGGAAGTTGTTGTGGTAGGAGGAGACCTAAATGGACATGTGGGAAGGAGTATGGATGGTTTTGACGGAGTTCATGGGGGTTACGGATATGGTGTGAGAAATGGAGAAGGTGAAAGGATTTTGGAGTTTGCTGATGGAGCTGATTTGTTGATTTGTAATACTCAGTTACAGAAAGAGGATAATAAGCTCGTTACATACACGTGAGGTGGGTCGACGACAACCGTTGACTACCTGATATGGTACGTAGGCGAGATAGGGGGCACCTCCGGGACACAAAGGTGATCCCGGGGGAGGAGGCTGTTTCACAGCACCACTTGGTTGTCTGCGACATAAGGGTGAAAGGTGCGAGGAGAGCTCGGCGGGTGAAGTACCAACCGAGAATGAAGGTGTGGAGGTTGAAAGAGGTGACAGTAAGGGAGGCATTAAAAGAGAGGCTAAGTAGGGTAGAGGATGATGTGGTTGAGCTTGAAAGTGGTTGGATGTCAATGAAAGCTAGTCTGTTGGGAGCCATTGGTGAGGTATGTGGATGGACAAAAGGACCACCGAGGCACTCGGAAACATAGTGGTGGGATGATGAAGTTGGAAAGAGGATTGACGAGAAGAGGAAGAAGTTCAAGCAGTGGCAGAAGGCGAAGGGTACAGGAGCACAAACACCAGAGCATGAAAGTTATAAGGCAGCCAAGAAGGCTGCAAAGAAAGCGGTAGCAAAGGCGCAGGAAGCATGTCGGAAAATGTTCGGAGAACGCTTGGATTCGGAAGAGGGTCAGAGAGCAGTATTCAGGATTGCAAAGCAGATAGCGAAAGAGAGGTGTGATGTGATGGGGGTGAGTTGCTTGAAGGATGAAGAGGGACAAATCGTTGTGGACCCAGATGGAATTAAAGGAAGATGGAAAAGACATATGGAAATGCTGTTGAATACAGAGAATGAATGGGATGGCAACATAGAGAGTAACCCAGTTTTAGGACCCGCAGAGAAGATAACTGAGAAGGAAGTTGAGGAAGCGATACAAGCAATGAAGAGTAGAAAAGCGGGAGGGCCGACGGGAGTTGTGGGAGATATGTTGAAGGCAGCAGGAAGTTGGGGTGTGAAGAGAATGACAGAGATCTGTAATCTGACAGTGAAAGAAGGCCGCATTCCAGTGGATTGGGAACTGAGTACCCTCGTTCCTCTATACAAGGGGAAAGGTGACCCTCTGGAGTGTGGCTCGTACCGAGCGATAAAGTTATTGGAGCATGGAATGAAGGTATTGGAAAGGGTGTTGGAGAGGAGGATAAGGAAGAAAGTGTTCTCTGTTCTCATTCGTTTATTCATTCTTATTCGTTCGTTCATTCTTCGACCACGTGTTTCTCCCCCATTTCCCCAGATAGTTTTCACTCATTAACCTTCAATGTTTACACTTTCCCCTCAAGTTATGTATTCCGTCATATTTTATAACACCTTTTTCTTCTTCTTCTTTAAAAGGCTGCTTTCGACTTGCTCACCAAATCAATTCATCCCAAAAAAAATATCCATCTCCTATAGTGCCTTTGTTCTACATTCCCTAAACTCTCCTGCACTCCATCCTCCATCCAGCGTCCTTAAACGTATTTTTAACTCGAAGGTCACAAGAAACTCATTTTGCAATAAATGTTCGTTTCCCATAAATCGTACTTTCAAAAATCCAATCTCACCCCTACCCTCCAAATCTTCCCCATAACCCCTCCCCTCCAAATCTTCCCCATCACCCCTCCCCTCCAAATCTTCCCCATCACCCATCCCTTTCAAATCTCCCCCTTTGCCCCCTCCCTCCTAAACTACCCCCTCACCCCTCCCCGCCAAGACGCCCCCTCGCCCCTCCCCTCCTAGACTCCTGCCTCACCCCTCCCCTCCAAATCTCCCCCATATCCCATCCCTTTCAAATCCCTCCCCTTGTCCCTTCCCTCCCAAACTCCCCCCTCACCCCTCCCCTTCAAATCTCCCCACCCTCATTGCTTCTCAATTTCCCCCCGCTCACTCCCCCTCCTCAAAGCGTCCTCCCCGCTTCTTCCCCCTTCAAACTCTCACCTCCATCTCCCCCAACCTTCTGCCTCGCTCTTCCCCCTCCTCAAATAACACCTCATTGTGGCTCACCCAATCACCATCAAACCTTTTGTCCGCCCCATCCTTCCCTTTCTCCGAGCTATTCTGAAATCTCTGACACACCTTCAACAGCTCTCCCTACCTCTTCCACCTCTTCCACATCTTACCCTACCCCTCCTCCCCCCTGTTCTGTATCTGATGCTCCCCCTTCCTCTTCATTAACGGTATGGACCTCAAACATCCGGGGCCTTCGTTCAAACTTAACCGATCTCTCCATACAGGTTGCTTCTGTCAAACCAGACGTGATCTGCTTAACAGAAACTTTCCTCCTTTATGGTGTCTCTGATTCCATAGTATCTCTCCCGGGCTACTCCCTCCTCCGGTATGATAGACCTGAGCCTCGTCCTGGAGGCGGGGTTGCTATCTTTATCAAAAACTCTCTTCCTCACTCGCCCTGCACTGCACTCTCTCCACCTCACCCCCAGGAATACCTCTGGCTACGGCTTCCCCTTCGCTCCCACCTCTTGTTCATATGTGTGTTGTACCGTCCACCAAACAGTGATGACTCCATCTACATCTCGCTGTCTGATGATATGGACCAACTTCTATCTACTCATCCCAACTCTCTCTTCCTCATATGTGGTGATTTCAACTGTCATCATGCCAGTTGGCTGGGTGTGGGTACCTCTCTCACCAGCCATGGCTCCTCAGCAAAGGACTTCTGCGACTCACTGGGACTGACACAATCTGTCAATTTCCCGACCCGGATCTCAGTCAACGGAACATCTTCTCTTCTGGACTTGGTTATGACTAACTTCCCTGAAAATGTCTGCTGCTCTTCTTCTGCTCCGATCGGAACATCTGATCATGTCCTTGTTAAAGTGGACATCTCTCTGACCATCCTCAGGGAGCCTGCTCAGCGTCGACGAGTCTGGCATTTCACTCAGGCCAACTGGCACGGTCTTCAAGCAGCCATCAATCATCTGGACTGGTCTCCCATCTCTACCACCTCTGACATCAACTCATCCTGGGAATTCTTCCAAAGTAAATTGCTCTCTCTCATGCACAGATTTATCCCATCTCGTCTTCAGTTGTCATACCCTTCCTCCCGTCCATGGTACACGGAATCTTGTGGTGAGGCTGTTGCCCAGAAACAACTTGCCTTCGTCTCCTGGAAAGCAAATCCAACGGAAGGAAATCTCATTTCCTTTCACAAAGCCCGAAACAAGTGTGTGTCCACCCTCAGGAGAGCCAGGAAACAATATCTCTCCGTTCTCAAGACCGAACTCTCTTATCTGTCTCCCTCTTCCAAATCCTGGTGGCGTCTGGTCAAATCCGTTTCTGGTGTTTGTTCCCCCTCCATCCCCTCCCTTACCTCAAACGGCTACACAGCTGACTCCGCACGTGAAAAAGCTGAATGCCTCAACTCTGTGTTTGCCTCTAAATCTTGTGTCCCAAACCCATCCCTCTCTGTACCCACCATACCCAGTCGTACCCTGCTGCTCCTGGACTCCGTGTCCTTTCCTCCTGACAAGGTGGAAAAGTTTCTGTCAACCCTCGACTCTGATTCTGCAACTGGACCCGACGGCATCAGCCCACGGGTCCTAAAATCCTGCTCTGCTGCTCTATCTCACCCTCTCTCTGTTCTCTTCACCCTCTCTTTTGCTCAAGGTCAACTGCCATCTGCTTGGAAATCAGCCAACATCACCGCTTTGCACAAAAAAGGTGCAAAAACAGATCCTAGCAACTACAGACCAATCAGCCTTCTCCCAATTATCAGCAAAGTCATGGAATCCATCATTGCTTCTGATATGAAATCTTTCCTCTTCTCCAATGGCTTGATCTCTGATCATCAATTTGGTTTCAGACCAGGTCACTCTACTCTGGACATGCTGCTTCTGCTGTCTCAACAATGGATGGAGGTCCTCAATGCCAAACAGGAAATTAGAGCTGTCTCCCTCGACATATCACGTGCCTTCGACACGGTCTGGCACCCCGCTCTGCTCACCAAACTCTCCTCCTTTGGTATCCATGGAAATCTCCACGCATGGCTGGCGGACTTCCTCTCTAGTCGTCGTCAACGTGTGGCCCTGAATGGGTTTCTCTCATCTCCTCTTCCTGTTCAGGCTGGAGTTCCCCAAGGCAGTGTTCTGGGCCCCGTGCTTTTTCTGGTCTTCATCAATGATCTCTCTGACTCTCTCGAAAATCCTCTCTATCTCTTTGCTGATGACTCCACTCTCTGCCGCTCCATTCCTCTTCCCTCAGATCGGCAGTCTGCTGCCTCCTCACTCTCTGAAGACCTGGACAAAATCACAGACTGGTCAAACAAGTGGAACATGTCTTTCAATCCTGACAAATCTCACACTCTTACTATGTCTCTCCGAAAAGATCGACTGGACAACCCTCCCATCTACTTTCTCAACAATCCTCTCCAAGAAGTTCTGTCGCTCAAGATTTTGGGTCTCACTATCTGCCATGATCTTTCTTGGGAAAACCACATTTCCAAGCTGGCCTCCAAAGCCAGTCGCCGACTGGGCATCCTCCGTCGTGCGAAGTCCTTCCTCGGCACACCTGAGCTCCTCACCACATACAAGGCTTTCATCCGCAGCTCAATGGAATACTGTTCTCCCCTATGGGCCGGTGCTCCTGCCTCACACCTAGCTCGGCTTCACGCTGTTGAAACCAAAGCTTTCAGAATTATTGGAATCTCCCGCGATGAAGCTATCTCTGAGGGCCTTTCACTCACTCACCGCAGGCAGGTAGGTGGTCTTTCTGTCTTCTACCGACTCCTCTCCGGCCTTGCACCCCCAGCTCTCTCTGTGCTCTGTCCCCCAAATATTCCTACAGGTCGCACAAGATCTGCCAGCAACCCTCTGATGGTTAAACTGCCGAAATCTCGGCTCTCCGCTCACCTTCACTCTTTCATTCCTCTTTTCTCCCGCCTCTGGAACAAACTCCCTCACTCCCTTCAATCCCACTCCTCCCTCCAGGTCTTTAAAACAGCTGTTCACCACCATCTCTTATCTTCCCCCATCCAAAACCTTGATCTTTTCTACCCCCGCTAATTCACCCCAGATCCACCTTGTTTGAAATTCCAACTTCTTTCCTGGAAGTCCTGGCAGTGTCCATATGTTTTATACCTCTCCCACTGCCCCCTTCCCACGCCCCCCCCCCCCCAAAGCCCTCGCCCTCTCTCAGATCTCTCGATGTCTCCATGTCTCTCGGTCCCTGCTCTCAAATGTTGTGTTTGTGTCCTTCCCCCTCTCTCCCCATCTTGTCTACCGCTCCCTATGTTATATGTTTTATGTGTCGGTTTGTCTTTCTGTGTGATTAATGTTCGCTCTTTCACGAGCCTCGATATTGTATACAAAAAAAAAAAAAAAAAAAAAAAAAAAAAAAAAAAAAAAAAAAAAAAAAAAAAAAAAAAAAAAAAAAAAAAAAAAAAAAAAAAAAAAAAAAAAAAAAAAAAAAAAAAAAAGTGAAGATCGACGAAATGCAGTTTGGATTTATGCCAGGAAGAGGAACGACAGACGTGCTTTTTATTGTGACGCAGTTGCAGGAGAAGTACATGGAGAAGAGGAAGAAGTTGTTTCTTGGGTTTGTTGATCTGGAGAAAGCATTCGATAGGGTTCGACGCAAAGTATTGACATGGGCAATGAGGAAGTTAGGAGTGGAGGAATGGTTGATCAGAGTAGTGATGGCAATGTACAAAAGAGCGTGCACAGCTGTAAGGACGAAGGACGGGAACAGTGGTGAGTTTGAGGTGAAGGTGGGAGTGCATCAGGGGTCGGTACTAAGTCCACTACTATTTGTAGCTGTGATGGAGGTGCTGGCTCAGAACGTAAAGGAGCGTTTACCATGGGAGTTGTTGTATGCAGATGATCTGGTGTTGATTGCGGAAAGTATGGATGGACTGAAGGAAAAGATGAACAAGTGGAAGGAATGTATGGAGACAAAAGGTCTGAAGGTGAATATCGGAAAGACGAAGGTGATGGCAAGTGGTAAAGCATGTGGTGAGGTGGAAAGAACTGGGAAGTGGCCCTGTGCTGTGTGCAGGAAGGGTGTCGGAGTGAACTCAATTCAATGTACAATGTGCGCTGAGTGGGTTCATCAAAAATGTAGTTGTCTGAGAGGGTCATTAACCAGTGTGGCAGCTACATTCAAATGTAAGGTGTGCACAGGGGGAGCTGCAGATGGGGGAAATGTTGAGTTGGATCTTGGAGACGGTGTGAAGCTGGAAGGTGTGAAAACATTTTGCTACCTCGGAGACATGCTGAATGGAGAAGGTGGATCAGACTCGGCAACGGTTGCTAGAGTGAGATGTGCATGGAAGAAGTTTCGGGAACTGAATGGCATGCTGATGAGGAGGGGAGTGTCGTTGAAGCTGAAGGGAAAGGTGTATGCTGCATGTGTGAGAAGTGTTATGATTTATGGGAGCGAGACATGAGTAATGAACGTAGAGCAGCAACAAAGGTTGGAAAGGGTGGAAATGCGAATGGTTCGATGGATGTGCGGAGTGTCGTTGAGAGAGAGGAAGACAAATGATGAATTGCGAAAAATGATGGGAATAGAGCCTGTGATTGATGTTGTGAAGAGGAACAGGTTGAGATGGTGTGGTCATGTGTTGAGGAAGGATGAAAGTGACTGGTTGAGAAGAGTGATGGAAATGAATGTAGAAGGAAGTAGAGGACGGGGAAGACCGAGAAAGACATGGCCAAAGATGGTGGAAGAAGAAATGCGGGCAAGGGGGTTAACAAGGAGAGATGCAGAAAATAGGGCAAGATGGAGAAGATTGTCATGGGGGCCGCAAGGCTAACCCCCGCTCTCGCAGGGAAAATGGCCTTTAAAATGCATGTTGTTGTTGTGTTGTATTATCATTGTTTGAATTATGATTGGTGTAAACCATGACAAAACAGCAACTCAGGTACAGTCATCTTTACAGTCACGTGAAAAAGTAAGTACACCCCATGTAAAGTTTTGACTTTTTAACATATTTCAACATACAGCTATTTGATCTTCATTTCAACAATATTGAAAGATAAAGGTGATATAATATAACAAATATCATGAAACATTTACATTTTGTAGTCCATTGTATAATTTAAATGAACATAAATGCAAATTTCGCATGTGGAAGAAGTAAGTACACCCTTGGCTCTAATAGGTGGTATTGCCCCCTTTGGCAGAAACAACCTCAAGTAGGCATTTCTTATAACTGTCTAACAGTCTCTGCCATCGACTGGGAGAAATTTTTGCCCACTCCTCCATGCAGAATTCTTTCAGCTGTGCGATGTTTGAGGGGTTTCTTGCATGCACATCTCGTTTCAAATCCCCCCACAACATCTCGATGGGATTTAGATCCGGGCTTTGACTTGGCCATTCCAGAACCCTCCATTTCTTTCTTTTCAGCCATTCCTTGGTGGATTTACTGGTGTGTTTAGGGTCATTGTCATGTTGCAAGGTCCATCTTCGGTTGAGCTTCAACTTTCCGATAGATGGCCTCACATTATCCTCAAGCACCCTCTGGTACAATGAAGAATTCATAGTGGATTCTATGATGGTGAGCTCCCCAGGCGCTGATGCAACAAAGCTGCCCCAAACCATAATGTTTCCACCACCATGCTTTACAGTTGGTATCAGGTCCTTGTGGTCAAATGCTGTCTTTGGTTTTCGCCAAACATGTCTTCTGGTACTGTGGCCAAATGGCTCGACCTTTGACTCATCTGTCCAGAGCACATTGTTCCAGAAGTGCTGGTCTTTGCCTCGGTGTTCATTGGCAAACTTTAGTTTTGCCCTGATGTTCTTTTTGGACAGCAAAGGTTTCCTCCTGGCACACCTCCCATGTAGATCAAATTTGTGCAGCCTCTTTCTAATGGTAGACTCGTGCACTTTGACATCAACAGTGGCAAGAGCTACCTGTAGGTCCCGTGATGACATTCTGGGGGTTCTTAGAGACTTCCTTTAGCATCTTGCGGTCTGCTCTCGGGCTGATCTTGCTTTGCGGCCTGGCTTGAACAAGTTGGCAGTTGTTTGGAATCTTCTCCACTTGTAAATGATCTTCCGGACAGTCGAATGATTGATTTCAAATTGTTTGGAGATCTTTTTAAATCCCTTCCCAGACTCGTAGGCATCTATAACCTTCTTTCTGAAGGCCTCAGAGAGCTCTTTTGATCTAGGCATGGTGACGCCGCACACTTCAACAACAAAGAGCAAACCAAACGAAATGTCTGAGGTTTAAATAAGACAGGTTCCTCCAAG
>NC_136262.1:147365642-147483142 GCF_964187855.1 Myxine glutinosa
CTCCCTCCTGAGTTTGTGTGTGACCCACTCCCCCCCCCCCGTGTGTTTGTGTGTGACCCACTCACCCCCGTGTGTGTGACCCACTCTCCCCCGTGTGTGACCCACTCCCCCCCCCCCCCCCCCCCCGTGTGTGTATGTGACCCACTTCCCCCCCCCTCACCCCCATGTGTGTGTGTGTGACCCACTCTCCCCCATGTGTGTGACACACTCTCCCCCGTGTGTGTGACCCACTCTGCATGAAGTGGGAGGGAGAGGATTTGAGCTCTTAAAGTCACATTTTACATGAGATGTAATAACACATTTCAAACTGTATTTTCCATGTGCATGCACATGCATTCACATGTTATCAGAAGTAAATACATTGTGTAGATTACAATATTTGTGGATCTGATAAATTGCCAGTAACCATTTTGTGAAACTGAATATGCAGGTGCAGCATCTAACTCAATATGTCGAAATGTCACACAAGTCCATGCCCGTGGGATTCCCACGGGTGACCCCACGAGTAATTTTTAAAAAGGCGTCACTGCAGATTACATCATTGACTTTAATTGAATACTCATTCCAGTATTTTGACACCCAATTTGAGTTTTGCTGCAGCTTTTAACAGTCATGATTGCCTCTGTGTGAGGTATGTTGTCCAATGTGCAAAATTATAAAAAAAGTTGTCGCTGTATATCATGTCATTGACTTTTGCATGATACTTCAGTTGAAAGTTGAATCAAGTCTCCCAGTGAGGAGACCAAACGTTGCTCCACAGCAGACAGCTGCAATGATACACATTCGGCGCCGAGTGAAACAACACCTATTCCTGCGACTACTATCTGCCTTCGGACACCTCCACGGATTTCTTTCCCCTTCAATTTCTTTTGGCACAACTGTAGCGATGCGAGTTCTTTTTCTTCCACCAGATCGGAAAAGTCAGTTTCGATAATACCTGGGACTTGTCTCTTCTTTGGATCCGAACCTAAATCACAGGACACTAAAATACCACATTGTGGAACCACAACTTCTACCATTTCCACATCTAGCTCCAAGTATCCAATATACGGAATGTACGTCTCATTTTCCGTTGTCAGCTTTAACCTGCCTTCTGCATCTTTAGCCGTGTCAAAATGACCTTTCAACTTATCCTCATAAAAAGCTTCAGTCGCTATTGTCACCATAGAACTGGTATCTGCTAACCCATTAATCAATACTCATATATTTATCAAACCTTATTGGTATTTTTTTCCTTATTGGTAAGATCACAGGAGGCAAATTACACACTGGGGAATTTATTTTTTTTGTATACTGAATCGAGGCTCGTGAAAGAGCTGACATTTACTTCACAAACAAATCAACCAGACAAACAAGATATATAAAAAGAGGGAGCGGAAGACAAGAGAAGGGGAAGCACACAAAAACTTGAGAGCACACAACATTTAAGAGCAGGGAGATGTGTGGGAGGGAGAGGGCTTGGGGGAGGAGGCGTGGGAAGGGGGGGGGAGGGGAGGGGGGAAGGGGTGAGGGGAAGGGGTGAGGGGAGAGGGAAGAGGGGGGGATGGGGAGGGTGAGGGATGGGAGGGTGAGGGATGGGAGGGGGGAGGGGGAGGGGGTAATCTTTAAGCCCAATAATTAATGAGCACAATGCCACGCCCCTTATGGCGACATGCAAACGCTCTTACCTGGACAGACGGCCTACTTACGTACATCGAGATGGCTTCTTCGCGGCATACGGAGCATTCTAAACCTACACGATTCTAACTTTCCTTAGGTATTCCATGTCTACCCACACAAACGTAACCAGAATATCTTGCCCTATAGTTGCATCATTGCTTGCAAAAAAGTTAAAATATTTTTAATGGCAAAAAATTTTTTTACAACACAAATCCAAAGCACTTCTCTATATCCAATGTTTTTGCTTTTGTTCAATATTGCCGCCAATATTCAACCAACAGTGCTGCTCCATAAGTTTGGTGAGTGCCCATCAGTGCACCCTGCCAAGGCACTCTTTATGGCAGGGCCTCCCCGTTTAAAGCAGGTTCCGTCTTGCTCTTGCATGAGAAACATTCAGACTTGTAACGACCCATTTTCCACAAAAAAAAACATTTCATCGTGGACTTATCCGGCTGCCTCTTTGACCGTACTCGTTCAGCCCCCCAGGTTTGGTGTTCTGCCATCTGTTGTCATTGTTCTGCCAAGGCCTCCATCATTGCCTTTTGCTGTACCATCAGCTGATTTAAAAAACGTCCCGAGGTTTGGTCGTGACACCGTCTACCACTACATTGTCAATGTCAAACGTCTCGTCTCCTTGCTTGACTGCAACTTTTCGAATGCTAGGTTTTTTGGGCCTATTTCAGACGTGTACTGCAAAGCCAATTCTCGTACTTCCAGAAAGGATGTTTGTGAGTACTCCTTCACATGTTTCTTAACCTCCCAGCAGAATCGGGCATCATTGACGTCCTGCGAGAATGGCTCACACAACATCTCATCACTTGACAAGACTTTCCTGGGGAAAGATGCTCCAATCTATCAACCAACAAATGCACTAAGGCATTTGAGGAGTCACCTAGGGTCTCGCCATCCTTTGTGCTGTCGTTCATAGAACACCTTCACCAATTGCATTAGGCTTACTCTCTCCCCAAACACACAATCTCCAGTAGCATCCTCAGGCGTTTTTTACCGACCTGCATTTCATTTCGGCCCTTGCTGGACCATCCAATCAAGAGAGTAGAAAATTGACATTCTCTCGCAGGTTGGAGGTCAAAACAGAAACTGGTTGCGTAGCATCTTCCATCCAATCCTTTTCCGTCTCATCCCCGTTGAATCGACGTAGGTTGCGCTCACATGGTCACTGGTGCGGGAGTTTTCTGATCAGGGTTGTTACTGACGGTGTCTTTTCTCTTGTTCTCCTTCTCCAGCCCCAACTGGGCAACTTGCAATTGAAGGGCTTCCAACTCATCAATTGACTCGGGCTCCGGCTGTTTGCCCCTCGACCCCCGTCCCAGCATGGTCAAGTTGATGTTTTGATAAATGAGTTAAAGGTTATCAACATATACAATCAGTTCCGTTGTCCCAACTGTTGCAGCCGGATTGGCTGCCTCTCCATGGAATCCAGAATTTTGTTATCCCGTTCGTCACCTCCACCCCACTCCTGGTACCAAAATTGTAAGTTGAACAACCCCTCAGAGATGACATAAGACTGTTGTTGTTGAAAAATGTGTATTATGAAGAGCAAAGAAAACGGCAACCAATCCGGCACTTAAACTTCAGTCCATTAGCTACTATGGATGGCAATGGATTTCTCAACCATCGAGTTGTGAATTATCCATGGCCGCTTGCAGTCGCAAGTGACCACAGCTTCCTGACGTAATACCTGGTTCGGTAATTCTTACCACTGCATTGATACAAGAGTGGTCTCCTTTGAAACAGGATTTCTGACCCAGTCACAAGAATAAACCTTTTCTGGAAGTAGTCAAACTTGGTAGTAACTCTTCCTCTTCCTACTTCCTTGGCCTTCCCCCTCCTTTTTCCTCCTTTTTCTCCCTTCTTCCTCCTTCTTCCTCCTTCAATGAGCGTTGGCATTTTTGTAGATGGTACAAACCACAGTCGGAGGTAAACCTAATAACCCGGCAACATCAACTGCACGTTCACCAGCATCCATTAGACAAATAACATCTAATTTCACTTACAAGGTAACACTTTTATGCTGCCTCTTAGCCACTCTACAATGCAGTACAGTACATACTTTTTTATGCAAGATGCAAAGTATTGTAGTTATTTTGGCGATTATGCAATCTCCTGATTTGGTACTTTAGCGATGTATTCTGGTGTCTTTGTCAGTCTACTAAGCTCTGAAAACGCTCGAGAATAAAAATGATCTTTTTTTCAAAACGATATAAGTGAGTCAAAACTCCATAATTTATGAGCACTGCGAAAATATGCGAGTACAGCGCGGAAGCCTGACAAGTACAGCAAAATATATGCAAAATGGCTTCGGCAACTGGGTAATGGCAAACTAACAGATGTTGAATTGCCACCTGAAATGTGCATGACCTTGGATCTCGATGCCCTCATTCATTGGACATGCCAAACACCTCACTAACAATTGGAGCAATCCACATCAGATGGCCGAGTGAACAATTCTGGCACCATACAACGCAGTGATCAACAGCCAAGTTGCCACAAGTTTTCCAGGTGAAGAGTGGCGTTGTTGAGTGCTGACACTTACAAATGCCAAAAATGGTGTGTCAATCCCAGTCGAGTACCTCAATTCACTCAATGTTTTTGGCTGCCCTCCTCACGTGCGCGGCTTGAAGTATGGAATGTTCATTATGCTGTTGTGTAATCTGGTGCCAAATGATGGTCTTTATTGTAGTACACAACTTTTGGTTCAACAAGTAATCAATGGCTGCTTATTGCAAGCAACATTTGCAGCCACAAATAAGACTGTGCTGATCCTGTGCATTCCACTGATCTTATGCATTCCACTGATGACACCTTTCCATTTGAGTGGCAGTGTCGACCATTTCCCATATCGCCTCGTCTTCAGTAAGACCATTAACAAGGCTAAGAGTCAAACACTACAGCTTGTTGGAGTGTACCTGTGTGAGCTCATATTTACACATGGTCAGCTCGATGTCGTCGTGGACCGCTTCTGTCATCCACACAACATTTGTTTTGCAATTGCAGGTGAATGCAAGAACCAAAAAAACATAATGTAGATTACATTGAGATATTATAAATTATTTTGCATTCTCTTGACATTGACCGAGTTCCCCTTCATGCCCATGCCAAGATTTTATCGCCATAAAAAATATATCAAAGGCTGCAATCAATGTTCCAGTCATAATTTGACCACTCTCTCTTTCATAACCTTGAAAGGAACGCTGCAATGGGCTGATTGGAATACATCACTGATGGCTTACACATAAAGAGATAACATAATTTTGGAAGCAACGCCGAGTTCTCAATATAATATGTTCTCAATAATTGAATAGTGTAAAAAACACATGGGTCAACAGTCATCAACGAACGACTACTGCAGGCAACAATTGCAAGAATACACAAAACGGTGCTAATTCCCAGCATTGTAATGCAGCCCACTGAGGAGTCCTTCCCATTTATTTGACGACACCAATTTCCAGGACAGCTCGCATATGGAATGATGATAAATAAATAAGGCTCAATATCAAACTTTGCATAGAGTTGGAGTGTACCTGCATAATCCAGTTTCACACATGGCCAACTAACTATGTATTGTTGCTCCCTACGAAATCTAATGGAATGTCACCAGCAGAATGCAGACATGTATTACGTGTGCAACAACAAATATGTTGGCGGCAATATTCAACAAAAGCAAAAACTTTGGATATAGAGAAGTGCTTTGGATTTGTGTTGCAAAAAATTTTTTTGCCATTAAAAATATTTTAACTTTTTTGCAAGCAATGATGCAACTACAGGGCAATATATTATTGTTACATTTGTGTGGGTAGACATGGAATACCTCAGGAAAGTTAGACTCGTGTAGGTTTAGAATGCTCCGTATGCCGCGAAGAAGCCATCTCGATGTACGTAAGTAGGCCGTCTGTCCGGGTAAGAGCGTTTGCATGTCGCCATAAGGGGCGTGGCATTTTGCTCATTAATTATTGGGCTTAAAGATTAATTCCCCAGTGTGTAATTTGCCTCCTGCGATCTTCCCTTCGGTTTTATTACATTCGACCATCCAGGAAATCGAGGGCTCAGTAAAACCACGACATCGGTGTCATGGGCTCATTCGCTCACCATGCCGCCAGGTCCGCAGAAACGGCATTTGCCGATTGGCAAGGGAACAACGTCATCCAAACATTCCCGAACAGAGATTAGACTCCGCCCCCGATGACTCGTAATGAAGAGGCCATGCCCCGGCCTTCGTGATTGGTGGAGGCGCTATGAATGATGGAATAGCGCTCAGTGATTGGACAGAGTGTGACGTCAGCGGTCGAACATTCTAGAACTGAAGGAAAAAGGAGCCGTCTGCCCATCTTGGTCTCTTTGTCCTGGCGTTTGTTGGTGGCAGTCACATTTCGCTTCTCTTTTTACCCTGCGCTCGCGAAGCGAAAAGTGGGGTTAAGCATTCGTTATGCGTATGTGTGCCGTGTCTGCATTTTAAAAATTCATTTTCTCGGCAACCTTTGGTCCGATTGACACGAAATTTTACCATAGGAGCGCCTCCGCCTGTAGAAATTTTTTATTCATAATTATGATGTCATAGGTCATGTGGTATGGACGCCATCTTGGAAAAACGTTTCACCTCTATATCTCCGAAACCGCTCAATGGAAAAAAATTGAAACAAGGCTCATTGTGAAGTACTCTCCATGGGGAATAAAATATGTTCATGGTGATGTCATCGGTGCCTTAATTATGATGTCATAATTCGACGAGTACAACGCTTGATCTGATCAGTATGAAAAGAAAAAAATTCCTCCGCAGCTGTTAGTCCGATTGGCACTAAATTTTTAGAATATGAGCGGCGGCTCCTGTGGAATTTTTAAAATAATAATTATGACGTCATAGGTCTCATGGTACAGGCGCCATCTTGGAAAAATCGAAAAAATGTTGCACCTCTATATCTCCGAAACCTCTCCATGTAAAATGTAAAATATATATATATATATATTGTCAGCATTCTGGAAAGATAAATAAAATATATTTGTCAGATGTGGTGCGTTTAACATAACTTAAATAAATATTTATTTCAGAAAGAAATAGGATGAAGAGTGAGAGTTGAGAAAAGTTTTGGGCATCAAGGCCCAACTAGACCAAAAGTCAATGACAGGTTGACATCAATGGATAGCACGAGTTGACGAATAGCAAAACGCTTTATTAAACTTTCAAAATGTGCTTCTTTTTGCACACAGAAGCGCACTCTCCCTTCCCAGGGGATCTTTTCTGAGGTTGTCACAGAGGTTAGAAAGCTACAGCTCTTAAAAAGGAACTCTGGTGTGGGTTTCAAAGCACAAACATTATTTGAAACCACCCTTTGGGAAGTTCTACCACCTGAGGCCTGGTGCAAATTTATTATGCTTTGGAATACCTCACGCACAACAAAGGTCACCTGTGTTGCAGTCCTAATGCCTCTTTTCTGTTGTAGTCACCTGTGAGCTTGACCTTTTATTAGCTTTTTCTGGTTAGATTGGTTTTGCCTTCAATTATGCCAGACTATCTGCACCTTCCTGAGGCCCTCACAAAGGTATAAAGTTCAGCTTCTTGCTAATAGTTCCCGACATGGAACAACCCTTGGTTTAACGGACCATTCATGATTCTTACAGCTGTGGCCAGTTTGTTACATCAACAGATGGAAATGTTGTAAATGCCACATGCTGTCAAGACGTCATCACCGTTTGAATCATTTACAGGGGATTCAAACTGCACTCAAGAATTCTTGGGAAAACTCACTTGTGGAATCTTACTGAAAACATGGATAAAATGCCTTCACATGAACACAAACTGGATAAACTTACATAAAAAATAACACTTTACAATAAAGTTTAAATGGCCATCACAAGCCGAAGGGAGGAGTCTTTAAAGATGAACTCAAAATGTTATCTCTGTTGAGGATTTATACCGAGAGACAGGTGCATTATCCATTTTTAAATACAGATAGTATGCAGTAAAGATTGATTCAATAGGATGGTGTTGAGGCACTTACATTTCAGGTGTCTAGTCTGGGTTGGATTCCTGACCCGACGATAAACTGTCAGATTGGTGTTTCTCAGTCAGGGTGTTGCATCATAAAGTGTGCCATCCCTCAGATCGATCTAAAGATGGAAGTCCCATCTACTCGGCCAATCCAGTGAACAAATTCCATTCCACCATCATTCTTTTTTTCCTTTTTTTTATACAAGATCGAGAGCTAACATTGGTGACAAAAAAAAAAAAAAAATGGACACATAAGAGGAAATAAAGGGAGCAGGAGACAAGATGGGGGAGAGAGCGGGAAGCACACAAGTACAACATTTGAGAGCAGGTACATTGGGAGATCTGTGGGAGGGAGAGGGCTTGGGGGGAGGTGGCATGGGAAGGGAGGTGAGGGGGTGGGAGAGGTATGTATATATATATATATATATATATTTGAACCAACAGCGGTCACTTTTGTTTGCCCCTGCCAATATACATGAACGATAAAGCTGTTAAGCTGGGTGTCTCCTCTGATAGCTTTAGCTTTGGTATGTTAAAGATCCCACGGTGTCTTTTTTTTTTTTTGAGTAGTTGTTTTTTTTTGGTTTTTTTTGTATACTGGATCGAGGCTCGTGAAAGAGCTAACATTTATCACACAAAAAAATCAAACAGACACACAAAGTATATAATAAGGGGAGTGGTAGACAGGATGGGGAGAGAAGGGGAAGCACACAAACAAAATATTTGAGGGCAGAGACATCGGGAGATCTGTGGGAGGGAGAGGGCTTGGGGGGAGGAGGCGTGGGAAGGGGGGTGGGGGGGGGGTGGGAGAAGTATAAAACACAAGGACACTGCAAGGACTTCCAGGAAAGAAGTTGGTATTTCAAAAAGTGGATCTGGGGTGAAATTGGCGGGGGCAGAAAAGAAATGTGTCTTCACGAGGATTGAACAAATTACAAATTTGAGTTATTTGAGTTACAAATTACTGAGTTATCATGAGGACTGAACAAATTACAAATTTGAGTTATTAGAGTTACAAATTACTGAGTGATCACGAGGACTGAACAAATTACAAATTTGAGTTATTTGAGTTACAAATTACTGAGTTATCACGAGGACTGAACAAATTACAAATTTGAGTTATTTGAGTTACAAATTACTGAGTTATCACGAGGACTGAACAAATTACAAATTTAAGTTATTTGAGTTACAAATTACTGAGTTATCACGAGGACTGAACAAATTACAAATTTGAGTTATTTGAGTTACAAATTACTGAGTTATCACGAGGACGGAACAAATTACAAATTTGAGTTATTTGAGTTACAAATTACTGAGTTATCACGAGGACTGAACAAATTACAAATTTGAGTTATTTGAGTTACAAATTACTGAGTTATCACGAGGACTGAACAAATTACAAATTTGAGTTATTTGAGTTACAAATTACTGAGTTATCACGAGGACTGAACAAATTACAAATTTGAGTTATTTGAGTTACAAATTACTGAGTTATCACGAGGACTGAACAAATTACAAATTTGAGTTACAAATTACTGAGTTATCACGAGGACTGAACAAATTACAAATTTGAGTTGTTAGAGTTACAAATTACTGAGTTATCACGAGGACTGAACAAATTACAAATTTGAGTTGTTAGAGTTACAAATTACTGAGTTATCACGAGGACTGAACAAATTACAAATTTGAGTTATTTGAGTTACAAATTACTGAGTTATCACGAGGACTGAACAAATTACAAATTTGAGTTATTTGAGTTACAAATTACTGAGTTATCACGAGGACTGAACAAATTACAAGTTTGAGTTATTTGAGTTACAAATTACTGAGTGATCATGAGGACTGAACAAATTACAAGTTTGAGTTATTTGAGTTACAAATTACTGAGTGATCACGAGGACTGAACAAATTACAAATTTGAGATATTTGAGTTACAAGTTACTGAGTTATCACGAGGACTGAACAAATTACAAATTTGAGATATTTGAGTTACAAGTTACTGAGTTATCACGAGGACTGAACAAATTACAAATTTGAGTTATTAGAGTTACAAATTACTGAGTTATCACGAGGACTGAACAAATTACAAATTTGAGTTGTTTGAGTTACAAATTACTGAGTTATCATGAGGACTGAACAAATTACAAATTTGAGTTATTTGAGTTACAAATTACTGAGTGATCACGAGGACTGAACAAATTACAAATTTGAGTTATTTGAGTTACAAATTACTGAGTTATCACGAGGACTGAACAAATTACAAATTTGAGTTATTTGAGTTACAAATTACTGAGTTATCACGAGGACTGAACAAATTACAAATTTGAGTTATTTGAGTTACAAATTACTGAGTTATCACGAGGACTGAACAAATTACAAATTTAAGTTATTTGAGTTACAAATTACTGAGTTATCACGAGGACTGAACAAATTACAAATTTGAGTTATTTGAGTTACAAATTACTGAGTTATCACGAGGACGGAACAAATTACAAATTTGAGTTATTTGAGTTACAAATTACTGAGTTATCACGAGGACTGAACAAATTACAAATTTGAGTTATTTGAGTTACAAATTACTGAGTTATCACGAGGACTGAACAAATTACAAATTTGAGTTATTTGAGTTACAAATTACTGAGTTATCACGAGGACTGAACAAATTACAAATTTGAGTTATTTGAGTTACAAATTACTGAGTTATCACGAGGACTGAACAAATTACAAATTTGAGTTACAAATTACTGAGTTATCACGAGGACTGAACAAATTACAAATTTGAGTTGTTAGAGTTACAAATTACTGAGTTATCACGAGGACTGAACAAATTACAAATTTGAGTTATTTGAGTTACAAATTACTGAGTTATCACGAGGACTGAACAAATTACAAATTTGAGTTATTTAAGTTACAAATTACTGAGTTATCACGAGGACTGAACAAATTACAAATTTGAGTTATTTGAGTTACAAATTACTGAGTTATCACGAGGACTGAACAAATTACAAGTTTGAGTTATTTGAGTTACAAATTACTGAGTGATCATGAGGACTGAACAAATTACAAGTTTGAGTTATTTGAGTTACAAATTACTGAGTGATCACGAGGACTGAACAAATTACAAATTTGAGATATTTGAGTTACAAGTTTCTGAGTTATCACGAGGACTGAACAAATTACAAATTTGAGTTATTAGAGTTACAAATTACTGAGTTATCACGAGGACTGAACAAATTACAAATTTGAGTTGTTTGAGTTACAAATTACTGAGTTATCATGAGGACTGAACAAATTACAAATTTGAGTTATTTGAGTTACAAATTACTGAGTGATCACGAGGACTGAACAAATTACAAATTTGAGTTATTTGAGTTACAAATTACTGAGTTATCACGAGGACTGAACAAATTACAAATTTGAGTTATTTGAGTTACAAATTACTGAGTTATCACGAGGACTGAACAAATTACAAATTTGAGTTATTAGAGTTACAAATTACTGAGTTATCACGAGGACTGAACAAATTACAAATTTGACTTGTTTGAGTTACAAATTACTGAGTTATCATGAGGACTGAACAAATTACAAATTTGAGTTATTTGAGTTACAAATTACTGAGTGATCACGAGGACTGAACAAATTACAAATTTGAGTTATTTGAGTTACAAATTACTGAGTTATCACGAGGACTGAACAAATTACAAATTTGAGTTATTTGAGTTACAAATTACTGAGTTATCACGAGGACTGAACAAATTACAAATTTGAGTTATTTGAGTTACAAATTACTGAGTTATCACTAGGACTGAACAAATTACAAATTTGAGTTGTTTGAGTTACAAATTACTGAGTTATCACGAGGACTGAGCAAATTACAAATTTGAGTTATTAGAGTTACAAATTACTGAGTTATCACGAGGACGGAACAAATTACAAATTTGAGTTGTTTGAGTTACAAATTACTGAGTTATCACGAGGACTGAGCAAATTACAAATTTGAGTTATTAGAGTTACAAATTACTGAGTTATCACGAGGACTGAACAAATTACAAATTCATGCATAAATCACCTTCAGTCGAATGTCAGGCCGGGTCACCCCGTTCGTGAAAGACTGACTGACCACACAAGCAGTTGGGGATAACTCTGGGCAATTAAAGAAGTTGTGAAGATACATGGTAAAGGTTAATATGATGTTCCATCAGTCCACATATATCCTTTGGAGGCACAGCATTTTAACTAATGTGTATTATGCAAAAGCCGAGCAGCATTCCAACATTCCATACTCGTAAAACTATTCGTCACACTTAAAGCGAGCATACGTTTTATCACCATGGTCCACCCTCATCAATTCAAAATGATCACGTAACCTGGAGACACGTGAGCGGAACATAAGACAAATTCGAGCTCTTTCTTACTCCTTCTTGGAGCAAAACATTCTGGAATGTGTCCTCGCTCTGGAAGTTTATCTCCGCATAAAATGACAAATATTACAAAACGGAATTGGTTCCAAAAGCTATGCACGGTTTTGCAGGTATGGGCTTGTTGTGCCTTTTCCACCTGTGACGTTTTTCGCTAGTGTTGATGGGGTGAGCTAAGTAGTCACACGAGTCAGCATGGATGGATCATTCTTCTTCGCGAGACAGCATCGTATTTTCCAGTATCTCTCTCTCTCTCTCTTTCCCTTTATCCATTTGTTGTAACTTGATTTAAAGTATGGTTTAAAAGCAAGTGAATTTTGCACAACACCAGAAATGTATAAATACTAATTGTAATTGTTTAAGGACCTTAGCTTTTGCAACACGCATGTTAACAATTATGACGAATGAAAAATATTCCCCATGAATGTCTGGCAGGATGGCCGAGAGGTACGCACACTTGCTTTGAAGCTGTCTAGGTTGGGTTTGCATCTCGGCCCAGCTACATTATGTCATCTTGGTGTTTCACAGGCAGGGTGACTCCTCAATGTGTGTGCTGTCCCTCGGATGGACGTTAAACTGAAAGTCCCATCTGCCTGCCCGCATCATTTGGTTGATGTTAAAGATCGCACTGCGTCCTTCACGAAGAGTAGGCGAGCTATCATCCGCACCTTGGCCAAATTACAAATTATTGTCTTTGTTAGGGATTTACCTCCCAGCCCACCGCCCCCCCCCAGCCCCCCTCCAGGGATGATCATTTGACCAAACTCAGTTACAGGATAATTTATTAAAGGGAGGGTACATGTACATGGGAAAGCTGCCATGTAAGCAAGTAACGGGCCAGGTTCTCAATTAGTACACAGCAGACCAGGGTTTATATACTGTATAGAAAATAATGAAAGGAGACCTAGTAACAGAGCCAAATGTATGAAATCCCCGACATCTTAACCTCTAGACTCTAGAGGTCATTGCATCAGTGGAACAGCCAAGCTCTCAGCCAGTGATGGTACCCCACAGCCTTGTGCTGCATGCAAAAGAAGAAGACCACAAATTATGAGCAGTTTTCCTTGGAACTTTTTATGAATCCAATATTGTGCTTCCAGGGCATGGCAGGATAGCCGAGAGGTATGCAGACTGGCCTCTGAGTTCTCTAGCCTGGATTTGAATGCTGACCCAGCTATATATTGTCATCCTGGTGTTTTTCAGGCAGGTCCAGGCATCATTGTGTGCTCTTTCCCTCAAATGGATGTTGCGCTGGGTGTCTGGTCTGCCTGCCAGATTCTTCGTTGTCTTTATCGAAGAGTGAGCGAGTTATCACTGGCAGTCTGAACAAATTACTAATTTCTGCTTTTAAATCACTTTGAGTTGAACATCAGGCCTGACCAGCCGATTAGTGTAAGACTTGGGCAATAAACTTTTCACAACAAAACCCCCAAGAAGATGGGAATAACTAGGTCCGTTAAAGTAGTCGTACTAGTTGCTGTATAGTTACATAGATTACACATACATCGCAACACGATTCGCTAGTTCCGTGTAAACGGTGCCGGTTTTCTCTGAAATTTTGAAATGTTTCAAAAAGTGCACTTTATCCCCCCCCTTTCCCTGGTTTGATCTTTTTAAGAGTGCTCCATTAAAATTGTTCCAATTTCCCTGCATTCTCCCAACATGGGTTAAACCACCTAGTGAAAGCCTGAATTCCACCACCAATTCCTTATGCACGCTTCAAGCTATGCTGATGACATAACAATTAATTATATATATATATATATATATATATATATATATATATATATATATATATATATATATATATATATATATATATATATATATACTTGGCATTTAATATGGAATTTTTTCTTTTTCTTGACGGGTTTACTTTCTTAACTCAGTATATCAATCTGGTGAGTTTCTTTTACACTTTGGTGATTTATTTGTTAAAAGAACCATGTCACTGGTCTGTCGCAGCAAGAAGTCAACAACAGGATTATATCAGGTGGCGTGGCAAAATGTACGGACAGGTGCATTTGATGATTGGCTTCACAGTCGGGTATACAAGGGTTGTTGCGTTCTGTATTAGTGGAAAACAACTGCTGCACGTCTCCAAAGGTTATTGCCGCTTCCTCTGGAGATGGTCCGTCAACTCGACAATGCTGTTTGTCATGGAGTGGTGGCTTTACGAAATTACGGCATGAAACAGCGTGCTATTGCTCGGCAGTATGGCATCACTCAAGGTCAGGTGTCAAAGATCCTGAAACGAAATGCTCAGAGGGGGTGTCCCTACTCCAATACCGAGGCCAGGACGTCCACGCAGAACCACAAGGAGAGATGATCGCCAGCTGCACCGGTTAGTCTGCAATGGCCGTACCAAGTCAGCTAATCAGCTTAGGGCTGAGTGGCAGCAACTGACAAATGTGCCTGTATCCAGAAGGCTAGTCAACCAACGACTGGTTCAAGCAGGCTATCGTGCCAGGCGTCCCCTGAGAAAGCCACGCCTGAACTGACAACACAGGCAGCGCCGATTGCAGTGGGCCAGAGAGCACCGTCAATGGCAGCCAAGACACTGGAATCATGTGACCTTCAGTGACGAGTCTAGATTTCTGGTCTATCGTCAAGATGGCCGCGTCCGAGTGCACAGACAAGTGCATGAAGCCCACAACGAAGATTGTATAGTGCCAAGAGTCCAAGCTCGAGGTGGTGGGGTGACCGTTTGGGCTGCTTTTCATGCAGGGGGCAAAACTGACCTGGTTGTTCTGAATGGAAACCTGAACCAGTTCAAGTGCAGGGTCATTCTGGAAGAAATATTGCTTCCATTTGCTCGTGCAGCCTTTCGAGGAAACTTTGTCTTCCAAGATGACAATGCATGGCCTCATCGTGCTCGCATGATCCAACACTTTCTTGCTGACCGTGGTGTTGAGCATATGGAGTGGCCTGCCATGTCCCCGGATATGAATCCGACAGAGAACTTGTGGGCAGAATTAACGCATCAAATCGACAACTTGGACCAGCAGCCGACCTCTGTGCGTGAATTGCAGCAGACTATTGTCACTGCATGGCAAGCGATTCCTGTCCAAACCTTGGCAAATCTCGTGAACAGCATGCCTCGACGTGTACATGCTCTCCTGAATGCTCGTGGGGGTTACACGAAGTACTGAACTGTAATTTTACTGTCCGTAATCCCAGTCATAATTTAGCTTTTGTTTTTGTTGAAATTGTTTTTGGCTAATGTGCAAAATAAAGAGATACTTCTGGAAAACGTACAGAAGTTTAACAGTACTGTCCGTGAATTGAGTTCGATATCAGTTTGCATCACTTTCAAGGATCAATTTATTTGCTTCGAAATGTCAAATGTGGTTTTTGTTTCTTTTAAAGGTCACTAACAAAATCTCGAATAATTTCAACATAATTCCAATGAACTTTTGGTTCTAAGACATCTTGAAAAGTAAGTTCACCCCCACAAAAAAAATATTCCATATTAAATGCCAAGTCTGTAGATATATATCGATATATATATATATATATATATATATATATATATAAAACACAGTTTGTGTGTGTGTATGTGTGTGTGTGTGTGTGTGTGTGTGTGTGTGTGTGTGTGTGTGTGTGTGTGTGTGTGTGTGTGTGTGTGTGTGTGTGATGTTACCGATAGACTCCTAAACGGAGAGGCTTACGTGCTTGATATTTGACATGGACATGGCCATTGAGCGTGGGACGAACATGGCCGCTCAAAATATTTGACGATCCATATTTTTTATTCATATTTACCTCAGCGCATTTCAGCGCACGGAATCAGAGCAGGTGGGCGCTGATTCGCTCAGAGCGATCACGTGATGACGCTATGACGCTATGAACGATATGACGCTATGAACGATATGACGCTATGAAAAAAAAAAATCGCTATGACGCTATGAAACGCTATGACGCTATGACGCTATGAAAAAAAAATCGCTATGACGCTATGAACGATATGACGCTATGAACGCTATGACGCTATGAAAAAAAAATCGCTATGACGCTATGAAACGCTATGATGCTGTGAACGCTATGACGCTATGACGCTATGGAAAAAAAAAATCGCTCGCTCTGCCAAGGGGCTCGCTCCCCCCCCGTTCCCCTCCCCGCCCCCCCCCCCCGCCCGGCAACTTCTGCTAGTATATATATATATATATATATATAGATATGTATGTGTATATATATATATATATAAGTATATGTATTACAAACTCCTGCCCAAATCACCTTCATGTGAACACCATGTCTTGCCAGCTGGTTAGTGAAGGACATTCTCCAAACCTACTCCTTGGCTGACCCGACAAGAAGGTGAGATCAATTGGGACTATTAAAGTGATAGTAGAGTCGTAGAAGCAACTGTGCAATTAATTTAACGATGCTGAGTGCAGAGAAATGTAGTTTTTTGAGGGGTTTAAATGTGAAAATGTCCACAAAATGTCCCAAATTCCAGCCATTGTATGACATCTTGTGGATTTCTATACCTTACGATGTGTGTGATCACTAGGTTTCTTCACAGTTTTAAGTTCTTTTGTAACATCCGAGCATGACCAAACATTCTAATTTGCATGATTTTGGAATGGTGTGCAATCTAAAGAAACAATACACGATCTTCATTTGCCGGTTATCAGCAAATAGCATCCTTTAGCTCAGCAGTGTGAGGCCAGATGCATTGTGGGTGCCATATCATTGTGGCGACAGCAACTTTGTCCTCTTGGAAAAGACGTATGATGTAACATTTGTGTGTACGATACAAGATCGGAGGGCTCTTCTCTTTTTACATTCACATTCCCCAGCTGCCATAAATTGCTCTCCGATCACGAGAGTTGTGAGAAAACCTTTCACTCTCCACATCTGATTTGAATGTGCTCCGTGCTGTTGGCCGTAGCTTCTTCGTGTTCAGCTGCATCTGACGATCAGCTGCAGGAAGCATGATTTCTTTCAGTTGGTGAAACTCGAGAACATTCTGGAACTCACTCACGCTGTGATTCCACATACATATGTATAGTCACCGACTCCCTATGGGGAATAAGATATGGTAATGATGATGTCATCGGTGCCTTCGTTATGACGTCATAATTCGACACATACAACACTTATCCATCCGTTTATTATAAAAAAAAATTTCAGCAACTGTTGGTCTGATGGACACGAAATTTTCACCATAGGAGCGCCTCCTCCTTCAGACTATTTTAATGATAATCATGACGTCATAGGTCATGTGTTGCAGGCGCCATCTTGGAAAAACCGAAAAACGTTGCACCTCTATATCTCCAAAACCGCTCTATGGGAAAAATTGAAACGTGGCTCATTGTAAATAACTCCACATGGGGAATAGGTGTTGTTGACGATGTCATTGGTGCCATAATTATGACGTCATAATTCGACAGGGACAACGCTTCGTCTGATCAGTTTGAAATTTATTGAGCATGATCTATGCAACAATTATTTAGAGAATATAAATTTATGATGTCATCGCTCACGTGGTCTGGCAGCCATATTGGATCAAAAAAAAATAAACGTTCAAAAACAGAAGACTTGGCTCGCACCAAGTTGACTGCGCAGGGTCAGTATTCTATGAATACCATCGAGTTTGCGTATGTGGAACATGACTGCTATTGTAATAACATACATTTATTTGTTTCACAATCTGACTATTTTCAAGGATTTGTCTTCAAATCTTCAAACGACATTTGTAAACTTATCAAAAGAAATACATAATCTGCTCATCAATAATGATCTCCAGTCTCTCCTTGTTCCAAAACAACCAAGTCATAGCTTTGGACAATGTATTCTTAATTTAGCTTGGTCCTTTTAGTGGAACTTCTGACGGCACATGCGTGTCCAATTGGCCATCAGTTGATGTGTTTAATGTCATGGCCTCATAGATTTCAGTTATGAAGGGTACCGTGACATTTATTGAGCACAAGCCGTCACTTTTTTCAACATGCTGCAAAAGAATTGATTATTTTTTTTCCCCAAAATTCCATGCAATTCTCATGAGACCCGATATAAATCTGACGAGTATCTCATAAGAAATTCTTGTGAGTGTCACCAGGATAATATAGCATGATAGAAATAAAAAGGACACACACCATTCAATGTGTTCATACATGTGTACGAGGATAATCTTATAGACATTGCCATTGCACAGCGTTGGCAAGAAATCAAACATAGAATGCCTGGATAGTATCAGGGCATTCAAAGTGGATCCTATAACGGAAAAGCCTTCCTCCTCGGACTGCAGGTGGCTCTGTGAAGAAGTAGTCTTGAGCAGTTACCAGTTACATTATAAATATCATATTACCGTTGATTTTAATGCATAAAGGCAGGAGAGGCCTAAAATATACTGTGTGTGGAAGCTCTCCGTGTGGTCATAGAGCCTGCCGGGCCTCATTTATTGATGCGAAATGCACCTCGTGGGTCATGCCGCGTTTCGTTGGCCTGCTATAATGAAGTTCAAAAGTGATGATTTACAAATTTGTCCCTGTTTCTGGTGCTTCTGTCTGGCATGGCAACCTGTAGCTAACTCTTGGTCATAATACATCAAATCAAAAAACCCTGACTTTATGAAGGACTCACTTATGGGTCATGTCTCATACGTGCTCTTAACATCTTATCTCTGCCCAATTGTTGCCCGGCTACCTCTCTATCAATTTAACCTCGCCCCTTCCATGAGCCTCGCTCTTGTAAAGAGGAAAGGGAAAATCTTTATTCCACCCAAGAGTTTGCTCAAGATGTTGTTATTACAGCGGTGTATGAAAGGTTCATTGTGTAAGCAGCGTAGTATATATTTACCCTTCACTCATTCGCAATTGCACCTTGGAAGGATCATTACGTTATTCTGTTATGGGATGCTGATACCTTGGACGATTTTCACCTTCTTTTCCTCACGTTGAAACTCTTAATTGATGCTGAAGAAGAGGTATTCCAAGGCAAAGTAGTATTCTGTTGTCAGCGCCCTGCCTTTCCATGTCAAATATTTTATCACAATACAATTTTAATGAGTCATTCTTTTATTTATATTTAGCCTTGGATGAAAAGGAATCGTTGAGAATTATATCAAACTAACATGAATACATAAAATGAATGCAATTTAACAATACTGTACAGCAAACTATTTTACCATTTCAGCACAACATCAAAGTTCGGCTCACCTGAATTGCCAACCCTTATGTTAGACCGTATTGATGCTTTTGAGACCTTTTTAAACACGGAGGTGAGAAGGTTAATGGGAAGTCTGAGCAGGGTAACTGAGGGACATGTAGAGAGATTACAGACTGGCAAGACAAAGGAGTATCAGCTTGGACAAGTAGTTAGACATATGGTTGAGGGAAGAATACACGAGATAAGAAATTCTCAACCGTCATGGATCGGACACCATGAGATGGTGATGGACCTGGTGTTGAGAGATTGAAGAGATGAACAACACAGGGCAGACACCGGGAAGTTATTCCATAAACGAGAGAAAATGGGAATGAAGGAGTGGAGGTGGGGAAGGAGAGAATGAGCTAATGGCCGGCTACCTGATGAGAAACTGTGAACCGGCAGGGCCAGGTGAGGGACACAGGGCAGATGGTGAGGGAGGAGCGAGGCCCATTCTATGTTGATCGAGGACTTACCAGACCACAGGAGAGATGGTGAGGGAGGAGTGAGACCCATTCTATGTCAGTTGAGGACTTACCAGTCCACAGGACAGATGGACCCATTCTATGTTGATAGAGGACTTACCAGACCACAGGAGAGATGGTGAGGGAGGAACGAGACCCATTCTATGTTGATAGAGGACTTACCAGACCATACGACAGATGGTGAGGGAGGAGTGAGACCCATTCTATGTTGGTAGAGGACTTACCAGACCACAGGAGAGATGGCGAGGGAGGAGCGAGACCCATTCTATGTTGATAGAGGACTTACCAGACCATAGGACAGATGGTGAGGGAAGAGGGAGACCCATTCTATGTTGGTCGAGGACTTACTAGACTGCACGGCAGATGGTGAGGGAGGAGTGAGACCCATTCTATGTTGGTAGAGGACTTACCAGACCACAGGGAAGATGGTGAGGGAGGAGCGAGACCCATTCTATGTTGGTAGAGGACTTACCAGACCATAGGGCAGATGGTGAGGGAGGAGCAAGACCCATTCTATGTTGGTAGAGGACTTACCAGACCACAGGGCAGATGGTGAGGGAGGAGTAAGACCCATTCTATGTTGGTAGAGGACTTACCAGACCACAGGGCAGATGGTGAGGGAGGAGCGAGACCCATTCTATGTTGGTGGAGGACTTACCAGACCACAGGGCAGATGGTGAGGGAGGAGTGAGACCCATTCTATGTTGGTAGAGGACTTACCAGACCACAGGGCAGATGGTGAGGGAGGAGCGAGACCCATTCTATGTTGGTGGAGGACTTACCAGACCACAGGGCAGATGGTGAGGGAGGAGTGAGACCCATTCTATGTTGGTAGAGGACTTACCAGACCACAGGGCAGATGGTGAGGGAGGAGTGAGACCAATTCTATGTTGGTAGAGGACTTACCAGACCACAGGCTAGACAGCCAGTGAGAGTATAGATTACCCTTTGACTCAGTCTCCTGGTGGGAGCCTATTAGACTGAACCTGTAAGCCTGAGGGCCTTGGATTCAAATCCATATTTCCAGGGATGGCCGGGATGGCGGGGGGAGCGAGTTGGAATGCAGCATCATCAGCACATTTGTAAGCGATGGGGTGTCGTGTGGACTTTATATTTAAATACTTGTGTTATCATCGTAAGTTAATTTTTGAAATCCGTGTTAATGTCCCAAGTAATTCCAGGTAGTCGATTATCTTTGCACTTGTGACTTGTGATGACTTTCCCTTCATTTTTCTTAAGATAATTGAAAATCCCATAACTACCCCTGATCCTATTTTGTTTTTATATCCATCCTGTTACCGAGTACACCGACATCACATCCTTCACCTCATTCCATATGTCAATCCTCAACCCCCCCCATTTAGCTTTTATGTTACCCTCGATGTCTTCATTGTAAAAACTGTGAATTATGTTCTGTTTATTTGTAATATCTTGATGTTTGTTGCCTCAATCCTCGAGAATAGTCATACACACAGGGTTTGTCTGGCGGTATGAAGGTTGCTCAGTTGGTGTACTACAATTGCAGTACATAATGAAGGAAAGGAGGAGGTTGGGGCAGGGCTAATGAAGTGTTGCTCCTATTGCAATTAGATCTGTGATTACCCTGCGCTCGTGAAGCGAAAAGCAGGGTTAAGCATTCAGTTACGTACGTGTGCTGTGTGCCGTACAGGAAGGGCATCCGGCCATAAAAACATTGCCTCAAAAAAAGAACCATGACAATTACAACCACGTATGGGCAGGGTACAGCCCGAAGTGGACATCGGTTTCTGAGGTTTGGGACATGGAATGTAGGGACAATGACAGGTAGATCAGGAGAAGTGGTGGAAGTATTGATCAGAAGAAGAGTGGACATATGTTGTGTGCAAGAGACGAGATGGAAGGGAAGTGGTGTGAGAATGGTGAAGGGGAGGCAGGGACAGAAATACAAGTTTGTGTGGCAAGGGTGCCCGGAGGGCGTGAATGGTGTTGGTGTCCTGTATTCTGAGGAGTTTGTAGACAGTGTGGTGAGTGTGACTAGAGTGAGTGATAGGTTGATGATGGTGAAAATGATGATTGGAAAGCTCTTGGTGAACGTCATCTCGGGATATGCTCCGCAGGTTGGTCGGAGCGATGAAGAGAAGGACAAGTTCTGGTGTGCGATAGAGAAGATGATGGAAAACGTGAAAGATGAGGAAGTTGTTGTGGTAGGAGGAGACCTAAATGGACATGTGGGAAGGAGTATGGACGGTTTTGAGGGAGTTCATGGGGGTTACGGATATGGTGTGAGAAATGGAGAAGGTGAAAGGATTTTGGAGTTTGCTGATGGAGCTGATTTGTTCATTTATAATACTCAGTTCCAGAAAGGGGATAATAAGCTTGTTACATACACATCAGGTGGGTCGACGACAACCGTTGACTACCTGATGGTGCGTAGGCGAGATAGGGGGCACCTCCGGGACACAAAGGTGATCCTGGGGGAGGAGGCTGTTTCACAGCACCACTTGGTTGTCTGCGACATAAGGGTGAAAGGTGCGAGGAGAGCTCGGCGGGTGAAGTACCAACCGAGAATGAAGGTGTGGAGGTTGAAAGAGGTGACGGTAAGGGGGGCATGAAAATAGAGGCTGAGTAGGGTTGAGGATGATGTGGTTGAGCTTGAACGTGGTTGGACGTCAATGAAAGATAGTCTGTTGGGAGCCGTTGGTGAGGTATGTGGATGGACAAAAGGACCACCGAGGCACTCGGAAACATGGTGGTGGGATGATGAAGTTGGAAAGAGGATTGACGAGAAGAGGAAGAAGTTCATGGAGTGGCAGAAGGCGAAGGGTACGGGAGCAGAAAAAGCAGAGCATGAAAGTTATAAGGCAGCCAAGAAGGCTGCAAAGAAAGAGGTAGCAAAGGCGCAGGAGGCATGTAGGAAAATGTTTGGAGAACGCTTGGATCAGAGATCAAAGATCAAAGAGGGTCAGAGAGCGGTATTCAGGATTGCAAAGCAGATAGTGAAAGAGAGGTGTGATGTGACGGGGGTGAGTTGCTTAAAGGATGAAGTGGGACAAATCGTTGTGGACCCAGATGGAATTAAAGGAAGATGGAAAAGATATATGGAAATGCTGTTGAATGCAGAGAATGAATGGGATGGCAACGTAGAGAGTAACTCAGTTTTAGGACTGGCAGAGAAGATAACTGAGAAGGAAGTTGAGGAAGCGATAAAAGCAATGAAAAGTAGAAAAGCGGGAGGGCCGACGGGAGTTGTGGGAGATATGTTGAAGGCAGCAGGAAGTTGGGGTGTGATGAGAATGGCAGAGATCTGTAATCTGGTGGTGAAAGAAGGCCGCATTCCAGTGGATTGGGAACTGAGTACCCTCGTCCCTCTATACAAGGGGAAAGGTGACCCTCTGGAGTGTGGCTCGTACCGAGCGATAAAGTTATTGGAGCATGGAATGAAGGTATTGGAAAGGGTGTTGGAGAGGAGGATAAGGAAGAAGGTGAAGATCAACGAAATGCAGTTTGGATTTATGCCAGGAAGAGGAACGACAGACGCGCTCTTTATTGTGAGGCAGTTGCAGGAGAAGTACATGGAGAAGAGGAAGAAGTTGTTTCTTGGGTTTGTTGATCTGGAGAAAGCATTCGATAGGGTTCCACGCGAAGTATTGACCTGGGCATTGAGGAAGTTAGAAGTGGAGGAATGGTTGATCAGAGTTGTGATGGCAATGTACAAAAGAGCGCGCACAGCTGTAAGGACGAAGGACGGGAACAGTGGTGAGTTTGAGGTGATGGTGGGAGTGCATCAGGGGTCGGTACTAAGTCCACTACGATTTGTAGCTGTGATGGAGGTGCTGGCTCAGAACGTAAAGGAGGGTTTACCGTCGGAGTTATTGTGTGCAGATGATCTGGTGTTGATTGCGGAAAGTATGGATGGACTGAAGGAAAAGCTGAGCAAGTGGAAGGAATGTATGGAGACAAAAGGTCTGAATGTGAATATAGGAAAGACGAAGGTGATGGCAAGTGATAAAGCATGTGGTGAGGTGGAAAGAACTGGGAAGTGGCCCTGTGCTGTGTGCAGGAAGGGTGTCGGAGTGAACTCCATTCAATGTACAATGTGCGCTGAGTGGGTTCATCAAAAATGTAGTGGTGTTACATATTTATGTGAATGTATGTGAATTACCATTCAGGTCTTTGCTTATCCGTGTGTAGTATATTAAGTTGTTGTGTAGTTGTTGTGGTTGGAGGGTCAGGAGCCCTTCTGAGGGAGTGGCCGGAAACGGAAGTGACCGGAAACGGAAGAGGAAAAGACACGAGGAAAAAAGGACGAGTATTATTCTTCCTCGCCCCGCTCCGACAAAAGGTGGGATCGACCTTGCGCTGCGTGGAACAGCGGCGTTCCGAAGCCTGGCTGGCGAGAGGAATTACCGGAACGTGTACCTGCCCGGTGGAGACGTCAAGTTGACGTGGGGCCGTGCATCGAACCCGCGTCTGGCCTCGTTCGCGGCACCGTCCAAACAGACGCGTGCGGGTCGCACGTTGGGGCCTAACGCGCCTTGCAAGCGGCGTGGGGTTTGGCGTGCTCTACCGTATCCGCTTCGCGTGGCCACGAGGGGCTGCAGCCTCGGTGCCTGGTACGATACCTGCCCGGTGGAAAAACGTCCACCCGGGGTTCGTTCTACCGCCCGAGTGCGGTGACGGCGACCATCATCTTGGTCAGGAGGGGCCCAGAGACATTGTGCGGGACCGAGACCAAAAGGGTGTCGTGAGTACTCACCGGGACACACGTATATAAGATGGCCATCTTACTCATAGGGAATTGATTGTGGCTGGGGAATTGTTGATGGTAGTGTATTGTTGATTGCTCGGGGAAAATCTCCGTGGTTGTGTCATTGAAATATTGTTGATGGTTGTGTATTGTTGATTGCTCGGGGAAAATCTCCGTGGTTGGGTCATTGAAATTGTATGGTATCATTACCATTGGAAATATATCCTTGAACGTCAGTTGTCTCCTGGGGTGAAATTCATATGGATTGCGTGGCGAAAGCGCATATTTAATACAGCTTTCTGGCGAAGTTCCTCTCACGGTCCGGGGGTCACCGAGACCAGGTATTCACCGAGGGGACCACGTAACAGAATTGGGGGCTCGTCCAAATTACGATTTGCGGTTTCGCAATTGGGTCTACGTCCGGGATGTAAAATTGTATAAAATAATAAAATAATAATTTTTTATTAATTAAAATTTATTAATTAATTATTAATTGGTAATTTTTTTTTTTGAGAAATTGGGGTAAAGTCTTGGGTGAAGGTTAACAGGTGTTAACGATAGGCACCATGGCGTTTGTGGCACAGAACTTTGGGGTAACCCCGAGTGAGGCACAGTTCCGAGCGTTGCTAAAGTCGGACCTCTTGAAATTGGCCAAACATTTTAACTTGGAGGTCCGAACTAATTTGAGGAAGGCAGAGTTGCAGGCCACGGTGATACAATCTATGGTGGGATTAGGAACATGGGACGAGTTAGCCTGGGAGTGGCTACCCGAAGAACCAGAAGACGTTGAGCTCCGGAAACTGGAGTTGCAGTTACGGAGCCAGGAACGGATTAAAGAAGAAGAAAGGAAAGCAGAAAAGGAAAGAGCAGAAGAAGAAAGGAAAGCAGAAAAGGAAAGAGCAGAAGAAGAAAGGAAAGCAGAAAAGGAAAGAGCAGAAGAAGAAAGGAAAGCAGAAGAGAGGAGGGAAGAGAAACAAGCGGAGGAAAGGAGAGTGGAACGAGAACTCCAGGAAAGGTTAAAAGAAGAAGAAAGGAAAGCAGAAGCAGAGGAAAGGAGAGTGGAACGAGAACTCCAGGAAAGGTTAAAAGAAGAAGAAAGGAAAGCAGAAGCGAGGAGAGAAGAGAAACAAGCAGAGGAAAGGAGAGTGGAAAGAGAACTCCAGGAAAGAAGAGAAAAGGAACAAGCAGAGGAAAGGAGAGCTGCAAGGGACCTCGAAGCAGAGGAGAGAAAAGCGAAAAGGGAATTAAAGGAACGTGACATGGAGCTTCAGCAAGAAATCAAATTCAAGGAGCTGGAGTTAATGAGAGAACGGGGAGAGGCACCACCCTTGCTGACGGGGTCGACACCTAACCAGAAAACCTGGGATGTGGGCAGACATGTGAGGCTGGTTCCACCGTTCAGTGAAAAAGAAGTCGCGAAATTTTTTCCACACTTTGAGAAAGTGGCTCGACAATTAAACTGGCCGGAGGAGGCCTGGACCATACTCGTACAAAGTGTGCTGGTGGGGAAAGCTCAGGAAATTTATTCGGCGCTACCAATGGACCAATGTGCAGATTATGAGGTACTGAAGAAGCACATCCTCAAGGCCTATGAGTTGGTTCCGGAAGCTTACAGGCAAAAATTCAGGAATGCCAGGAAGAGGGAGAGTGAGACCCATGTGGAGTTTGCCAGAGTGAAAGAAAACATGTTTGATCGGTGGTGTGAGTCAAAAGGAGTCGGGAAAGACTTCGAGACATTGTGGGACTTGATCCTGGTGGAGGAATTCCAGCAGTGTGTCCACGAGGACATCAAAGTGTACCTGCAGGAAAAGAAGGTACCAAAGTTGTGGGACGCAGCCACCATGGCAGATGATTATGCCTTAACCCACCGAATAGGGGTCCACGAACCTAACTCCTCGCCTAGATCTCCGCAGGGGAGGTGGGGAACAGCAGGTGCGGAGAACGACCATACATGGCGGCGGCCTCGAGATGATTATGGGGACAACTATGATACCCCACCGGTTCGAAATCAGAGGGATGCGGGCCCAAGACAAACTTATAGTTCGGGGGGCCCGAGGCAGACCCCGAGTTTTTCCTCCGGGCCTACTTGCGCGTTTTGCAAGAAACCTGGACACTTGATGTCCAGTTGTTACCTCATGAAAAGGGACAACCCAGAGCGGAGTCCGACTATTACAACTCCGAATGCGATGGCTAGCGTAAGAAATCGCCATCAAAAGGGTTACCAACCATTTATTTCAGAGGGGTTTGTGTCACTGGATGGAGCCTCGACTAACCGGAGACCGGTTAGGATATTGAGGGACACAGGGGCCCATCAATCTTTAATGCTTGAAGGCATTTTGCCATGGTCCGAGGAGACGGCAACGGGGGATAGTGTTCGTTTACAGGGGATCGGGGGCGGTGTTAGTGCTCCCCTTCAGGTCATCCAGTTGGAGTCCGATTTGGTGTCAGGACCGGTCACCGTCGGTTTACAAGCCACGCTTCCTGTAGAGGGTGTATCTGTGGTTATCGGGAATGATTTGGCCGGGGGTCAAGTTTATGGTAACCTGAGGGTTGGTAAAGAGCCCAGCAGGGAAAATAACATCACACCAGCTCGGGATGGCGACCAAAGTGCCAAGTTATTTGTAGGGGGACTGAACTTCAAAACAGAGGAAGAAGTTCTGACCTCTGTCTTCAACAGATATGGGCCGCTGGTGGAAGTGCGGTTGGTAAGAGACTGGGAAACGCAACAGTCAAGAGGGTTCGGCTTTGTCACGTTTGCCAGCACAAAAGACGCCAGAGAGGCAGAGAAGAATTGGAATGGCAAGGATTTGGAGGGTCGGACCATAACAGTAGGGAAGGCATTTCGTAGGCGTCGAGAGGTCTACAGGAGAGGACAACTGGGCGGTAGTTTTGGTAGTGGCCGAGAAGGAGACCGCTATTCATGGGACTACAGGGACCAGTGGTCCCACCCTAATTATTAGGGAAGTTCTGAGAAGTTGAAGCACTGAAGGCGGCGGAGCCGCCGAGCCAAGATTCCTACACGAAGTAACCGTGAACGCCGTTCCTAAAGGCGTCCAGGTAGTGAACTTTCATGCACGGACTAACCGTGAACTCCACGTTCCTCAAGGCGCCCATGTAGAGAACTTTCCTGCATGGACTAACCGTGAACTCCGCGTTCCTAAAGGCATCCATGTAGTGAATACTCGGCTTGGCCTCCCGGAGAAAGTGCTATCGAGTTGCTTAACTTTGGATCTTTGATCAACCCCTTAACCTTCATTCCCAAGAAACTGACGGTCAAAGTCAGAGGGTCATGAGATGGAGTTTGATTTGGCAGGGACAATGTCGTTGTTGGTACTTAGTCCAGAGGGAGTAATCTGGAGGGGTTGTGGTGAAATTTTGGTTGCTTTATTTTTAAGTGATAACTGTGCCCGGGGGGAACGGATAATGTGGGGGGGGTTGAGTTATCTGGTTTGTTTCTCCAAATTGGCCGGCAAAGAAAGTTTTCGCTGGGTTCAAACTTTCTTTCTTGAAGGGGGGGAGTGTTACATATTTATGTGAATGTATGTGAATTACCATTCAGGTCTTTGCTTATCCGTGTGTAGTATATTAAGTTGTTGTGTAGTTGTTGTGGTTGGAGGGTCAGGAGCCCTTCTGAGGGAGTGGCCGGAAACGGAAGTGACCGGAAACGGAAGAGGAAAAGACACGAGGAAAAAAGGACGAGTATTATTCTTCCTCGCCCCGCTCCGACAAAAGGTGGGATCGACCTTGCGCTGCGTGGAACAGCGGCGTTCCGAAGCCTGGCTGGCGAGAGGAATTACCGGAACGTGTACCTGCCCGGTGGAGACGTCAAGTTGATGTGGGGCCGTGCATCGAACCCGCGTCTGGCCTCGTTCGCGGCACCGTCCAAACAGACGCGTGCGGGTCGCACGTTGGGGCCTAACGCGCCTTGCAAGCGGCGTGGGGTTTGGCGTGCCCTACCGTATCCGCTTCGCGTGGCCACGAGGGGCTGCAGCCTCGGTGCCTGGTACGATACCTGCCCGGTGGAAAAACGTCCACCCGGGGTTCGTTCTACCGCCCGAGTGCGGTGACGGCGACCATCATCTTGGTCAGGAGGGGCCCAGAGACATTGTGCGGGACCGAGACCAAAAGGGTGTCGTGAGTACTCACCGGGACACACGTATATAAGATGGCCATCTTACTCATAGGGAATTGATTGTGGCTGGGGAATTGTTGATGGTAGTGTATTGTTGATTGCTCGGGGAAAATCTCCGTGGTTGTGTCATTGAAATATTGTTGATGGTTGTGTATTGTTGATTGCTCGGGGAAAATCTCCGTGGTTGGGTCATTGAAATTGTATGGTATCATTACCATTGGAAATATATCCTTGAACGTCAGTTGTCTCCTGGGGTGAAATTCATATGGATTGCGTGGCGAAAGCGCATATTTAATACAGCTTTCTGGCGAAGTTCCTCTCACGGTCCGGGGGTCACCGAGACCAGGTATTCACCGAGGGGACCACGTAACAAGTGGTCTGAGAGGGTCATTAACCAGTGTGGCAGCTACATTCAAATGTAAGGTGTGCACAGAAGGAGCTGCAGATGGAGGAAATGTTGAGTTGGATCTTGGAGACGGCGTGAAGCTGGACGGTGTGAAAACATTTTGGTCCCTCAGAGACATGCTGAATGGAGAAGGTGGATCAGACTCGGCAACGGTTGCTCGAGTGAGATGTGCATGGAAGAAGTTTCGGGAACTGAGTGGCGTGCTGATGAGGAGGGGAGTGTCGTTGAAGCTGAAGGGAAAGGTGTATGCTGCATGTGTGAGAAGTGTTATGATTTATGGGAGCGAGACATGGGTCACGAATGTAGAGCAGCAACGAAGGCTGGAAAGGGTGGAAATGCGAATGGTTCGGTGGATGTGCGGAGTATCGTTGAGAGAGAGGAAGACAAATGATGAATTGCGAAAGATGATGGGAATGGAGCCTGTGATTGATGCTGTGAAGAGGAACAGGTTGAGATGGTTTGGTCATGTGTTGAGGAAGGATCAAAGTGACTGGTTGAGAAGAGTGATGGAAATGAATGTAGAAGGAAGTAGAGGACGGGGAAGACCGAGAAAGACTTGGCTAAAGATGGTGGAAGAAGAAATGCGGGCAAGGGGGTTAACAAGGGGAGATGCAGAAAATAGAGCAAAATGGAGAAGATTGTCATGGGGACAGCAAGGCTAACCCCCGCTCTAGCAGGGGAAATGGCCTTAAAATGCATGTTGTTGTTGTTGTTGTTGTTGTTGTTGTTGTTGTTGTTGCTGTGTGCCGTACGTGTCTGCATTAAAAAAATTCATTTTCTCGGCAACCGTTGGACCGATTGACATGAAATTTTCACCATAGGAGGGCCTCCTCCTGTAGAATATTTTAATGATTATTATGACATCATAGGTCACATGGTACAGGCGCCATCTTGGAAAAACTTCACACCTCTATAGCTCTGAAACCACTCCATGGAAAAAATTGAGACCTGGCTCATTGTCACCGGCTCCCCATGGGGAAGAAAATATGTTAATGATGATGTCATCGTTGCCTTCGTTATGACGTCATAATTCGACAAATACAACACTTATCCATCTGATCATTATTAATTTTTTTCCTCGGCAACCGTTGGTCCGATTGACACGAAATTTTCACCATAGGAGCGCCTCCTCCTTTAGAATAGTTTAATGATAATCATGACGTCATAGGTCATGTGGTACAGGCGCCATCTTGGAAAACCGAAAAATGTTGCACCTCTATATCTCCAAAACCGCTGCATGGAAATTTTTTTTAACATGGCTCATTGTAAAGAACTCCATATGGGGAATAGGTGTTGTCAACAATGACGTCAATGGTGCCATAATTATGACGTCATGATTCGACATGGACAACGCTTCGTCTGATCAGTTTGAAATGTATTGAGCATGATCTATGCAACAATTCCTGGAAGTCCTGGCAGTGTCCATATGTTTTATACCTCTCCCACCCCCCCCCCTTTCCCATGCCTCCCCCCCAAAGCCCTCTCCCTCCCACAGATCTCTCGATGTCTCCATGTCTCTCGGTCCCTGCTCTCAAATGTTGTGTTTGTGTCCTTCCCCCTCTCTCTAACGCTCCCGATGTTATTTGTTTTATGTGTCTGTTTGTCTTTCTGTGTGATTAATGTTCGCTCTTTCACGAGCCTCGATCTTGTATACAAAAAAAATAAAATATTATATTAGAGAATATAAATGTATGATGTCATCGCTCAGCCATATTGGATCAAAGAAAAAAATGTTCAAAAACAAGAGTTGGCTCACAACAAGTTTACTGTGCAGGGTAAGTGTTCTATGAATACCATCGAGTTTTACGATGAGTTAGGGAACGTGAACGGGTTCAAAACGACTGAGAAATCAATCTTGTCATTTTTTCTTTTTTAATATCCTTTTAGTTTCTCCTTTTTGGAGAAACTAGAGTAGGGGTGGGGGTGCTGGTTGGTCTATTGTATATGGGAGGGAGTGGGGGTAAGGACCAATAGGGTCACTGTTTTGTACATAATAAATGGATGGCCCCAACCCAGAAATCACTTTTATAATCCCTGAAACAAACGACAAATGCAGCAAAACATGTACACATTGCACTCGTAACATACGCTCGATGAAAGGTAGTGCATATCCATATGGTATTCCTTACCTTGTCCTAAAATGCACCAAATGGAAACAAATTACCCTTACTTGTCGTATGACTATCGTTGTGTGATGAGTGATGACATACCTCCCTAACAATTTTAATCAAGAAGATTTGTTGAGTGAGGTGGAATAGTTGCAAGTAGAAAGGTCAGGCTGAGGCCTAGATACGCGTAGATTGTTTCCTTCACCTCGGTGAGACAAGACCATTGTAACATTTACATCAATTACTTTGGTTTGTCCTTCAGGAAAGCCGAGCTGGATCCGTATTTTAATTTACCGAAAGACTCGCAATCAAGAGGCCCTCCCACTCCCAGCTTGGTGCCCTGACCGTGCCGGTCAGAGTGGTGTGTGTAGGCCTCAGGTGCCATCTTTTAATGACATCGACTAATGGCCTTTGGAGCCATCGAGGTCACGATTATCAGTGCAGCTTTGTGAGAGGCGATCCTTAGTTTATTGCTCCTTATTCCAGGGTCGCCTCGCTTATTTTATAATCTGCTCAAATAATTGCCTCGCATGGTTCACTCATCAGTGGTGAAGAATAACGGCTCATTTGCGTTTTCATCAAAAAATTCATGAAGAATATGAAACGATGCTGCTCACCTTCACTCCTTCATTCCTCTTTTCTCCCGCTTCTGGAACAAACTCCCTCACTCTCTTCAATCCCACTCCTCTCTCCAGGTCTTTAAAACAGCTGCTCACCACCATCTCTTATCTTCCCCCATCCAAAACCTTGATCTTTTCTGTCCCCGCTAATTCACCCCAGATTCACTTTTCTGAAATACCGACTTCTTTCCTGGAAGTCCTAGCAGTGTCCATGTGTTTTATTTTACCTCTCCCACCTCCCACCCCCTTCCCACGCCTCCTCCTCCCAGCCCTCTCCCTCCCACAGATCTCCCATTGTCCATGCTCTCAAATGTTGTACTTGTGTGCTTCCCCCTCTCTCCCCATCTTGTCTCCCGCTCCCTTTATTTCGTCTTGTGCCCGTTTGTTGTTTTTTGTCCCCGGTCGCACTGCGGAGCGAAAGGGGGACTATGGTTTCCCCCTCCGTCCGTGTGTGCGTCCGTCCGTGCGTGCGTGCATGCGGGCGTGCGTATGTGCATGCATGCGTGCGTGCGTAAGCGAAGGACCGAATTATAATTTGGTGTGTGGGTGCAACCCACGTCAAAATCCAAGATGGCCGCCGCCATGTATGTCTGACGCCATGTACGTCTGAACCTTGTGAGTGGAATATCTTGAAAAATAAACGAAGTACCAACTTCTAGTCTGGTGTGTGGGTGTATCTACGCATAAGGAAGAAGGCTATTGAAAATTGGGTCGCCACGTCAAAATCCAAGATGGCCGCCGCCATGTATGTCTGAACCTTGTGAGCGGAATATCTTGAAAAATAAGCGAAGTACCAACTTCCAATCCGGTGTGTGGGTGTATCGAGGCATAAGGAAGAAGGCTGTTGAAAATTGGGTCGGCACGTCAAAATCCAAGATGGCCGCCTTGCGTCCTCCACTTTGTCAACTCGCATCACTTCACCGACGGGGGACCGAGGCGTAACGCTTGTTTGTCATTAATGTTAGCTCTTACACGAGCCTCGGTCTTGTATACAAAATAATAATAAAAATTCCAGGAAAATGCTTCCAAGGTCATTGTTCATTAATTATTCACATTTGAAATATTTAAATATTGAAGCGACTGAAAACGTTATGATTTATTATATTGTGGATAACTATGATATTCTCACGGTAATGTAATACAAGCGGGCCTGTACAATAGCCTAGAGGTATGTGCACTGGGCTCCCAGCTGTCTGGTCTGTGTTTGAATCCCTACCCAGCTGTAAACTACCACCCTGGTGTTTTATACTGACCCATCCATCCATCGGATGGACGTTAAGCCGGACGACCCGTCTACAATCATTCGTTGGTGGACGGTCAAGATCCCAACGGTTTTTCTCGAAAACGAGTCATCACCGGCACCTTGAAACAAATGACAACTTCCTGCCTGGGCTGCAGGTAGCAGGTGGAGTGGTATTCTTGGATACCTTTGTACACCGAGTCACAGCGCTTGCTATCTCGGAGTGTGGTTGTCGTCTGCTTTAGCAGTTCCTACACTAAAAACAAATGCACATTTCCAGGTTGTTCACCTGTTACTTCACAGATGAACAACCATCTTCAGCTACCCAGGGCAACCATGAACGAATAATAATCAAAGCATTATAGTTATGATTGATGCATGAATATTTTATCCAATGTGTTGAATATGACTGGAAACCTGTACGTATTATATCAAAAGCAATTCCAACTTTGATTGTTCTCTACCTTCAAATCTTTCTGACAAAAGCTTCAGATGGAAACTTCAGATTAAACTCCCTCACTCTCTTCAATCACACGCCTCCCTCCAGGTCTTTAAAACAGCTGTTCACCACAATCTCTTATCTTCCCCCATCCAAAACCTTGATCTTTTCTACCCCCGTTAACTCACTCCAGATCTACCTTTTTGAAATACCGACTTCTTTCCTGGAAGTCCTAGCAGTGTCCATGTGTTTTTTTTACCTCCCTCACCCACTCCCCTTCCCGTGCCAACTCCCCCAAGCCCTCACCCTCCCACAGATCTCCCGATGTCCCTGCTCTCCATCTTGTCTCCCACTCCCTTTATCATATGTTTTATGTTTTATGTGTCGGTTTGTCTTTTTGTGATTAATGTTAGCTCTTACACGAGCCTCGATCTTGTACACAAAAAAAAATGGAGGATGTTTTTGGCCTTGAGTCCAAGTAATAGGATTGAAATTGGAACATTAATTGTTAAAGAAAGTGATTTTGCAAACCCTTCTTGTGTTCACCTTCGGTGATTTACCCACGTTGGCATGTAGGGTATCAGCTGACCTCGGCGGAATGCATGGACACCCGTACGGGCCGTACCGCAGCCGATCACTACTGCTACTACCATCCAGAGAACAAGAAACCAAAACCACGACTCCGTGAATGCAGTCCCGAGCCTTGCCCTGCCAGGTGAGCAGCTGCGCAAAAGTTTATTTTGCTTTCGGCCATTTTGATTCATACAACACAGTTATGAGATTAAACACGGCCTTCCAAATCCGCCCCAGAATGCTGGGTGCGCATGCGCAGAAATCCTATGAAACTGCCAAGCGCGGGCTGAAATAAAATATATTTTGTGTTCGGGATAAGGATTGTTACCTGAAATGGTTCACGAAGCTCCTAAAATAAATCAAATATATTTTGTGTTCGGAATAAGGATTGTAACCTGAAATGGCTCACAAAGCTCCTAAAATAAATAAAATACTTGGAAAAGTACCTGAGAGAAAGGACTGTGCCCCTGCACAACGAAAGACTTGGAGAACTTTCTCAGCTAACCAAACAGGCAGCTGCTCATAACACAAACTCCAGACCATGTGGGTTCGTGCAAGGCCCGAGAGGGCAGGCATGTGTTACACAAACCCCAAACGCATCGCTGCCAGTGAATGGATTGTCTGGATTAGATGCTTCTAAACACCGCTGGGAAGGACGCATTTGGGGCTTGTGAATGTCAGGAGGAGGGAGCTGCGAGGGATGTTATAAATATATTATTTGTTTGGTTGTGGGGCCACGACAGAACTTGCACTCAATTTTTGCATCTATTGCAATTGGGTTCAGTTGTGTGTGTGTGTGTGTGTGTGTGTGTGTGTGTGTGTGTGTGTGTGTGTGTGTGTGTGTGTGTGTGTTATGTGTGTGTGTGTGTGAGTGTGGCGTTGGTTGTTATATCTGCATCTGCATATGTGGGTTTCAGATGGTGGAACAGAGCCCTCCCAGGCATCAAAGTATCCACCTTTGTGTGTAAATATGTGTGTGTGTGTGTGTGTGTGTGTGTGTTTGTTTGTGTGTGTGTGTGTGTGTGTGTGTGTGTGTGTGTGTGTGTGTGTGTGTGTGTGTGTGTGCGCCTGCGCACACCTGCATGTAACTTGTTGGCTGCTTTCTCCACGCATGGGTGGGTTTTAAATTGCCACTATTTCATTAAATGCTGCAAATTATGTTCAAAAGACGATCATTTTATGCTAGCAAAGGCAAGTGGAAAGTGCCCGGCGAGCATAACCGAATCACTGCGAACGCACACCCAGCGCATGTGTAAAAGGCCTCATTTAGCATTCATAAATAGTTTTGAAAGTCACATATTGCTTAGCAAGCCTTGTGTACGTCATTGTTGAGAATTAAAAACAATACATTTTGTGGAAAGTTTGGGGCCTGTGTTTTGTGAATCATAAGGCTTGTGATGCTATGCAAACCCATCGGCAAACGTTTCCCAGCATGCTTTGCTTTGTGTTCCAGTGATGGTTTCAAGCATGTCATGTCGTATGATCACTACCAACCTCTTCCCAGGTAAGCAGAGGAATGAGCTGTTCCCGATTTTGTTTTTTTAAATTTTTGATAAGCGTTTTGAATCAGGATTTTATTTTTATTTGCCTTTATTATCTTACAAGGCCTCGTCACTTTTGCAATAATGGCGATTTGCTTTTTCGATGGTTTACAAGCTTTAAACACGTTGTGTGGACAATGACAGGGAGATCAGGAGAAGTGGTGGAAGTATTGGTCAGAAGAAGAGTGGACATATGTTGTGTGCAAGAGACGAGATGGAAGGGAAGTGGTGTGAGAATGGTGAACGGTAGGCAGGGACAGAAATACAAGTTTGTGTGGCAAGGGTGCCCAGAGGGTGTGAATGGTGTTGGTGTCCTGTTTTCTGAGGAGTTTGTAGACAGTGTGGTGAGTGTGACTAGAGTGAGTGATAGGTTGATGATGGTGAAAATGATGATTGGAAAGCTCTTGGTGAACGTCATCTCGGGATATGCTCCGCAGGTTGGTCGAAGCGATGAAGAGAAGGACAAGTTCTGGTGTGCGATAGAGAAGCTGATGGAAAACGTGAAAGATGAGGAAGTTGTTGTGGTGGGAGGAGACCTGAATGGACATGTGGGAAGGAGTATGGATGGTTTTGAGGGAGTTCATGGGGGTTACGGATATGGTGTGAGAAATGGAGAATGTGAAAGGATTTTGGAGTTTGCTGATGGAGCTGATTTGTTGATTTGTAATACTCAGTTCCAGAAAGAGGACAATAAGCTTGTTACATACACGTCAGGTGGGTCGACGACAACCGTTGACTACCTGATGGTGCGTCGGCGAGATAGGGGGCACCTCCGGGACACAAAGGTGATCCCGGGGGAGGAGGCTGTTTCACAGCACCACTTGGTTGTCTGCGACATAAGGGTGAAAGGTGCGAGGAGAGCTCGGCGGGTGAAGTACCAACCGAGAATGAAGGTGTGGAGGTTGAAAGAGGTGACAGTAAGGGAGGCATTAAAAGAGAGGCTGAGTGGGGTAGAGGATGATGTGGTTGAGCTTGAAAGTGGTTGGATGTCAATGAAAGCTAGTCTGTTGGGAGCCGTTGGTGAGGTATGTGGATGGACAAAAGGACCACCGAGGCACTCGGAAACATGGTGGTGGGATGTTGAGGTTGGAAAGAGGATTGACGAGAAGAGGAAGAAGTTCAAAGAGTGGCAGAAGGCGAAGGGTACGGGAGCAGAAACAGCAGAGCATGAAAGTTATAAGGCAGCCAGGAAGGCTGCAAAGAAAGAGGTAGCAAAGGCGCAGGAGGCATGTAGGAAAATGTTCGGAGAACGCTTGGATTCGGAAGAGGGTCAGAAAGCAGTATTCAGGATTGCAAAGCACATAGCGAAAGAGAGGTGTGATGTGATTGGGGTGAGTTGCTTGAAGGATGAAGTGGGACAAATCGTTGTCGACCCAGATGGAATTAAAGGAAGATGGAAAAGATATATGGAAATGCTGTTGAATACAGAGAATGAATGGGATGGCAACATAGAGAGTAACCCAGTTTTAGGACCGGCAGAGAAGATAACTGAGAAGGAAGTTGAGGAAGCGATAAAAGCAATGAAGAGTGGAAAAGCAGGAGGGCCGACGGGAGTTGTGGGAGATATGTTGAAGGCAGCAGGAAGTTGGGGTGTGAAGAGAATGACAGAGATCTGTAATCTGGTGGTGAAAGAAGGCCGCATTCCAGTGGATTGGGAACTGAGTTCCCTCGTCCCTCTATACAAGGGGAAAGGTGACCCTCTGGAGTGTGGCTCGTACCGAGCGATAAAGTTATTGGAGCATGGAATGAAGGTATTGGAAAGGGTGTTGGAGAGGAGGATAAGGAAGAAAGTGAAGATCGACGAAATGCAGTTTGGATTTATGCCAGGAAGAGGAACGACAGATGCGCTTTTCATTGTGAGGCAGTTGCAGGAGAAGTACATGGATAAGAGGAAGAAGTTGTTTTTTGGGTTTGTTGATCTGGAGAAAGCATTCGATAGGGTTCCACGCAAAGTATTGACATGGGCATTGAGGAAGTTAGGAGTGGAGGAATGGTTGATCAGAGTAGTGATGGCAATGTACAAAAGAGCACGCACAGCTGTAAGGACGAAGGATGGGAACAGTGGTGAGTTTGAGGTGAAGGTGGGAGTGCATCAGGGGTTGGTACTAAGTCCACTACTATTTGTAGCTGTGATGGAGGTGCTGGCTCAGACCGTAAAGGAGGGTTTACCGTGGGAGTTGTTGTATGCAGATGATCTGGTGTTGATTGCGGAAAGTATGGATGGACTGAAGGAAAAGATGAACAAGTGGAAGGAATGTATGGAGACAAAAGGTCTGAAGGTGAATATCGGAAAGACAAAGGTGATGGCAAGTGGTAAAGCATGTGGTGAGGTGGAAAGAACTGGGAAGTGGCCGTGTGCTGTGTGCAGGAAGGGTGTCGGAGTGAACTCCATTAAATGTACAATGTGTGCTGAGTGGGTTCATCAAAAATGTAGTGGTCTGAGAGGGTCATTAACCAGTGTGGCAGCTACATTCAAATGTAAGGTGTGCACAGAGGGAGCTGCAGATGGAGGAAATGCTGAGTTGGATCTTGGAGACGGCGTGAAGCTGGAAGGTGTGAAAACATTTTGCTACCTCGGAGACATGCTGAATGGAGAAGGTGGATCAGACTCGGCAACGGTTGCTCGAGTGAGATGTGCATGGAAGAAGTTTCGGGAACTGAGTGGCGTGCTGATGAGGAGGAGAGTGTCGCTGAAGCTGAAGGGAAAGGTGTATGCTGCATGTGTGAGAAGTGTTATGATTTATGGGAGCGAGACATGGGTAATGAATGTAGAGCAGCAACGAAGGCTGGAAAGGGTGGAAATGCGAATGGTTCGATGGATGTGCGGAGTATTGTTGAGAGAGAGGAAGACAAATGATGAATTGCGAAAGATGATGGGAATATTGCCTGTGATTGATGCTGTGAAGAGGAACAGGTTGAGATGGTTTGGTCATGTATTGAGGAAGGATGAAAGTGACTGGTTGAGAAGAGTGATGGAAGTTAATGTAGAAGGAAGTAGAGGACGGGGAAGACCGAGAAAGACTTGGCTAAAGATGGTGGAAGAAGAAATGCGGGCAAGGGGGTTAACAAGGAGAGATGCAGAAAATAGGGCAAAATGGAGAAGATTGTCATGGGGACCGCAAGGCTAACCCCCGCTCTAGCAGGGAACATGGCCTTAAAATGCATGTTGTTGTAAAATGCATGTTGTTACAAGCTTTAAACAAGAAAAGAGCAATCAGAGATTGCAGACCCTCGGCAGGATGTGTTTTCAGTGGTTTTTAAGGCTTTTGTGTTAAAAACAAATATGGCGACCGAACCACGTGACCGATGACGTCATCATTTATTTATTTTTTCTCCACCAATTTATCCCTAGATGATGCTCAATAAATTTCATCTTGATTGGTTGAAGTTTTGTACTTGGCGAATTATGATGTCATAATGGAGGCTCCTATGACATCATCATTAGCATATTTTATTCCCCATGGAGAGTTCTTTACAATGAGCCATGTCTCAATTTTTTCCATGCAGCGCTTTCGGTGATATAGAGGTGCAAAGTTTTTCGGTTTTTCCAAGATGGCGGCCGAACCACCTGACCTATGAGATCATAATTTTCTTTTCCCTCCACGAATTTATCCCTAGATGACCGTCAAGAAACTTAATCTTGATCGGATGAAGTTTTGTACTTGTCGAATTATGACGTCATAATGGAGGCACCTATGACATCATCATTAACATATTTTATTCCCCATGGGGAGTTCTTTACAATGAGCCATGTCTCAATTTTTTCTCTGCAGCGCTTTAGGAGATATAGGGGTGCAAAGTTTTTCGGTTTTTCCAAGATGGCGCCTATACCGCGTGACCTCTGACGTCATAATTATAATTTAAAAATTATGCAGGTTTTGTTGCACCTATGGTGGAAATTTTCTGTCAATCGGACCAACGGTTGCCGAGAAAATCATATTTATTCTGTGCGGACAAACAGACAAACAAACAAACAGACAAACAGACAGACAAACGGACCCAAATGCAATACCCTCTCCTCTTGCGAGGGTAATTACTTTGGGATCAAAACCGATGTCGGATTATTACGTTTAGCCTGTCCAGACGTCCTTATAATGCAAACTAGCGGTAACCCGTGAAAATCACGGGCATAAATAGTGTTTATGTTCATACAAGCTAACTTGCCCTTCCTCTTCCTTTCCGCTTCCTTTCAAAATAATTGTGTCAGTTGGCACCAACATTCATTCTGGCGGTTCTCCTGAATATCGCTTTCATTTATGATCACATTTATATTTGTATTAAAAGGCGTACCATGCTTCTCGAGTCGCTGCGCGTCCGGCACACATTGGGACGTCTTCTTCTTCTCCTCGGTATCAAGTGCAGCGTCTCACTGTGCGTAAAACAAAATGGCGCAGGTTATTCAAAACTTTTCACTGATTTTCAGCTTTTATTCCACACTTATAGACATTTGGAGACAGTTATGCTTATATGGAAGGGTTAGTCATAACTACATAGTATCACACATATCTTAGGGCGACAGGAGCAATAGCTGAAGAGAAGTTCCGATTACAAACTTCAGAAATAAACGTTTTAATGATATAGATTTGCATCAATAAGGTTGAACATCAGGAACTTATTTGTGGAATAGTGTCTACAAAAAGGCCTGAGTTCTCCCATTTATATAGCCACTGTGTGGTCTCGGGAGAGGTCACAAAACTATTACATGAAATGGAAAATATAAAGGCAATAAAAGGCACCATGAAGACGTAGGAAGCCGCTTTAGTTTTTTGACGGTCTTCACTACATGTGGTGACCCTTGGCAGTGGAGCATGAGATGCGTTTGCTGAGAGGCACGATAAACACCTTTTGAAGTTCCTTCCAGTGTGCGGAGGTGGTAGCCCCTGGGAAGTTTTACGCCAAAGATTTGTGCTCTCACTGCGGCGGCTCAAAGACCAAAACACCCCCGACAACCTGTGGTCCGTGAAGACCCGAGCCTTTGTGCGGATGCGTTCTTTGGCACGGCTGGAGGAATCTCGTTGCTTGCTCGGAAGGTTTCTTGGCAATGATGGCTTCCTGCAATCTCTGGTTTTTATCAGTGGAAAACAAACAATTCTCTTTCCGTAGATACTGTTACCTGCTTCTTGCAGTCCCCGGCACATTGATCTGCCAAGCGCTACAATGCGCTCGCTCCATCCGCGGCCGGCAAGTGTGTTGTACGGAAGAGGAGATCCTCTGCTTCGCCGAGGTCGAACTCTTCATAACCGACTTGAGTTACTGTGAAATGATTCACAAGTTATTGGTCTTTCTGGAACTGCCTGTGTCACGGAGGTTTTTATTTCTTTATTTTGAGCAGAGATTGAGATATATATATATATATATATTGTTGCGGTTCTGAGAATGTACATATTGATTAAAAAAAAAAACAACCTTTAGAGGCCATTTTTCCCCGCAAAGCGGGGGTTGGCCTTTTTCGGGCACCATGGTTGTTGTTGTTTTTGTTGGTCCCCTTTTTGAAGCAATGTTTTACGGCCGGATGCCCTTCCTGCCGCCAACCCTTTTTGTCGCCTTTTACGACAAATAGGGAATTACCAGTGAACTGGTACTCAATTAGCCGACCTCGGAAGGATGACAGGCTGAGTCAACCCCCCTGGCGTTAATTCAGCGATCGACCAGGATTCGAACCCAGGATCCGAGGATCCTAAGCTGGCACCCTAGCCGCTAGCCCAACACCAGGTGAATGTACATATTGATTTTAAAAAAAAACCACCGTTTAGAGGCCATTTTTCCCCGCAAAGCGGGGGTTGGCCTTTTCGGGGACCGTGGTAGTTGTTGTTTTTTGGTCCCCTTTTTGAAGCAATGTTTTACGGCCGGATGCCCTTCCTGACGCCAACCCTTTTTGCCGCCTTCAACGACAAACAGGGAATTACCAGTGAACTGGTACTCAATTAGCCGACCTCGGAAGGATGACAGGCTGAGTCAACCCCCCTGGCATTAATTCGGCGATCGACCGAGATTCAAACCCAGGATCCTAGGATCCTAAGCCGGCACCCTAGCCACTAGCCCAACACCAGGGATCCTACATATTGATGTACATATTGAATGTACATATTGATTAATAAAGGTTAAAGGTTTGCCCCCATAGTTAGTCCACATGCAACATGTAGGCCACCTTAGAACATTAGTTATGTCATTGTATATGTGTAGAATAAGGCCATTCCCAATAGTGATACCTGCATTGTGTAAAGAAATAAATAAGAGTAGGTCCCATTCATTTTGCGGCCCACCCTCCAAATATACCTCGTTGGGCAGCATCCAGTCCGCGCCCCATTTTTGCTATTGCCCTCGCATTAGGATGCTCAAACTAGCCAAATGCCACGAGGTAGGCCTGAAAAGGGGGAGGAGCATGAGGTCGGTGTGTGGCCACGTCAAGCAGCACGTCAAGGGCGGAGCCGGTAAGAGCCACCAACCAACCAGGGCTCGGGTGAAATGGCGCGAGGGGCGTGGTAGTGCGCGGCTGGAAAATTCGAGAGGGTTTGCTGGGCGGCACTATATAAACGCGCACGCAAAGCCCTTCCACAGGACTGAAGCCAAGGATTGGTATTGTGAGGACTGTCCAGGACTGATGCGCTTTATCGAGAGAACTGATGAGCGAGGGGCTTTGTAACAGGACTGGCACGATTTGCGCATTACAAAGGACTGACCGTAAAGGAATTGCGCTTTTGCGAAAGGACTCGTGAGGGAAGCCAAGCATTGGCATGATAGAGGACTTATGCAAAAGCGCTGGTATCAAGAAGTAAAGAGGACTTATGCAAAAGCGCTGGTATCAAGAGGTAAAGAGGACTCCCGTGCGAAAGGACTGGAGGGTATACGCGCTTTACCAAAGAGGACGATTGGGAGAGGCGCTTCTCCATTTGAACTGTTGGAGCGCATATAGCGCCGGTTCGTTTATTACATACGCAGCTGAGCCGCGAAGTAACCGCCAGCCTAGCATACCTTTTCACCGATAATTGTCCGGGCCGCGCCAACGACACGCGGGGAACGCCTGCCGTCTGTCCTACCATCTTCTTCGCGGTACGAGTCGGGGACCCGGAGGACGAGCTGTGGACGCCATCCCTGGACCTTCAACCCTGACCATCTACATCGCCGTGTGAGTGTGCTTGTGTGTGCGGGCCCGTTTGTCCAGGGGATAGGTTAAGACTGTCCTTAAGGCTGCACTGTGTAATCTGCTTCTTCTTCTTCACTGTACATTGTGTTGATAAACCAATCTGTTCTTCCTTTCTTCTTAATAAGACCGTATTAGTGATTTCTTCCATTGGGTAAGCGTGGCACGATTACAACCGCTCGGATCGGGTTTAGTACCTGTTAACGGCCCGGATCACGGCTCGCTATCGCTCGGCGTTTCCACTACAACCGTGGTTCGGGCGGGGTTATTTCCTTGCTTCCTGGGAGGCGCTGGTAATTAGGTAATAGGAACAATTCGGCCTACCACCCTATTCAGCGCTGACCGGAAGGAACGTCATAGCCCTGGATTGCGTCGGCTAGATAAACGACAAGGGGATTAATCCCCCCTTGATAAGGGGGAAGGCCGACGTTGAGATCCGCAACAACATATATATTCAGATTTTTCTAGTTGTATCTATAATGTGATTTGGTTTAAATTGCCCTTTGCTCTGAGACGTCCAAATGTGAAATTGTTGAACAAGTTTTGCGTTAATTTCTGGGTAAACAACTCGACCTGGAACTTGAATGAAATTTTATTTTCCTTCTGTTTCCATCTCAAGCCTGGTGTTGGCTTAGCGGTTATGGTGTTGGCTTAGCAGTTAGGGTGCTGGCTTAGCGGTTAGGGTGTTGGCTTAGCGGTTAGGGTGCCGGCTTAGCGGTTAGGGTGCCGGCTTAGCGGTTAGGGTGCCGGCTTAGTGGTTAGGGTGCCGGCTTAGCGGTTAGGGTGCCGGCTTAGCGGTTAGGGTGCCGGCTTAGCGGTTAGGGTGCTTGCTTAGAGGTTAGGGTGCCGGCTCTTAGCGGTTAGGGTGCTGGCTTAGCGGTTAGGGTACTGGCTTGGGATCCTCGGATCCTGGATTCGAATCCCGGTCGATCTCTGAATTAACGCCCGGGGGGTTGACTCAGCCTGTCATCCTTCCGAGGTCGGCAAATTGAGTACCAGTTCACTGGTAATTCTCTGTGTGTCGCAAAAGATGACTAACAGGGTTGGCAGCAGGAAGGGCTTCCGGCCATAAAACTTTGCTTCAAAAAGGGGACCACGGTGCCCAAAAAAGGCCAATGCCTGCTCTGCAGGGAAAAATGGCCTCTAAAGGTGTTTTTTTCTTCTGTGTCCATATTCTTCATCCCCATGCATCCTCTCCTGCTCCCATTCATCCCCACACCCATTGTTTGTCCCAGTATGCCTCGATCTTGGCCTTCAACTATGCTGATGGTGTTTCCCCTCTCTCTCTGCTGTTCCTTTTGTCCTGTTGCGTCCTGATCCGTTCAGTGTACTAGTACCAACTCTTCCATGAGCCTCGATTATGTATACGAAATAATTCTTCGCAAAAGCAGGAGGTTTTTTTAAGTGTAAAATTAAACTACAATTAATCTTCTGAAATGTTCTCCTAAAATTTGATGCCCGAACGTTATTTATAATGATGTAAATGTCTGAATTTAGTCTAGCAAAGATTTGAAATTCTCATGAGTGCAGATGTAGACTTGAGATTTTCTTTATTACCCTCGCCTGAGGAGAGTTGCATTTGAGTCCGTATGTTACTTGCCGGAAAAGATTCTGGCAAGTATGTTGGTTGGTTTGTCTGTCTGTCTGTTTGTCTGTCTGTCTGTTTGTCTGTCTGTCTGTCTGTTTGTCTGTCTGTTTGTGCGCAGTACTACGTCTACACCGTTGCACATAGAATCGCCAAACTTTACACACATATTTGTCTTGCCCGAGAATAGACTGTGCCCAATTTTTAACTCTCTCGGCCCAAGGCCTCCATTATGACGTCATAATTCGATAATTCGACAAGTACAAAACTTCATCGAATCAAGATGCAATTTCTTGAGCGACATGTCGGCATAAACTGGTGGAGAAAAAAAAAAAAGTGATGACGTCATCGGTCACGTGGTTCTGCCGCCATCTTGGAAAAGCCGAAAAACTTTTACACCTCTATATCTCCGAAAGTGCTGAATATAAAAATTTGAGACATGGCTTATTGTAAAGAACTCTCCATTGGGGAATAAAATATGCTAATGATGATGTCATAGGCGCCTCCATTATGACATCATAATTCGACAAGTACAAAACTTCATCCGATCAAGATGAAGTTTGTTGAGCATCATCAAGGAATAAATTAGTTTAGAAAACAAATAATGTTGACGTCATCGGTCACGAGGTTCGGCCGCCATATTTGTTTTAACACAAAAGCCTTTAAAAACCACTGAAAATACATCCTGGCGAGTGTTTGCAATCTCTGATTGCTCTTTCTTGTTGTCATTTTGACTTAATACAAAAATATACATTTGAGGTTTAAATGGCATACTTAACAGAGCAGTTCCTTTCATTGAATTCATCCTATTCTCGATATTGGTAACATTCTCTAATCTCGTACGATGCATAGCGCCTGCTATGGTGGTAATATACGAGGGAGACCAGGAAGAGTACAAATGACGCAAAGTATTCAAACATCACGTTCGACTGATATCCTCCAGGTAGTATTGAATTTGGTTCGGATACCTGATTAAATAAATACCTTTTGCGAGATATAATATGGGATATTCAATGTCCATAAGCAAGAATGAGTAAACAAGACTTCTTGTTCCTGCTTCTTGCTCACTTGCAGATGGGTTTGTGGCCTTGCAATGTTTTACAATATCCCTGCTGGTCTTTTCCTCCAGTCCTCTCACCTCTGCCCAAACCATGCTAATCCCCCCCCCCCCCCCCCATTTCTCCAGATCACATGTGTTCAATCAGAAACCCTTACCTTGTTACCTTCTCCAAATTAAAGTTAACACACACCTCCATTCATTCAATCCCCTTTTTTCTTCCATGTGGAACTGTCTTTCCAAGTGTGTTGTCTTCTGATCTTAGCTCTATTTGTTGAACTGACTGCAACTAGTCGGCACCTCTTTATCTCTCCCATTTCTACTTTTGAGCTTTTCTACACCCACTGACCCTTTGCCCTCAATCTACCTACCACCCTTCTTGCCATGCTGTGTTGGTTATGTTTGTTCTTCACTGCCTATTTCCTTTCTGTTGAGCCCTCAACATCTCTTCCTGGTTCCTGGTTTGTACTCTTCCTGGTTTCTACTTTTCTATGAGCCTTAACATTTATATAAAAAGACAGCTAGTTTAAAATGTCCTCTGAAGTTGAGCATTCTCTACCATACTATCTGCTAGTCTTGGCCGCCTCAATTTGATGTGAAAAGGTGTTTTTGTTTTGTGAAGAATTTATTCCTGCTCGCCTCTGACTATACATGGACGTTTTCATGAAAAGGTGCAATAAATAATGAATGATTGGCTCTGAACAGGCCTCTCGTGGCGAGGGTTGAGGCTTTGTTGACCGTTGTGCTGCAGATGGGATGGTGGACCCTGGACTGCATGCTCCAGCTCATGTGGAGGTGGAATGCAGAGTCGCAGCGTGGCTTGCGTTGAAGAGGATGTACATGGTGCATTCTTGCCCGCAGATGAGTGGAAGTGCATGTACGTCTCAAAGCCAAGCCACTCTAGGCCCTGCAACCTGTTTGGCTGCCCAAAGTGGCTCGCGCAAGAATGGTCACCGGTGAGTTTGATGCAGGAGAACCCTTGGGCCGACATCTTTGAAGCCATGTATATTTAGGAAGGATTGTGTTTGCTTCATAAGTAGTAAAACGAAGTGACTTTGTCAGAAACATTGCAGACATACTTAACGGACATTTGAGGAGACTTGTACACCCGCAGACTCCGGGAGGGGCAGGAAGGGTCATTCCTTTTTGGGGTATATAGATTACAGTCGATCTATGGGCGGGTCTCAAGAACATTGGGTGTGTGTTCATTTACCAAGTTTCTTGTGAAGAGATCGCCAAGTGGTTTAAGCATTCGAGCAGGCACATTATTAGTATTCATATTGTTTTGTAATAACATTAATAAAATGCGATTATCATTGATTTTGTTATGAAAAGTGTCTTTGGAAAAACGCCACGATAAAGCTAATTAAACATTTCTATACACCTCAATGTGCAACCCCATTGATGGCAATGGCGGGCAAACTCGCTCGGGGGGAGAAAAACCCCCTTGGAGAGGGGGGGGGGGGCAAATGAATGCGCTACAACCTTCATTGTGTAACCCTTGGTCATCCTGTCAACTTTGGTTGAGATTGGATAAGTAACGACAGAATGTATTGGCGTCAAAAATTCATCAGACAGACAGACAGAAATGGCGTATTTTAGTATGATAAACCCTCCTATTGGTAAACTCGTACAATTTGTCTTTTGATGTCGAGGCAATTGTACTTCAGAGTCTCCTTTCCCCATCAACTACAGATAACTAATTTTTTGCAATTTTAAAAATTGTGCGATAACAGTCAACATCTACCGTTGATTCTTACCAATTAAAAAAATCATCAATTTGTATCGAGCAATTTGAATATGGTCTCATGGAGACCATTCATCTGGATACAAATGGCACCATTTGAAACCGTTCTTTGTTTTTGGACTTTTTGAAATGCACGACTACGATGGGTGTACAAATACAATAATGAAATGAAAACCATATTTGTTTACCTGCAATAAATATGCCAATCGACTCACTGGTGATGGAGATCAGGGCACAGGTCGTAATGAAGGGTGGCAATGGATAGACCTCTTCCCATGGTCTTTGCACGATATCAAACGTACTTTCTGTACAATGACCAGGATTTGCCTTTACGCTTTCGGTACTTTCAGAGCATTCCATTATTTTACCCTGGTTTTACAACAATTGGTGAATCTGCCAACAGACAGGTGGTTTTGAGCAATTCGCATACGAAAGTGTTCGTATTTTATCAAAGATCCAGAGATGTTTTTAAGAAGGTGGTTGCATGTGACATAAACCTCCATAATAACCCTAAAAAGTCATCCTTGTTTCTACTTTACCATACAAGTTACTGCGGACCATAAATATCTTCAATTTGTTATGATTGCTTTCTACATTTCAAAACGTTTAACGTGTTATTGCAGCCGTAGGGTCATCTGAGTTGAAACAAGATGCCAAAAGAACAAACATCAATAGAATTAAGGCCTGGTGTTGGCTTAATGGTTAAGGTGGCTGACATAAGATCTTAGGGTCTTGGGTTTGAGTCCCTGTCGCGCCCTTGAAACAACACCAGGTGGGTTGATTCAAACTGTCATCCTTCTGAGGTCAGCAAAATGAGTGCCAGCTTACTGATAACAGGGGTGCTGCATGAGGAGCACACTTCCAGAAATGATGCAACCAGTAGCCACAGGCTGCATACGAAACAACAACAAGTAGAATGCTACATTCCCTACATTCCTGCCTTCTCTTCCTTTTCTATTTTTTTTATTTTGCTTAATCTTCCAACTCATTATAAGAAAAAAAAAACTGAATTCTTATTAAATTAATGGTGATGCCGAAGAGAGGTTGATCGAGTCTATGAAGAGGATAAAACTGCCACATCCATGTGTGTGAATATTTTTTTGTTTTGTTTTGTTTTGTATACAAGATCGAGGCTCGTGGAAGAGTTCACATTGATCACAAAAAGACAAACTGACACATAAAACATAAAACATATGATAAAGGGAGCGGGAGAACAAGATGGAGAGTAGGGACATCAGGAGATCTGTGGGAGGGAGAGGGCTTGGGGGGAGGAGGTGTGGGAAAGGGGGGGGGGGGGAGTGGGAGGAGGGGAAGGGACTTCCAGGAAAGAAGTCGGTATTTCAAAAAAGTGAATCTGGGGTGAATTAACAGGGGTAGAAAAGATCAAGGTTTTGGATGGGGGAAGATAAGAGATGGTGGTGGACAGCTATTTTAAAGTTCAGATGCTTCAGAATTTCGCTTCAGACGGAAGGTTTCGGTACTGGGATCAAAAAGGTTATTTGATCACTGCACAAACTGCATTGAAGAGGTTGTAGAATTTGTAGAATATTGCAATGTGAATGAAGTTTGTCATTGTTGCTCTGTATATTAGGCCAAGTAAAAAAAAAAAAAAGTTTCTCGTCCGGACTTTTTTGAAAAAAGGAGGAGGGAGGCCCTTACTATTTACTATTTTCATTTTTTTTGCTATTTTTTTCCAAGATAGCTGCCATGAATTGAATGACCACTGTGGCTGACTTAAAGACTCTATAGTTTGTCCAATGTAATGTGAAACATGCCAGTGTTGATTGTTACCGAAAGGCCTGCAATTTCATTTCCAAATTAGCAAATAAATATATGTTTTAACATACGAACGTATGCTTACACACACGAATATCGTCATATTCCCTACTCAAATTTGTACCATTAAAAGTATGAAATGCAAGATTTTTACACGTAAATTGCACTTGCCCAGTGCACAACCGCTGCGAGAATTGACCGTCTTTAGCACAAAGTATCTGCGTTAAGCCAAGCATGTATTAACCAGGAAGTTCCGTTAGAGGGCGGGATCCATAATAGTTCAGATCATCAATGCACAAGATACGATCAGCAAACGCCCGGAAACTGCAAGTTTTAGACAGAGTTTCTTCGCAAAACGATTTTTATAAAAACAAGTATATATTAAAAAAAAAATAGTATTAAATAGTAAATAAAAGTACGCGGCGACCAAAAAGGAAGCGGGCGGGGACGAGAAAGGTTTTTTTTTTTTTACTTGGCCTTATGGAGGTGGAGTGACGTAACTTTGGGATGAGTCTCATATATGACCTGGAGTCGAAACAAAATTTTATGCCTCCGCCCCCGAAGGTGGCCAGAGACATTATATTATCGGGTTGTCTGTCCGTACGTCCGTCCATATTGACTAAATCTCATTTTTCTCAGCAACCACATGTCTGATTGAGACGACACGTTCAGTGTAGGAGCTACACCCATGCAGAATGTTTATGATAATTTCAACATCATTGGTCACGTGGTATGGCAGCCATCTTGGATTAAACGCAAATACGTAATAATAAAAATTTTCTCGGAAACCGCTGAATGGGAAAATTTGAAACTTGGCACCTTGTCAAGTACTCCCAATGGGGAACAAAAGCATGATAATGATGACATTATCAGTGAAGTGGTATACCAGCCAAAAATGTTTTGATCGAATGCCTTAACCTAAAATCTGGAATTGCATGCACATGATCTCTGACCCATTTGTAATGAAATATTAAATTTATGACATCATAAGTCACATGGTTTGGCAGCCATATTATATTGAAGGAAAATATGAAATAATTATTTCTCTGAAACCACTTACCCCATCGATACGAAATTTTACAAATGCCATTTGATACCATTTCTGCATATAGTTTGAAAATGATGACGTTGGAGGTCATGTGGTTTGGCAGCCATCTTGAATATAAAAACGAACCTTATCCGATCAACACGAAACTTCACAAACGTGATCCCTTATATATGCAAAGTGTACATTTTTGTGTCATATGGCACGTGGTTTGGCAGCCATATTTGCTTGAAAGCCGATATTTAAAAAAATCCCTTCTCCAAAAATGCTTCACCGATCAATGCGAAACCTGCCCTGTGGTAAAAATGTGATACTTCAAAACAGCTGAAGGGATTTAAACCAAACTTGTTTATTTTTAGAACAGTGAACGAGGACATCTACCCATTGTCACGGGCAGAGACTACATGGAGGCATATTTGTGACACAGTCGTATTGCTCTAGTTTTTAATGATGAAACTGAATTTTGATATTTTATGAAACTGATAAAATGTGTTTATCCGAGTATGTAATCCTCTATCTTAAATAGGGGCAAAAGGTTATCTCATAGTAAAATCGGTGTTCAAAATTATTGGAGCAGTGACAGATTGTCATGTGTTCCACAGTGTACAGCTAGTTGTGGAAGAGGTTTGCGGTATCGAGTGGTGCTCTGCCTCGACCACAGAGGGAAGCACACTGGGGGTTGCAATCCCAAGATGAAACCTCATATAAAGGAGGAGTGCCTGGCACCTTCACCTTGCTACAAGACTCGTGGTGAGCTGTGTTATGGGTCAAACAACCCCATTTTACCTGATATGTCGATCTTAAACAAAGACCTTTCGTCAAATGAACAGCACTAAAATCCTTCCATTACATGAACAAACACAAAACACTTGAACAATTTCACAAAACCAACATCATTACCACAATAACATCCTTACAATACTAACATAATTACAGCAAAAAGGACATCAAGTCACACCAATGACCTCGTGACGCATCAACGACCCTGCGATGCATGAACGACCTTGCGACACATTAACGACTTTGCAATGCAACACTGACCTCACGACGTATCACGACCTCGCGACGCATCAGCGACCTCACAACGCATCAACGACCTCATGACGCATCAACGACCTCGCGATGCATCAACGACCTCACGACGCATCAACGACCTCGCGACGCATCAATGATCTCGCGACGCATCAACGACCTCATGACGCATCAACTACCTCGCGATGCATCAACGACCTCGCAACGCATCAATGATCATCGCGACGCATCAATGATCTCGCGACGCATCAATGATCTCGCGATGCATCAATGACCTCGCGACGCATCAACGACCTCACGACCCATTAACGACCTCGCGACGCACCAACGACCTCATGACGCATCAACGACCTCGCGATGCATCACGACCTCGTGACGCATCAACGACCTCGCAACGCATCAACAACCTCGCGACACATCAACGACCTCACGACGCATCAACAACCTCGCGACGCATCAATAATCTCGCGACGCATCAACGACATCATGACGCATCAATGACCTCGCGACGCATCAACAACCTCGCGACGATCAATCAACCTCCCGACGATCCAACGACCTCGTGACACTCCAACGACCTCACAATGCTCTAACGACCTCACAGCGCTGCAACGACCTCTCGATGCTCCAACAACCTTGCGACTCCTCACATTGACCTCGTGACTTCAAATCAAACTAATAACTGACAGTATGGATTAGTAGAAGTCCACTTGTCTTTTACTGTTACAGTCCTCATATCGTCGGCCCGATTTAGTGATGATTATCCGTTTTTTTATTTGGCATTATAATCAACACGTTTGACAGCTCCTTTCTGGTGGAGAGACTGCCATTCGTCAAGGACTAAGGTAATGACACAAAATGCTTCAGGAAGATGAATGACGAAACGAAGATGAATGACGAAAGACACATGAAGATATTTTGTAGCATGAGCGATGATGCAGGATGGAAGAGTGGAATTGGCGATTTACTTGGGATAGTAGTCGATTCTGTGTTTAATAGCCACATCTTCTACTGACAGAGTGGCTGACCTTTTGACTAATTATAAGGCTAATGCGTTGCTGCAGATCATGTTCCTTTCATCTCCCAAGCATCTGTTTTTAGTTGTTTTCCTTTCATTGTCTGTGTGCACCCAGAAAAGCTGCCGGTGGAAGCTAAGGCCTCATGGCTGAAACAAGCTCACGAACAAGATGAATTCATTCAAATTTCTGAAGAGCCCAGGTATTGTCCCTTTAAAAATGCGTGTGAACATTATTGGTGTCTTTAGTCCACATTCTGAGAGTTGACCTTGTCGAGTAGTTATATCCTGAATGAATAGACAAAATATTTGATGACTGCCCTTGCATGCCTAATTTTTAGATGACTCGATCAAATAGTCTCTCAGATCATGCAATCCATCATATATAAGGGGAATTAGGTCAACTCGGAGACGTTAGGTCATTATGCTAGTCCCACTTGCATTAGCTTGTTGATGGACATTGTGGCATTATGCCTGAAGGGCCATTATTCTAGTTCCATTTGGGGCATTATCCCAGGTCCATTTTGGGACGTTATTCCAGTTCCATTTTGGGATGTTATTCCAGTTCCATTTTGAGATGTTATTTCAGTTGCACTTTGGAACATTAATCTAGTTCCATTTTGTGACATTATACCAGTCCGATAAATAACATACATTATGCCAATCCATTTGCATTCACTTGTTGATTGGGATTGTGGCATTATGTTTGAAGGGACATATGACACACATGACATGTTATGTCAGTCCCAGCTGCTTTCACTTGTTGATGTTAAAATAATCCCAGAAATGGTTTGTCGTGTGTGTCTGTGTGTGTCTGTCTGTCACAGTCTTGTCTTGACAAGATAACTTAGGGGTAGAGCACATACAGTACCTTTGAGCTGTCGAGAGTGAGTTTGATTCCATACCCGGCTCTAAACTGTCCGACAGCTGATGCACAGACAAGGCCTTGCATCAGAAAGTGCACCATCCATTGGATGGAAGTTAAGCCAGGTATCCCATCTGAGAGCATTAGACTGTGATAGTTAAAGATCCCACAGTGTCTTTCATGGAGAGTAGACAAGGTTTTCCTGGAATCCTGGCCAAATTCCAAAATTCCTGCTCTAACTTAACACTCCTGCAGGAGAGGATTGATTGGGAGGATTGAGAGGATTGATCGGGGGGAGATCTCGCGAGATCACGGCGAGGTCACGTCTTTTCGAAGCTGTTCCATGCGCTCACGCTTTCGAAGCTAAGTGATCTTTCACATTTGTGTTTTTGTCGTATCTTTATCTTTCTTTCGGTGCATGTACCTATTGGGGTGACTTTAATAGGTTTCTCGGTGTTGGTTTTTCATACCTGTGTACAGAATCGTCGGTTTTTTCGTATCGTGTATTCTGAGGCCTAGTGTAGTACTAGTCGGCTACCGTGTCCTCAGACCTTGGCTTGAGGCTTTTGTTTTTTGTCTCAGCGGTTCTTCGATCGCGCTGCAACTACTTTTGGTCTCTGTTTTTCACGGTCTTTTCACCCATACTCCCTTGTTTTAAAATCTCAAAAAAAAACAAAAATGTTTTTCCTTCCCTGTTCTTATCCGCTTGTGCGTTCTTATTTGTTCTTTCGTTCTTCGTTCTTTTGCTCTTTCGTTCTTCGTTATTTGTTCTTTCGTTCTTCGACCACGTTGTTCGAGATCACGTGATCAAGTTGTTAATACATGTTTCATCTGTCCCCTGAAGAACTTTATTATTATGTCATATTCTATAACACTTTTTTCTACTTCTTCTATAAAAGGATGCTTTCGACTTGCTCACCAATTCTATTCATTCAAAAAAAAAATTCCATCTCTTACAGTGCATCTTTCATTCATTCCCTAAACTCTCCAGAACTCCACCCACCCTTCAGCGTCCTCAAACGTATTTTTGACTCGAATGTCTCAAGAAACTCATTTTGCAATAAATGTTCGTTTCCCATAAATCGTACACTTTTCAAAATCCAATCACACCCCTCCCCTCCAAATCTTCCCCATCACCCATCTCTGTCAAATCTTCCCCCTTGCCCCTCCCCCCCAAATCTTCCCAAACACCCATCCCTTTCAAATCTCCCCCGCTGCCCCTTCCCTCCTAAACTCCCCCCACACCCCTCCCCTCCGAGACTCTCCCTCACTCCTCCCCTCCTAGACTCCCCTCTCACCCCTCCTCCTCAAAGCGTCCTCCCCGCTTCTTCCCCCTTCCAACTTTCACCTTCATCTTCCTCAACCTTCTGCCTCACTCTTCCCCCTCCTCAAATAACACCTTACTGCGCCTCACCCAAACACCATCAAACCTTTTGTCCGCTCCATTCTTCCCTTTCTCCAAGCTATTCTGTAATCTCTGACACACCTGCAACAGCTCTCCCTACCTCTTCCTCCTCTTCCACATCCTGCCCTACCGCTCCCCCCCCCCCCCCCTGTTCTGTATCCGATGCTCCCCCTTCCTCTTCCTTAACAGTATGGACCTCAAACATCCGGGGCCTTCGCTCAAACTTAACTGATCTCTCCATACAGGTTGCTTCTGACAAAGCAGACGTGATCTGCTTAACAGAAACCTTCCTCCTTCATGATGTCTCTGATTCCTTGGTATCTCTCCCAGGTTACTCCCTCCTCCGGTATGATAGACCTGAGCCTCGTCCTGGAGGTGGGGTTGCTATCTTTATAAAAAACTCTCTTCCTCACTCGCCCTGCACTGCCCTCTCTCCACCTCACCCCCAGGAATACCTTTGGCTACGGCTTCCCCTTCGCTCCCACCTTTTGTTCATATGCGTGTTGTACCGTCCACCAAACAGTGATGACTCCAGCTGTCTGATAATATGGACCAACTTCTATCTACCCATCCCAACTCTCTCTTCCTCATATGTGGTGATTTCAACTGTCACCATGCCAGTTGGCTGGGGGTGGGTACCTCTCTCACCAGCCATGGCTCTTCAGCAAAGGACTTCTGTGACTCACTGGGACTGACACAATCTGTCAATTTCCCAACCCGGATCTCAGTCAACGGAGAATCTTCTCTTCTGGACTTGGTTATGACTAACTTCCCTGAAAATGTCTGCTGCTCTTCTTCTGCTCCAATCGGCTCTTCTGATCATGTGCTTGTTAAAGTGGACATCTCTCTGACCATTTTCAGAGAGCCTCCTCAGCGTCGATGAGTCTTGCATTTCACTCAGGCCAACTGGCACGGTCTTCAAGCAGCCATCAATCATCTGGACTGGTCTCCCATCTCTACTGCCTCTGACATCAACTCATCCTGGGAATTCTTCCAAAGTAAATTGCTCTCTCTCATGCACAGATTGATCCCTTCTCGTCTTCAGTTGTCATACCCTTCCTCCCGTCCATGGTACACGGAATCTTGTGGTGAGGCTATTGCCCAGAAACAACTTGCTTTCGTCTCCTGGAAAGCAAATCCAACGGAAGGAAATCTCATTTCCTTTCACAAAGCCCGAAACAAGTGTGTGTCCACCCTCAGGAGAGCCAGGAAACAATATCTCTCCGTCCTCAGGACCGAACTCTCTTATCTGTCTCCCTCTTCCAAATCCTGGTGGCGTCTGGTGAAATCTGTTTCTGGTGTTTGTTCCCCCTCCATCCCCTCCCTCACCTTAAATGGCCACACGGCTGACTCCGCACGTGAAAAAGCTGAATGCCTCAACTCTGTGTTTGCCTCTAAATCTTGTGTCCCAAACCCATCCCTCTCTGTACCCACCGTACCCAGTCGTACCCAGCTGCTCCTGGACTCTGTGTCCTTTCCTCCTGACAAGGTGGAAAAGTTTCTGTCAACCCTCGACTCTGATTCTGCAACTGGACCTGACGGCATCAGCCCACGGGTCCTAAAATCATGTTCTTCCGCTCTTTCACTCCCCCTCTCTGTTCTCTTCACCCTCTCTTTTGCTCAAGGTCATCTTCCATCTGCTTGGAAATCTGCCAACATCACCGCTTTGCACAAAAAAGGTGCAAAAACAGATCCCAGCAACTACAGACCAATCAGCCTTCTCCCAATTATCAGCAAAGTCATGGAATCCATCATTGCTTCAGATATGAAATCTTTCCTCCTCTCCAATGGCTTGATCTCTGATCATCAATTTGGTTTCAGACCTGGACACTCCACTCTGGACATGCTGCTTCTGCTTTCTCAACAATGGATGGAGGTCCTCAATGCCAAACAGGAAATTAGAGCAGTCTCCCTTGACATATCATGTGCCTTCGATACGGTCTGGCACCCCGCTCTGCTCACCAAACTCTCCTCTTTTGGTATCCATGGAAATCTCCACGCATGGCTGGCAGACTTCCTCTCTAGTCGTAGTCAACGTGTGGCCCTGAATGGGTTTCTCTCATCTCCTCTTCCTGTTCAGGCTGGAGTTCCCCAAGGCAGTGTTCTGGGCCCTGTGCTTTTTCTGGTCTTCATCAATGATCTCTCTGACTCTCTTGAAAATCCTCTCTATCTCTTTGCTGACGACTCTACTCTCTGTCGCTCCATTCTTCATCCCTCAGATCGGCAGTCTGCAGCCTCCTCACTCTCTGCAGACCTTGACAAAATCACAGACTGGGCAAACAAGTGGAACATGTCTTTCAATCCTGACAAATCTCACACTCTTACGATGTCTCTCCGAAAAGACCGACTGGACAACCCTCCCATCCACTTTCTGAATAATCCTCTCCAAGAAGTTCTGTCACTCAAGCTTTTGGGTTTCACTATCTGCCATGATCTTTCCTGGAAAAACCACATTTCAAATCTGGCCTCCAAAGCCAGTCGCCGACTGGGCATCCTCCGTCGTGCGAAGTCCTTCCTTGGCACACCTGAGCTCCTCACCACATACAAGGCTTTCATCCGCAGCTCAATGGAATACTGCTCTCCCCTCTGGGCTGGTGCTCCTGCCTCACACCTAGCTCGCCTTCACGCTGTTGAAACCAAAGCATTCAGAATCATTGGAATCTCCCGCGATGAAGCTAACTCCAAGGGCCTCTCACTCACTCACCGCAGGCAGGTTGGTGGTCTTTCCGTCTTCTACCGACTCCTCTCTGGCCTTGCGCCCCCAGCTCTCTCTGGGCTCTGTCCCGCAAATATTCCTAGAGGTCGCACAAGATCTGCCTGCAACCCTCTTTTGGTTAAACTGCCAAAATCAAGACTCTCTGCTCACCTTCACTCCTTCATTCCTCTTTTCTCCCGCCTCTGGAACAAACTCCCTCACTCTCTTCAATCCCACTCCACCCTCCAAGTCTTTAAAACAGCTGTTCACCACCATCTCTTATCTTCCCCCATCCAAAACCTTGATCTTTTCTACCCCCGCTAATTTCACCCCAATTCCACTTTTTGAAATACCAACTTTTGTCCTGGAAGTCCTTGGTGTCCTTGTGCTTTATACTTCTCCCTCCCCCCCCCCCCCCCTTCCCACGCCTCCTCCCCCCGGGCCCTCTCCCTTCCACACATCTCCCTGCTCTCGGATGTTGTGTGTGTGTGTGCTTCCCCTTTTCTCCCCATCTTGTCTTCCGCTCCCTCTTTTTGTGTATTTTGTTTGTCTGGTCGATTTGTTTGTGAAGTTAATGTTAGCTCTTTCACGAGCCTCGATTCAGTATACAACAAAAAAAAAGAAAAAAAGAAAAAAAGAAGAAGCTGCTAGCAGAGATTTATCCACGAAACCTCACAATGTCATCTGGCTTATCAGAGTATGCAACATGCTAGATTATGATGATGCCATTGTGCGCTGCTCCCAGATTGACAATCTTGACATGAGACTAGGCCCCAGATTAAGCTTTCCCAGTCTATAACTGCCAAGGTATTCCTATAAGACTCAATGTTAAGACTTCAAGAGAAATGGTTGAACATGTTTATACCTTGTCTGCATCACATTTATTTCTACTTCACCCTCTACGCACCTCTCTCTTTTCCATCTCAAAACCTAACCCTCCATATCTACTTTCCTGTGATCCTTTGGCGAGTCCTTCAGGCCAGGTTTCGAAGGAAAGTTAATGACATTATCACTCGTTTAATAAAGTTACTTTAACATGTTAACAAAATGAAATTACCTTGTAACTAAACCGACAACTTATTTGGCTTTAACATCAAAATCTAGGGATACAACACGTGACTTTCAAAATGATGTATGAATGCTAACGAGGCCTTTTGCACATGCGCTGTGTGTGTGCGATTTGCTCGCCAGGCATTTTTAACCTGCCGTTGTTAGCACAAAATCTGTAATTCAAATAGACTTTTAAACGCAACTTTCAGAATTTAGATGAAAGAGTGGCAATTTCAAAATGGTTAACCATAATTGTTCTGTTCCTGAATGCAAATCGGACTCACGAGAAAATAGGAAATAAGAGAAATATCCACGGATGAGAGGAGTTGGGTTCGTATCATTTCCTTTTAGTACAAGCTAGCAGTGGATATAGCACACAAACACACACACACACACACACACACACACACACACACACACACACACCGCACACACACACAGTCGGGTGCTTTTCCTTTTACCAATAGATGCAAAAATCTAGACTTTAATCCGGCCCTGTCAACACTGGTTTAATTTAAGAATTATTTCTTATTTCCAATATAATTTTATTCTTTTGATTGATTTTTTCCGGTGCCCTGTAAAGACACAAAATAAATCAGTCCGCCCATCACAGAGGATATCCCTCTTGCTTCCACTCTAACAATAAGGGAATTTTGGAATCTCTCGCGATGAAGCTAACTCCGAGGGCCTTTCGCTCACTCACCGCAGGCAGGTTGGTGGTCTTTCTGTCTTCTACCGACCCCTGTCCGGCCTTGCCCCCCCAACTCTATCTGTGCTCTGTCCCCCAAATATTCCTACAGGTCGCACAAGATCTGCCTGCAACCCTCTTATGGTTAAACTGCCAAAATCTAGACTCTCTATTCACCTTCACTCTTTCATTCCTCTTTTCTCCCGCCTCTGGAACAAACTCCCTCACTCCCTTCAATCCCACTCCTCCCTCCAGGTCTAAAACAGCTGTTCACCGCCATCTATCTTCACCCATCCAAAACCTTGATCTTTTCTACCCCCGTTAATTCACCCCAGATCCACTTTTTAGAAATACCGACTTCTTTCCTGCAAGTCCTAGTCCATGTTTTTTTTTTTTTACCTCTCCTACCCACTCCCCTTCCCATGCCTCCTCCCCCCAAGCCCTCTCCCTCCCACAGATCTCCCGATGTCCCTGCTCTCCATCTTGTTCTCCCGCTCCCTTTATCATGTTGTTTGTGTCAGTTTGTCTTTTTGTGATCAATGTTAGCTCATACACGAGCCTCGATCTTGTATACAAAGAAATATATATATATATTCTGAGCGTTGAGCAAAGAAGCAGCACGTTACATTTGTAAAGTCTTTGTTATGACACAGCAAGGTTCTAACTGCCGACCCCCAGACTCGGAGTGGTATGCTCAAATCATTACACCAGTGAGTCTGGTTAAATGATCGACCACGGTGATCAATGTCCCGACACCACAATTTCACCGGCACGTACAGTTCCTCCTGTGCCTTTCCAGCCTCACAGACCCGAGCCAAGGTGCCCTCATTTGTGTTCAAGGCTTGTGAGGACGTGAGGTCATGCCGAGGGAGAAAACAACTTATTTGGCAGCCCGGGGCTTGCTGGATATCTGAGTGCCTCATGAAAGCTTATTTGTGGAATGCAGAGATAACATTCAAATATCCTGTTGCGTTTCATTCGAAATGATCCGTATTTGTGCCCTTGTTTGACGCACCTTTCAAAATCGATGGCCTCAAGCCTTGTTGTTTCACCCACCTACTGTTCGTGCTGGCTCGGGTATTTTTACAGCTATTCTTGCGTGCAAAGTGCTCTCCTCTTCTCCCGAGGCTGGAAATCCTCAGCATCTCTAGAGGAAAAGATAAATGTTCTCATCAGTTACAACTAACCCACTCCCAGCAGGTCATGTTGAATTTACCTCTTTACATTTGTTGACCTTCTTCAATGTCCTTTACCTCCGATGATGTGAATCGTATTTATATCTAGGAATAGCAGGAGTACCTGGCGTTGCCTGCCTGGTGATGTTCTAATCCTATTGGCATTTTGAAGAAATCTTGTTTTTCTTCCTCTTTTTTTTTGAGTGCCTGAAACACTTCCCTACACCCACTAAGGAAAATATATATTTAATATTTTAGTGACACACAAACACTAAAATCGGGGATCATTTAATATTACCTTTCACATAGCTACAAAGGCGAAGCCTGATGTTGGCTTCGCAGTTAGGGTGCAGGCTTGGGATCCGAGGATCCTGAGTTCGAATCCCGGTCGATCGCTGAATTAACTCCAGGGGGGTTAATTCAGCCTGTCATCCTTCCGAGGTCGGCAAATTGAGTACCAGCTGGGATGAATGTACTGGTGTGTGCCCCGGTTTATTATTGATACACCATATCCTTGCGTGTCGTAAGAGGCGACCAAAGGGTTGGCGTCAAGAAGGGCATCCGGCCATAAAAACATTGCTTCAAAAAGGGAACCATGATTGTCATGGGGCCCGCAAGACTAACCCCCGCTCTAGCGGGGAAAAATGGCCTTGAAACGATTATTCATTCATTCATTCATTCAGCTACAAAGGCTCAGGTACTTATCGAGCGACTTAAATAAAAAAGCCTCCCAAAAAAAATCGAACGTGTTTTTCTATAAATAAATAAAAATAAAAAGTTTTTCCCCTAAAACACTCGCCAACACTCACTGATGAGCCTCTGAAAGTCTGAAAAAATGGCCTTAAAACGATCATTCATTCATTCACATAGCTACAAAGGCTCAGGTACTTATCGAGTGACTTAACCCCCCATCCCCCCCCCCCCCCCCAAAAAAAAATCGAACTCGTTTTTCTAAAAAGAAAAATTAATGTTTTGCCTAAAACACTCCCCGGCACTCACTGATGAACCTCTGAAAGTTTTACGAAGATCCGTTCAGCCACCTGTGAGAAAAATGGCGACACACACCGACAAACAAACGGCTTTCTTATAGTATAGATTCCTAGAAAAGGTAAGAAAACTCAACTATTCAGATTCGAGCACACACCTGCACTTTGCATGGACATGAGTAGTAATCCCAAATCACTACTCGTTTTCGCCATATATGCCTCATTCACACTACAACGTATTCAATTCCAAAGCGTGGTAGCTGCTCTGAGGTGTTCCAATTTGAGAGCAAAGCCTTTGTACTTCCTCATGGGACTGCAGGAGCCGTGATTACCTTGCTGCATACATGCATGGCGAGGTTGGCAGGCTCGCTTCCAAGAATGGCACCTGATTTCCCGAATTACCGGCGTATTTGGCACGACCTTGCCTCTCCTATTGTGGCCCTTACTTTGCTTTCACGAAAAATTCAGCTTTTGCTTTTTTCCCGACATTGCTTCACAGAAGAATGACTCGATCACTCTGGAATGGGACCTCCGCTGGAATACGAATGGACACGTCTTGATTGATTGAACTTGAAGCAAGTTCAGCCGGAGTATTCAACTCTGGCCGAAATGCCAACAACTCTTCAGTCTCAAAAGGGCACCGACCGAGACGAGGACTATGCTGCATTCTGCCTTTTGTCTTCCATGCTCGTTACGGGGGACTGCGAGTATGATGACAGAGGGCTGGGAGTATGATGACAGGGGGGCTGGGAGCCTGGGAGTATGATGACAGGGCACTGGGAGTATGATGACAGGGCACTGGGAGTATGATGACAGGGCACTGGGAGTATGATGACAGGGCACTGTGAGTATGATGACAGGGGCTGGGAGTATGATGACAGGGGGCTGGGAGTATAATGACAGGGGGCTGGGAGTATGCCGACAGGGGGCTGGGGGTATGATGACAGGGGGCTGGGAGTATGATGGCAGGGGGCTGGGAGTATGATGACAGGGGGCTTGGAGTATGATGACAGGGGGCTGGGAGTATGATGACAGGGGGTGGGGGGGGGGCGTATGATGCCAGGGGGCTGGAAGTATGATGACAGGGGACTGGGAGTATGATGACAGGGGACTGGGAGTATGGTGGCAGGGGACTGGGAGTATGATGGCAGGGCACTGGGAGTATGATGACAGGGGACTGGGAGTATGATGACAGGGGACTGGGAGTATGATGACAGGGGACTGGGAGTATGATGACAGACAGGGCACTGGGAGTATGATGACAGACAGGGCACTGGGAGTATGATGACAGACAGGGCACTGGGAGTATGATGACAGGGCACTGGGAGTATGATGACAGGGCACTGGGAGTATGATGACAGGGCACTGGGAGTATGATGACAGGGCACTGGGAGTATGATGACAGGACACTGGGAGTATGATGACAGGGCACTGGGAGTATGATGACAGGGCACTGGGAGTATGATGACAGGGCACTGGGAGTATGATGACAGGGCACTGGGAGTATGATGACAGGGCACTGGGAGTATGATGACAGGGCACTGGGAGTATGATGACAGGGCACTGGGAGTATGATGACAGGGCACTGGGAGTATGATGACAGGGCACTGGGAGTATGATGACAGGGCACGGGGAGTATGATGACAGGGCACTGGGAGTATGATGACAGGGCACTGGGAGTATGATGACAGGGCACTGGGAGTATGATGACAGGGCACTGGGAGTATGATGACAGGGCACTGGGAGTATGATGACAGGGCACTGGGAGTATGATGACAGGGCACTGGGAGTATGATGACAGGGCACTGGGAGTATGATGACAGGGCACTGGGAGTATGATGACAGGGCACTGGGAGTATGATGACAGGGCACTGGGAGTATGATGACAGGGCACTGGGAGTATGATGACAGGGCACTGGGAGTATGATGACAGGGCACTGGGAGTATGATGACAGGGCACTGGGAGTATGATGACAGGGCACTGGGAGTATGATGACAGGGCACTGGGAGTATGATGACAGGGCACTGGGAGTATGATGACAGGGCACTGGGAGTATGATGACAGGGCACTGGGAGTATGATGACAGGGCACTGGGAGTATGATGACAGGGCACTGGGAGTATGCTGACAGGGCACTGGGAGTATGATGACAGGGCACGGGGAGTATGATGACAGGGCACGGGGAGTATGATGACAGGGGCACTGGGAGTATGATGACAGGGCACTGGGAGTATGATGACAGGGCACTGGGAGTATGATGACAGGGCACTGGGAGTATGATGACAGGGCACTGGGAGTATGATGACAGGGCACTGGGAGTATGATGACAGGGCACTGGGAGTATGATGACAGGGCACTGTGAGTATGATGACAGGGCGCTGGGAGTATGATGACAGGGGGCTGGGAGTATGATGACAGGGGGCTGGGATTTGAGAATTGAGCGAGAAGAGAGTGGCACACTCAAGCTATTCCAGGACAGGAACAGTTGACGGTGCAAATGAAGCATTACAGTCTGTTCTTTTGCAATTGCTTTTGAAACCAGGATTTTACTTCTTGAAAATTTTCATCGTCTTTAGAAAAACAGAACTTTTGAACTGTTGGTCCATGTTTTGTCTTTAAATGTTACGGATTTTTTTCAAAGCTTTAAATAATGTGTATGACACGAAAACGCTGTGTAGTCCTCGGGGTATCTTGGGTATGCTACCTGACTGGAAACCCAATTTCTAGATCTTCCCCAATGCCTAACCCCACAACCCCACACGTTCCCTGATGCCTAACCTCACATAACCACTCCCAGCCCCACAACCCCACAACTTCCCTGATGCCTAACCTCACCTAACCACTCCCAGCCACACAAACCCACACATACCCTGATGCCTAACCTCACATAACCACTCCCAGCCCCACAACCCCACACATACCCTGATGCCTAACCTCACATAACCACTCCCAGCCCCACAACCCCACAACTTCCCTGATGCCTAACCTCACATAACCACTCCCAGCCACACAACCCCGCAGGTACCCTGATGCCTAACCTCACCTAACCACTCCCAGCCACACAACTTCACACATACCCTGATGCCTAACCTCACATAACCACTCCCAGCCACACAACCCCACACATACCCTGATGCCTAACCTCACATAACCACTCCCAGCCACACAATCCCACACGTACCCTGATGCCTAACCTCACATAACCACTCCCAGCCACACAATCCCACACGTACCCTGATGCCTAACCTCACATAACCACTCCCAGCCACACAATCCCACACGTACCCTGATGCCTAACCTCACATAACCACTCCCAGCCACACAACCCCACAGGTACCCTGATGCCTAACCTCACCTAACCACTCCCAGCCACACAACTTCACACATACCCTGATGCCTAACCTCACATAACCACTCCCAGCCACACAACCCCACACATACCCTGATGCCTAACCTCACATAACCACTCCCAGCCACACAACCCCACACATACCCTGATGCCTAACCTCACATAACCACTCCCAGCCACACAATCCCACACGTATCCTGATGCCTAACCTCACATAACCACTCCCAGCCACACAATCCCACACGTACCCTGATGCCTAACCTCACATAACCACTCCCAGCCACACAACCCCACAGGTACCCTGATGCCTAACCTCACATAACCACTTCCAGCCACACAACCCCACACCTAGCCCTATTCCCACACTTAACCCCACTTCTACATTAACCATCATGCCTAACCCCATCTCCAGGTCTACGCAATTGATGTTGCATGAAATTTTAGATATTGGCCTACAAGTAGAAAACTCTGATGGAAATGGGACCGGAAAATAACCTTCAACAATCACTTTGTTATTCACCAGAAACAAAGCTTGTTGAAACAAAAGCATTCTACCTTGTTTAAGTCAATCAAAAAGTTTAAATCAATCAAAAAGTTTAAATCAATTTAAATCAATCAAAGTTAACTCTTACTAATAAAGGTGTCATCACTTGAACAATTTGAATGAATAAATCTTTCTAAGACGCCTTATTTTGGAAATCTTGTAGGACACCTAAGCCAAACTATCAAGGTAGTCTCAGGGTGTAAAGTGTCCCCCACCGTGGTTAAATTTCATGTTTAATTCCATGGGGAATCACTGTTAGAAACGGACCCACGTGACCAAAATCACTGAATATAAAGCACCGTCACACTAGTAAAACACAGCAAACAAGGAAGCATCCTAATATTTTGTTCATGCTCTGTGTGCTCCATTATGCTGCACCCCCGTATATGCATACATTGAAATGTCAAGTTTGTGCAGATGTTTTAAATGTCATTCAACAGCATTTTCATGTCATTCACCATATTGCATATCAAAACGTATTCAATATCTCCTTTATCGATCTCTACGTTCGATCAAAGTCCCCCAAACCTTTTAAAACTTTAAAACGACTTTTAAAAAAATGCTTCGCTCACAAATGATGCCATGAGAAATTATTTAATTGTTTTAAATGTCTTGTTAATCCTCCGTTTCACTTTGTTTATGATTCCTCTGTGTCTGCTGCTGTTCCCAGTGCATTCAAAGCTGAAAACATTGGAGATTATCTCAAAAGATCTGAAAATAATTAATAAATAGTTATTTCCTTTACTGAGCTAACCCCCGCTCTAGCAGGGAAAATGGCCTTAAAATGCCTGTTGTGTGTTGTTGTATTTCCTTTACAGAGAATTCCTCCAAATTTCTTCCAATTTGTTAAAAGAGCCGATAAGTATTTCTACACAAAGCCTTATTCGGATTTATGATGTGCGTTATTGTTGTTGTTGTTGCTGTTGTTGCTGCTGCTGCTGTTGTTGTTGCTGCTGCTGTTGTTGCTGCTGTTGTTCCTACTGCTGCTGCTGTTGGTGCTGCTGCTGTTGTTGCTGCTGCTGTTGTTGCTGCTGCTGTTATGGCTGCTGCTGCTGCTGCTGCTGCTGTTGCTGCTGCTGTTGTTGTTGTTGCTGCAGTTCCCATGAACCCACCATCATGTTTTTTGTCATATCAGAGATGCCCTCAAGTTTATATAGCAGAGGATGAGTTATCATTCCAGGATTGACTTCCTCGTGCGTATCCATGAAAATGTTGTCCACCAAGGTGGCCGCATCAATTACTTGAGGGATATCTGAGACGCCTATGGCTCGAGAATCCCGAGCCAAGTTTAGCATTGCTGTTTGGTTAACCTGTGTGCTGGGAGTTGGGATCCTCGGAGCCAAAACGGCAGCACATTCTCCAGGAATAACAAGGCCTTCTTGCTTTGGTGTGTTGTCCTCCTCACAGCCAAAAATCAGAGATGGAACTCTTCTTTCCTCTCATTTCTTGAAACCTGCCTGTGGGATGGCGACCTTTTGCATGGCGAGATGTTTGGGATGGTCGTGTTTCACATAAACCATGGGTCATTGAGGAGCATTTGCTTGGATTGCTTCTTCGGGAGCAGCTTCTTGAGCAGAATATTCTCTTTTTACCTTAAGAATCGTCTCTAAAAGGAGGACTTCGGTGATTTGTCGATTTGCGTGGAAGTCAATGTCCAAAAGGCATTTAGATCTTCCAACGGATGACAAAACAAGCATATAAGGAAAGATTGCCTCATTATGCCATTGGAAAAGGACAATTTCTGGACGGTATAATAAACCGCAGTAAAAATGGATTTCTGAATGTATTTCCAATGTAATTGCAACCACACAACATGAATCCGGGAGCATTTACAATGGAATTTCATGGTGAACGTCCAACACCGAAGCCAAGCACGAACTCTTTCCATGTCATTTCAAAGGAAACTTCCTTCTTGACCATTAGGAGTCATGGGGGTTTGCAAAATCCCTCTTGGTCCATTTCCAACGCACGGTATTGCTCCATCTTGTGTAGATGTTGATCGATATTCATCCTTTTTTATATTCCATCTTTCGTCATTATTTGTGGTGTTTTAAGTACTAGCAACGGTACCCGCCCTATGGGCGGGGCTTCAATTGCGAGGCCCAAATGAAAAGGTAAAATATCAGAAATTGAAGGCTTTTTTTATTTTAAACGATTCATATAAACATTCGTTAAATCGTATCACACCAAAATCATCAAAATCTAAACAGTATTTGTAGAATTTCAATAAAAGCCACATCACTGTTCATATCGGTAAATATTATTCCATAGTGTTTGGAAAAACTGGTTTGAAACTGTTTTGAAAAAAAAAAACTGTTTTGAAACTTTTTTTTTTTTTTTCCAATTTTCCAGTTTTTCCAAAACCTGTTTGGAAAAACTGGAAAATTGGAAAAAATTGGAAAATTGGGGGGGAAACGGAAAAACAATATAGCCTATTTTACTCCAGGGGGGTTGGAAAAATTGGAAAATTGGGGAAAAAATGGACAAACAATACAGCCTATTTTACTCCAAGGGGTTTGGAAAAACTGGAAAATTGGAAAATTTGGGAAAAGATGGACAAGCAATATAGCCTATTTTACTCCAAGGGGTTTGGAAAAACTGGAAAATTGGAAAATTTGGGAAAAATGGACAAGTAATACAGCCTATTTTACTCCAAGGGGTTTGGAAAAACTGGAAAATTGGAAAGTTGGGGAAAAAATGGACAAACAATACAGCCTATTTTACTCCAAATAGTTTGGAAAAACTGGAAAATTGGAAAATCTGGGAAAAAAATGGACAAGCAATATAGCCTATTTTACTCCAAGGGGTTTGGAAAAACTGGAAAATTTGAAAATTTGGCAAAATGGACAAGCAATATAGCCTATTTTACTCCAAGGGGTTTGGAAAAACTGGAAAATTGGAAAATTTGGGAAAAGATGGACAAGCAATATAGCCTATTTTACTCCAAGGGGTTTGGAAAAACTGGAAAATTGGAAAATTTGGGGAAAATGGACAAGTAATACAGCCTATTTTACTCCAAGGGGTTTGGAAAAACTGGAAAATTGGAAAGTTGGGGAAAAAATGGACAAACAATACAGCCTATTTTACTCCAAATAGTTTGGAAAAACTGGAAAATTGGAAAATCTGGGAAAAAAATGGACAAGCAATATAGCCTATTTTACTCCAAGGGGTTTGGAAAAACTGGAAAGTTGGAAAATTTGGGGAAAAATGGACAAACAATATAGCCTATTTTACTCCAGGGGGTTTGGAAAAACTGGAAAATTGGGGGAAAAATGGAAAAACAATAAAGCCTATTTTACTCCAGGGGGTCCCAGGATTACCCACCCAAAATTTTGTTGCGATCGATTCAGCCGTTTTTGCGGTACCTGGGAACAGACGGACAGACAAACATTTGGTGAAATATAGTAAGGTGGTGACACTGATAGAAAGTTTTCTGTTCTTCCAACCAAGACGACCTACCTCCTGACCGGAAGAGGGTATCCATCAGGGTGTACTTTTCTGTTTAAATTCCACCTCATTTTGACCTGCGTTGCCAATTATAAATCCTTACAGCCTTCGACCAAATTATTTACGGCCACGTGGTTGCACCTTTAAAATGGCACGCTCCTGGTGTGCCCCCTGCCAAGCACGGCAACAGGAAGTGTGAAAATGGAGCACTTGGCATAACTGCCGCCGCGACCTCTCCCTCAGACTCGCTGTTTATTTCTTACAGCTTTCACTGCCAACAAAAATAGCCTGTTTTGCTGTTATGTAGTCGTGTGCGAGCCTACAGGTGCGTTCAGTTCAAGAACCTCGTCTGTCGAGGAGTCTACTCGCTCCATTGGCCAAGTGATGGGTTAACGCTTCCTCCTTGGCTTTTTGCTGATTCTAAGGAGTATTTGTTCACTGGGTCAGCATAAGTAACCCACAATAGCAAAGAAGAGTGAAACGGGCCTCAAATTGCAAGAGCAAAATGTGAAAGAGGTCTGCTTAGTCAAAAGGAAATGCTGTCGGATAACAGAATTGGCAATGAAGAAGAAGAAGAAGAACCACCTTCAGAGGCCATTTTTCCCCACAGAGCAGGGGTTGGCCTTACAAGGGCACCGTGGTCCCCTTTTTAAAGCAATGTTTTATGGCCGGATGCCCTTCCTGCCCCCAACCCTGTTAGTCGCCTCTTGCGAAAAATAGGGAATTACCAGTGAACTGGTACTCAATTTGCCGACCTCGGAAGGATGACAGGCTGAGTCAACCGCCCTGCTGTTAATATAGCAATCGACCGGGATTCAATCGACCGGGATTTCTTTCACTCTGGCAAACTCCACATGGGTCTCACTCTCCCTCTTCCTGGCATTCCTGAATCCAGGATCCTAGGATCCCAAGCCAGCACCCTAACCGCTAAGTCAACACCAGGCTATTGGTATTCTATTGGTATTGTATTATAAATCTTGTATTATAAAATCTAATTGGTATTTTTTATGGATCTCATTTGTCAGATTGGTGGATTGTTTCAGGTTCTGGTGCCATTGGACTGGTTTTTCACTTTCGGATTCGAGCAACAGGATCCAATTGAATAACATCTACACGTGTCTTTCCAGCTTTTCTCCTGGACCATGGTCTTCCTGCAGCTCAACTTGCGGCGCGGGCTGGCGCATCCGCCCCGTTCTGTGCCGTGTCCTCCTGCCTTTCTCACAAACGGTGACGACCCTGCCCGATTCCAAGTGTTCAAGTCCGAGACCCAAGTCTCAGCAACCTTGCCTCATCAGGCCATGTCCCAGCCAGATTCCTCCTCGGCCTATCAGTGCATTGGAGAACTTGGAAAGACATCCCAGCACTACTGTGTTTGTTTGGAAACAACATGGTTACAAACAGTGTTCGGTGTCATGTGGAGGAGGTGAGGAAATGCCATATTATAGCATTGTCGAACATATAATGTCTTTAATATTATTATTTTATATATATATTTTAATAAACTCAATATATATATATATATTTTTATTTATTTAAATAAACTCAATATTAAAATTTAAAAAAAAATAAACTCAATATATATATATACCCGGTGTGTACCCCGGTTTAGAATAGGTACACTGTATCCCTGCACATCGTAAGAGGCGACTAAGGGTTGGCGTCAGGAAGGACGTCCGGCCATAAAAACATTGCCTCAAACAGGGAACCATGATTGTCATGGGGCCCGCAAAGCTAACCCCTGCTCTAGCGGGGAAAATGGCCTTAAAACGATCATTCATTCATTTTCATTCAATATATATATATATATATTTTTATAAACTCAATATAATTTTTTTTTAATGAACCCAATATTAATTATTTTATTTTTAAAATAAACTCAACAGTAATTATTTTTAATGAAATCAATATGAATTTATATTTATTTAAATAGACTCAATATATATATATATTTTTTAATAAACTCAATATATATATATTTTTAATGCTGGTTGCTTTTCAGAGTATATTTCTATCACATCCAATTGTTTTAATCTACACTAAACATCGATATGGTTCCTGGGTTGAAATGTTTATCTTGGAGGTATTTTTGGATCACAGGTGATTAATAGGGTTTCATTTCAGTCGAAGGAAATGAAATCCAGGGTTATTATTAGCATCAAGGTACGAATAATATCTATTCTACATTGCATCTTAATTACCTGATATATTATTTGTGAATGGATAATAATTATAATAATAGCATATATTAATAATATTAGAGGAGATACAATAAAGAAGCTTCTAGATATCTGTCCATTCATTGCTACCTGCATATCTACCTATCTTGTTATTTTGCAATCCGCTAACTCAATCTGACTTAATGTAGACATCAGTCACGCTTTCTCCAATTTTATCAAACAATCGCTAAGAGATAGTTCAGTAAAGTTTCCTCCAACAAGCCATTATTGTCTTGTTTTCTTCATAAACTTAAACAATTAAAAAGCAATCTCATCCTTTTAATGCTCTTTCCACAGGAACCCAACAGGTTGTCCTGTCTTGTGTGCACAAGTTTACAGGACTTCCTGTTGCCGAGGTTCTCTGCCCTTTCCACGAGCAGGCAGAACATGCTTCACATTCCTGCAACACCCAACCATGTCCAGTCAGGTACAACACACGTATGAACCATACGACGAACAAAAACACACCGTGTTACAATATCTTCTTTTAAATGCAGCACAAGGATGCAGAGTAGCATCATTGGCTGAGGGTGTGGCTGTGCCACTGATGCAATGCCCTCCATAGGTCTGGCCAGGTATTTTGAATTTGGTCAGGGTGCCAGTGATAGCTCCCCTACTCTCCGCGAAGGACACTGTGGGATATTTATTATCCACCAACAAGAGCCGGCAGACAGGACCCCAGTTTAACGTCCATCTGAGGATGGCACACGCACTGATGAATCAACATGACTGGGAAACACCTGGATGACAGTTTATAGTTGGGTCGGGTTTCAAACCCAGCCCAGATAGCTTTGAAGTGTGTGTGTACATCGAGGCCATCCTGTGAGCTGCTTACAATATGTACAAGATTGATGTGATTGAATGGTGGATGGAGGTCAAACTCAACAACTCATCCTTTGCGCATGCGCAATATTGGAGGTCATGTCTTTTCGAAGCTGTCCATGCGCTCACGCTTTCGAAGTTAAGTAATTTTTCACAATTGTGTTTTTGTCGAAACTGTATCTATCTTTCGGTGTGTGTACCTATAGTGTGTCTTTAGTAAGATTCTCGGTGTTAATTTCTCATACATGTATACAAAATCGTCGGTTAATTTGTGTCGCGTATTTTGAGGCCTCGTAGGCTACCGTGTCCGACCTTGAGGCTTTGTTTTTCTCTCAGCGGTCCGCGGATTGCGCTGAAATTACTATCGTTCTCTGTTTTTGTCCCAGTCTTTCACCCCATACTTCCTTGTTTAAAATCTCAACTCAAAACCCCCCCCCCCCCCAAAAAAATATATTTCCTTCTCTGTTCTTATTCGTTTATTCTGTTCTTATTTGTTCGTTCGTTCTTCGATCACGTGTTTCATTCACCCACATTTCCATTTTCCATTTCCCCAGATAGTTTTCACTGCTCAATTTTAAAATGTTTAAACTTTCCCCTGAAGAACTGTATTCTGTCGAATATTATAACACCTTTTTCTTCTTCTTCTATAAAAGGATGCTTTCGACTTGCTCACCAAATCTCTTCATTCCAAAAAAAAATTCCATCTCTTACAGTTCCTCTTTACTACATTCCCGAAACTCTCCTGCACTCCACCCCTCCTTCAGCGTCCTCAAACGTATTTTTGACTCGAAGGTCACAAGAAACTCATTTTGCAATAAATGTTCGTTTCCCATTAATCGTACACTTTCTAAAATCCAATCTCACCCCTCCCCTTCAAATCTTCCCCATCACCCCTTCCCTCCAAAACTTCCCCATCACCCCTCCCCTCCAAAACTTCCCCATCACCCCTCCCCTCCAAATCTACCCCCTTGCCCCTCCCCTCCAAATCTTCCCCATCACCCATCTCTTTCAGATCTTCCCCCTTGCCCCTCCCCTCCAAATCTTCCCCATCACCCATCCCTTTCAATCTCCCCCCTTGCCCCTTCCCTCCTAAACTCCCCCCATACCCCTCCCCTCCGAGACTCTCCCTCGCTCCTCCTCCTCAAAGCGTCCTCCCCGCTTCTTCCCCCTTCCAACTTTCACCTTCATCTCCCCCAACCTTCTGCCTCGCTCTTCTCCCTCCTCAAATAACACCTCACTGTGCCTCACCCAATCACCATCAAACCTTTTGTCCGCCCCATTCTTCCCTTTCTCCAAGCTATTCTGAAATCTCTGACACACCTTCAACAGCTCTCCCTACCTCTTCCTCTTCCACATCTTACCCTATCCCTCCCCCCCCCCCCCCCCGTTCTGTATCCGATGCTCCCCCTTCCTCTTCCTTAATGGTATGGCCCTGAAACATCCGGGGCCTTCGCTCAAACTTGACTGATCTCTCCATACAGGTTGCTTCTGACAAACCAGACGTGATCTGCTTAACAGAAACGTTCCTCCTTCATGATGTCTCTGATTCCTTGGTATCTCTCCCAGGTTACTCCCTCCTCCGGTATGATAGACCTGAGCCTCGTCCTGGAGGTGGGGTTTCTATCTTTATAAAAAAACTCTCTTCCTCACTCGCCCTGCACTGCCTTCTCTCCACCTCACCGCCAGGAATACCTTTGGCTACGGCTTCCTCTTCGCTCCCACCTTTTGTTCATATGTGTGTTGTACCGTCCACCAAACAGTGATGACTCCATCTACATCTCGCTGTCTGATAATATGGACCAACTTCTATATACCCATCCCAACTCTCTCTAACTCATATGTGGTGATTTCAATTGTCACCATGCCAGTTGGCTGGGTGTGGGTACCTCTCTCACCAGCCATGGCTCTTCAGCGAAGGACTTCTGCGACTCACTGGGACTGACACAATCTGTCAATTTCCCGACCCGGATCTCAGTCAACGGAGCATCTTCTCCTCTGGACTTGGTTATGACTAATTTCCCTGAAAATGTCTGCTGCTCTTCTTCTGCTCCAATCGGCTCATCTGATCATGTGCTTGTTAAAGTGGACATCTCTCTGACCATTCTCAGAGAGCCTCCTCAGCGTCGACGAGTCTGGCATTTCACTCAGGCCAACTGGCACGGTCTTCAAGCAGCCATCAATCATCTGGACTAGTCTCCCATCTCTACCGCCTCTGACATCAACTCATCCTGGGAATTCTTCCAAAGTAAATTACTCTCTCTCATGCACAGATTTATCCCATCTTGTCTTCAGTTGTCATTCCCTTCCTCCCGTCCATGGTACAGGGAATATTGTGGTGAGGCTGTTGCCCAGAAACAACTTGCTTTCCTCTCCTGGAAAGCAAATCCAATGGAAGGAAATCTCATTTCCTTTCACAAAGCCCGAAACAAGTGTGTGTCCACCCTCAGGAGAGCCAGGAAACAATATCTCTCCGTTCTCAAGACCGAACTCTCTTATCTGTCTCCCTCTTCCAAATCCTGGTGGCATCTGGTCAAATCTGTTTCTGGTGTTTGTTCCCCCTCCATCCCCTCCCTCACCTCAAACGGCTACACGGCTGACTCCGCACGTGAAAAAGCTGAATGCGTCAACTCTGTTTGCCTCTAAAGCTTGTGTCGCAAACCCATCCCTCTCTGTACCCACCATACCCAGTCGTACCCAGCTGCTCCTGGAATCTGTGTCCTTTCCTCCTGACAAGGTGGAAAAGTTTCTGTCAACCCTCGACTCTGATTCTGCAACTGGACCTGACGGCATCAGCCCACGGGTCCTAAAATCCTGTTCTTCCGCTCTTTCACTCCCTCTCTCTGTTCTCTTCACCCTCTATTTTGCTCAAGGTCATCTGCCATCTGCTTGGAAACCAGCCAACATCACCGCTTTGCACAAAAAAGGTGCAAAAACAGATCCTAGCAACTACAGACCAATCAGCCTTCTCCCAATTATCAGCAAAGTCATGGAATCCATCATTGCTTCGGATATGAAATCTTTCCTCTTCTCCAATGGCTTGATCTCTGATCATCAATTTGGTTTCAGACCAGGTCACTCTACTCTGGACATGCTGCTTCTGCTTTCTCAACAATGGATGGAGGTCCTCAATGCCAAACACGAAATTAGAGCTGTCTCCCTTGACATATCACGTGCCTTCGATACGGTCTGGCACCCCGCTCTGCTCACCAAACTCTCCTCCTTTGGTATCCATGGAAATCTCCACGCATGGCTGGCAGACTTCCTCTCTAGTCGTCGTCAACGTGTGGCCCTGAATGGGTTTCTCTCATCTCCTCTTCCTGTTCAGGCTGGAGTTCCCCAAGGCAGTGTTCTGGGCCCTGTGCTTTTTCTGGTCTTCATCAATGATCTCTCTGACTCTTGAAAATCCTCTCTATCTCTTTGCTGATGACTCTACTCTCTGTCGCTCCATTCCTCATCCCTCAGATCGGCAGTCTGCAGCCTCCTCACTCTCTGCAGACCTGGACAAAATCACAGACTGGGCAAACAAGTGGAACATGTCTTTCAATCCTGACAAATCTCACACTCTTACGATGTCTCTCCGAAAAGACCGACTGGACAACCCTCCCATCCACTTTCTGAATAATCCTCTCCAAGAAGTTCTGTCACTCAAGCTTTTGGGTCTCACTATCTGCCATGATCTTTCCTGGGAAAACCACATTTCAAATCTGGCCTCCAAAGCCAGTCGCTGACTGGGCATCCTCCATCATGCGAAGTCCTTCCTTGGCACACCTGAGCTCCTCACCACATACAAGGCTTTCATCCGCAGCTCAATGGAATACTGCTCTCCCCTCTGGGCTGGTGCTCCTGCCTCACACCTAGCTCGTCTTCACGCTGTTGAAACCAAAGCGTTCAGAATCATTGGAATCTCCTGCGATGAAGCTAACTCCAAGGGCCTTTCGCTCACTCACCGCAGGCAGGTTGGTGGTCTTTCCGTCTTCTACTGACTCCTCTCTGGCCTTGCCCCCCCAGCTCTCTCTGGGCTCTGTCCCCCAAATATTCCTACAGGTCGCACAAGATCTGCCTGCAACCCTCTTATGGTTAAACTGCCAAAATCAAGACTCTCTGCTCACCTTCACTCCTTCATTCCTCTTTTCTCCCGCCTCTGGAACAAACTCCCTCACTCTCTTCAATCCCACTCCACCCTCCAGGTCTTTAAAACAGCTGTTCACCGCCATCTCTTGTCTTCCCCCATCCAAAACCTTGATCTTTTCTACCCCCGCTAATTTCACCCCAAATCCACTTTTTTGAAATACCAACTTCTGTCCTGGAAGTCCTTGGTGTCCTAGCTGTCGTTGTGTTTTATACTTCTCCCACCCCTCCCCCCCCCCCTTCCCACTCCTCCTCCCCCCAAGCCCTCTCCCTCCCACACATCTCCCTGCTCTCAAATGTTGTGTTTGTGTGCTTCCCCTTCTCTCCCCATCTTGTCTTCCGCTCCCTCTTTTTATATATTTTGTTTATCTGTTTGATTTGTTTGTGAAATAAATGTTAGCTCTTTCACGAGCCTCGATTCTGTATACAAAAAAAAAAAAAAAAAAACCTGACAAAAATAATGGACATTTGGTATTAAGGGTGGTTGACATCGTCCATTATTCAAGGAAGGAAAACACCTGATGAAGTCTGTGGGTCATGAATGTAATGTCTCCTGAGGGTTCGTCAGTCTGCCATATCCTGCTTGATCCAAAAAAAAAAAAAATCAAAATAAGGAGTATTTTTTTTTTTTTTTAAATGCTGAAGGCTCCAGTCACGGACTATAAAGTCCTCATTGAGGCCAGGCCTTAAATAAAATAACTGCATTGATAAATGTGAAGAAAGAGAAGTAAAAGAGACAATGTAAAGGTGAGGAGTGAAAATGAGTACAAAACGTTTGTGATGTTTGTTTGTGAGAAAGAGAGATTAAAGCTAGGCCTGTAGCTATAGTTTGAGTGAGACAGAACGTGAGACCAGCAATCCTGACACGGAGAGTGTAACATGGGTCCGGGCACCACTTTAAGTCTGAACGGTAGTACGACCCTGGGTGGGTGCTGTCTACACCCTACGACCTAAAAACTTTATTTAAAAAAAAACAAAAAACTTTACTTGGGTACTTTATTACCTATATATATATATATATATATATATATATATATATATATATATATATATATATATATATATATATATATCCATCCATCCATCCATCCATCCATCCATTATGAATTTATTCACAAGTTCTAATATATATATACACACTTATAGTTGCGCTTTGTTTTTCTTTTTCTTCTCTGAACTATATTCAAATAAGAAAAAGGAGAGCGTGGGCAAGCATTAAGTTAGCACTATGTGCTAAGTATATAATTATAATAAAAGTTTGCCAAAGTTTTAAAGTTTGCCAAAGTTCTTAAGTTTGCCAAAGTTCTAAAGTTTGCCAATGTTCTAAAGTTTGCCAATGTTCTAAAGTTTGCCAAAGTTCTAAAGTTTGCCAATGTTTTAAGTTTGCCAAAGTTCTAAAGTTTGCCAAAGTTTTAAGTTTGCCAAAGTTCGAAAGTTTGCCAAAGTTCTAAAGTGTGCCAAAGTTTTAAGTTTGCCAAAGTTTTAAGTTTGCCAAAGTTCTCAAGTTTGCCAAAGTTCTCAAGTTTGCCAAAGTTCTAAATTTTGCCAAAGTTCTAAAGTTTGCCAAAGTTCTTAAGTTTGCCAAAGTTCTAAAGTTTGCCAAAGTTCTAAAGTTTGCGAAAGTTCTAAAGTTTGCCAAAGTTATAAAGTTTACCAAAGTCATCCATCCATCCATCCATCCATCCATCCATCCATCCATCCATTTATGAAGTTTGCCAAAGTTCTAAAGTTTGCCAAAGTTCTAAAGTTTGCCAAAGTTCTAAAGTTTGCCAAAGTTCTAAAGTTTGCCAAAGTTCTAAAGTTTGCCAACGTTATAAAGTTTGCCAAAGTTATAAAGTTTGCCAAAGTTCTAAAGTTTGCCAAAGCTATAAAGTTTGCCAAAGTTCTAAAGTTTGCCAAAGTTCTAAAGTTTGCCAAAGTTATAAAGTTTGCCAAAGTTATAAAGTTTGCCAAAGTTATAAAGTTTGCCAAAGTTATAAAGTTTGCCAAAGTTATAAAGTTTGCCAAAGTTCTAAAGTTTGCCAAAGTTCTAAAGTTTGCCAAAGTTCTAAAGTTTGCCAAAGTTCTAAAGTTTGCCAAAGTTCTAAAGTTTACCAAAGTTCTAAAGTTTGCCAAAGTTCTAAAGTTTGCCAAAGTTATAAAGTTTGCCAAAGTTATAAAGTTTACCAAAGTTCTAAAGCTTTTTGTTACTAAACCTGACTGCACATTCCAGTAGCACAGACCGTCCGTCCCCTTTTGACTGTTGTTTTTTTTTCTTTTTCTGTTTCTGTTCCTTTTGACTGATTTTAAAGCGTAGTGTTTCCAGATATGTTCACCCAAAAACAGAAATGCTTTTAACTTCATTTATTTTCAGTCAAATGCAAGACATAAGGTAGCTTTTCATTGATATGGACTTTCACAAGCTAGTTATAGCAAGTCGGCCAAACCTCCCCCTTATTAGTCGAGAAGGAAGTTTTAATCGGATCTCATTGGGTTCCATCTCGACGACTAGCGCACGTCGTTGTCTGTCCTCAAGATGCATTTGGTATTGCGATTCCATAATATTCAGAAAAATTCCGAATTTGAACCTTGAAACTTTCCCAATCGGCCACCCTATGAGACCATTTAGTTTGAATATAGTTTGGACAAATCATACTTGTAGTCTTCTTCTTCGTCTGTTCATTTTAGATGAAGAATGACCAAGTTTGGTTTCCCAACGACTCCACTCTGATCCATGTCATTCAAACATAAAAGTAGATTAATAAACAACAGCCATACAGTTGTGTATTCGAACATGGAGCTTTCTTGGCACTTTCACAAGGAATCATATCAGTTGGGAGGTTTTATTGCACGAGTTATGAAGTTGAATCATTCCTCCAACTTTGACAAACATCCAATCAGCCGTTCCAGAGATTAGGAGGGTGGGTCTTTGTGGGTATTTACAAATAATAATAATGACTTGTATGGTTTTATGGTGTATGTTGTAGGGTTGTCTTCTGAGAATATTCACGAACATTCAATTTGCTGTTGCAAGGATACACTATTACAAATAATGAAGAAGATCAGATACTAATGATAATGGAATGCACAAAGATGTCAGTAAAGTGTGTGTGTGTGTGTGTGTGTGTGTGTGTGTGTGTGTTTTGTTACATGCTCCTCCCCGACCCCCTGGTCACGTTGTACCTCCGAGCCCCGAGAGGAGTCACGGCAGAAAAATGTGTTATTCTGTATGTCAAAGATCGAGGGAGAAGCCACCCCAATTGTTACTCACAAACAAATATTGTATTAAGATCACACAAGAACTAGAACGGGCACTCGGTAGAGCGCATACCTTCGCCGCAGCTACTTTTGTTGCCAAAATAAAAGACTACAAGATCTGTGTAGCAAAGCATTTTGGCATTAGTTTCATACAAATTGGACACAAATTGACCGCGCTATGGTAAAAAGACGATTTTGACCTTTTCATGACCTTGACCTTGACCTTTGACCCGATCGATTCCAAAATCTAATCAAATGGTTCCCGGATAATAACCTATCATCCCACCAAATTTCATGCGAATCGGTTGAATACTTTTTGAGTTATGCGAATAACATACACACACACACACACACAGACATACAAATAAATACACAGCGATCAAAACATAACCTTCCGCTTTTGCGAAGGTAATAACAGTACAACAATAATAGTATTCAAAAGTACAATCAATATGTTCGATGATGGTACCATCAGTTTTGTAATATTTAACTCACTGTGCTCCAAGTGAGTGAAACACGAACATTCCCCAATGTCTCTTATTCCCGGCTTCGAGACGAAATTGATTCGCTCCAGCGATCGCCAGAACGAGGTCCAATCGAGACCAGAATCCCGTGCGGATGGCAAATACAGTCACACAGCCGAAGCTGTACAAATGCGCCCCCAAGGCACCTGGGAAATCCAAAGGCGCCCTACAGGCGACTGAGAGATCACACCCTCGGGTATGGACTAATTAACCTTCAAAAAGCCACGTCACACACACGCCCCAGATCGACGTCTGAATGCGGTGGAGATGGTCAAAAAGAGACGAAACCGCGAGCGAAGCACAAGTCCTGCGCGAGTCAAAATGGCCGACGACCCGGTCTCGTGGCGCATGGCACGGCGATTATTTTCTCCTGAATCAATCGCAAAACCTGACACGCAGGTTGACCGGTCACAGCGTTGACAACTCTGTCGTAGGAATCCCTTTCCCGGAAACCCGAAAGTTCGTTAGTGACTCTGGCTCGCCAACGTTCGCTTCAGAACCCGGAGCAACTCGGCTTTCTTGTCCGACTCATTCGCTCTGCCCTCTTTCTCCTCGTCCTCCGGTTCCCGATCCGGTTTCCTGTTTCTTTTAACATTAATTTTTTTACCTTTGGAAAACAGCTCAAGGACAATAAACCTTTTGAAAGGAATTATTTAATTAGTATATGGAATCAGAAATATTTACAGTGGATGCAAACCACCACAACGGAAGTGACGAATCCGTAACTCTGTGTGTGTGTGTGTGTGTGTGTGTGTGTGTGTGTGTTTTGTTTTGTTTTGTTTTGTTTTGTTTTGTTTTGTTTGTTTTTGTGTTTTTATATATTCTTGATTTATTCAGCATGAGGGAAGAAGGGAAAATGGAATGAAGTATGCATATCTGTAATCTGATTAGAGTGATGCAACTAAATAAAGGCAGTCTGAAAACCTTAAATGGACTCTGAAGAGAGTTATGCTGTGGTATGAAGAAGTTGTTGGAGTCTGAATTAGTCAGAAGCATTTGGTGTGCTGTTGATGACAGCACTTTCACTTGCATTTCTCAACACAAAAATCATGTTTTTATAAACGTGGTGCACTGGTATGACATCACTTTTTCTGGATGTTTTGGTTGTGAGCAAGTCAGCCCGGTGGGATTGCAGTCACGCTCGCCTCGCTAAAGTGGTCACAACTGGCTTGGGGACAACATGGCAAAGTGCCCTGTGCCTTCCTGTCCCTGGAATAGTTTTGGCTTTGACGTCTTGACGCGATGTCTCGTCTTTATGCCCTGCCAACTGACCCTAGACTTCTGGGCATTGAATTGCCAGTGGCCCATTGCCATAAAAAACACCAGACAATTTTAAGAAAAAAGAGATTGGAATGTATGCATATATATACATATATATATACACAGGTTAAACCCCCTAACTTGACTAGGAAGCAAGGCACAGATTGAGTCTCACCCCAGCAATTGCTGCACAACAAGTGTAGCCTGCCACGGTGACACATTGTCTCTGCCCTGCTCATCAACAATTAGGAGGTTGCAGTCAGGAACATTAAATTCAACGAAAGAAGCACACTGACCCTATGACATGACGCTGACATCATGTGCATAAATTATACCAACACAGCACCTCCAAACAAGGAGGCATCCGTGTGGTACTCAAGTCTTTGCAGACTGAGATTAAAGCTCTATGGTCACAAATAGACAAAGGCAGAGATGTCGATCGAGATTTCGCCCTCAAAATCTTCCTCGTCAAGGGTGAAATCTAGATAAATGTACGGAAATATGTATGTATATACACACAGTTCCCTCCATAAGTATTGAACAACAAACAACAACAACAGGCATTTTAAGGCCATTTTTCCTGCTAGAGCGGGGGTTAGCCTTGCGGTCCCCATGACCAGAGCGGGTGTTAGCCTTGCGTTCCCCATGACGATCTTCTCCATTTTGCCCTATTTTCTGCATCTCTCCTTGTTAACCCCCTTGCCCGCATTTCTTCTTCCACCATCTTTAGCCAAGTCTTTCCCGGTCTTCCCCGTCCTCGACTTCCTTCTACATTCATTTCCATCACTCTTCTCAACCAGTCACTTTCATCCTTCCTTAACACATGACCAAACCATCTCAACCTGTTCCTCTACACAGCCTCTTCCATAAGTATTGAACAGCAAAGGCAAATTTGTTATTTTTGCTATAGACTCAAGAAATTTGGATTTGAGATCAAAAGATGATTATGAGGCAAGAGTACATTAAGTCACCTTTTTGTCCCCCATCGCACCGCGGAGCGAAAGGGGGACTATGGTTTTCCCCTCCTTCCGTCCGTCCGTGCGTGCATGCGTGCGTGCGTGCGTACGTACGTGCGTGCGTAAGCGAAGGACCGCATTCGAATTTGGTGTGTGGGTGCAACCCACGTCAAAATCCAAGATGGCCGCCGCCGGAAAAGTCCGGAAAAAAAGTCCGGAAAACTGTTCTTTGCGTGACGGGCTGACGGACGGAGGGACGGAGTGCAAACCTATAGTCCCCTCCGGTGTACACCGGTAGGGGACTAATAAGTGAAGTACTAACTTCTAATCTGGTGTGTGGGTGTATCTAGGCATAAGGAAGAACCCTATTGAAAATTGAGTCGCCACGTCAAAATCCAAGATGGCCGCCGCCATGTATGTCTGAACATTGTGAGCGGAATATCTTGAAAAACAAGCATTCTGAGTATTGCGCTGCAATACATGTCCCCTACCAAAGTTCAAAGTGCCATAACTTTGTCGAAAATGATCGAATATGCAAATTTATGCATGGTTGATGTTGGTTTTCAAACTTGATCTGAGGTATGCTGAGACACGTGTGTCACGCCTCGCCTCGTTGATAAGCCCGCAAGGTCGCTCCGTGGAGCGGCCTGCACGTATTGCACTGTGTGAATTATATAAATTATTACCAACTCACGGTCTGAGGTACTAGCGATTCAAGAGATATCCATTTTTAAAAAATATTTTCGTTTAATTAACGATATCTGCCAAACCACGTGCCCTATCGCAAATTCCAAAAGGACATTTTAGTAGAATGACATGCTGAACAGATCTGTGAAGTTTCCCCTCGATTGGATCAAAAATGAGGGAGGGGCTCGGTTTCAAAGGTTCATGCTTAAAAACGTCATAACTCTGAAACCATCAGTAATTTATTATATTTTTCGGTTCACGATCAATTATCGATGTGTATATATATGTTGCTCAGCTTGGCTCCGCCCCTCCGGAAAGCGCGCGCTGTGTCGCGCTGTTGACGTTCGTGAGACGAGGCTGAGGACGCGCAGTGCGGCTTGAGGAGAACTCGAGAATAAACAAGAGATATCCATTTTTAAAAATATTTTCGTTTAATTAACGATGTCTGCCAAACCACATGCCCTATCGCAAATTCCAAAAGGACATTTTAGTGCTGTACAGATCTGTGAAGTTTCCCCTCGATTGGATCAAAAATGAGGGAGGAGCTCAGTTTTAAAGGTTCATGCTTAAAAACGTCATAACTCTGAAACCATGTGCCGCATGACGTCATGCTCGCCGACTTTTTTGTTCGTCATGGGTATGCGATTCTGCCTGCAAAGTTTGGCCTCGATCTGTTCAGCCGTTGCAGAGAAAAAGGGGTTTTCGTGTTTTCACGAAAAACAATATGGCGACCGAACCACGTGACCTTTGACGTCATAATTACCATTAAAATATTCTACAGACCGAGTCCATCATATGGTGAAAATTTTTATCTCAATCGGTCCTATTATTGCAGAGAAATTGGTTTTTAAAGGAAATTAAAACTTAAAATGGCACTGAGTTAAGGATCATCAGAATTATCAGAATTACCAAAGTTCGAAGTGCCATAACTTTGTTAAAAATGATCGAAACGTCATGAAGTTCGAAGTTGACCTGTAACTTATCATGAGGAAACCATGTGCCAAGTTTGAAATCATTAGCATTAAGAGTTTAGAAAAAAAGTCCGGAAAACTGTTCTTTGCGTGACGGACGGACTGACGGACTGACGGACGGAGGGACGGAGTGCAAACCTATAGTCCCCTCCGGTGTACACCGGTAGGGGACTAATAAGCGAAGTACCAACTTCTAATCTGGTGTGTGGGTGTATCTAGGCATAAGGAAGAACGCGATTGGAAATTGGGTCGCCACGTCAAAATCCAAGATGGCCGCCTCCATGTATGTCTGAACCTTGTGAGCGAAATATCATATCATAGCATGTTTTCTGCGTTTTCCACTTTGTCAACTCAAATCACTTCCCCGACGGGGGACCTAGGCGTAACGCTTGTCTTTCATAGACATTTCTCTGCTCTTCATGTTGGTTTATGCCGACTGACATTGAAGGCAAAAGCAAAGGCTAAAACTAAGACTAGACATTCACAGGTTTTTTTTATGTGAACAACCAATGCAACAAGAAACACCTGAGCAACAAGAAACACCTGCCTGTCATTTGTTCCAACACTTACACTTACCTAAAATGCGGAGACGGAACATAAAAAGTGCTATTGTTCTCCAATGGTAAAATATATATATATATATATATATATATATATATATATATATATATATATATATATATATATATATGTATATATATATATATATATATATATATATATATATATATATACATACATATATATTGTTGCGGAGATGAGGACTATTTTTTTTGATTGTGTGCTGTATTATTATTATTATTGGTTATTCTGCGCCCCCCTACCTCCAGAGCTGTGTAAAGGTGAAAGGGCATCCCATAATTAGTCCACAAGCAGACACGTCAGCCAAAGAATAGAATACCCCTGTTTGATAGTTATCTCTTATTCTGTGTTTTAGGGTAAGGCTGTGTCTCCCATTAATTGAAGTACTCCATTGCACCAGTGAAAGAGAATAGATCCCCTTTCATTCCCATCCCCAAAATCCCCATTTCTTTTACATCCCCTCTGGTGATTGCCAAGCCTCGATTCCCAATTACCTCCCCTCCAATAACCGCCATTGAACATGTGCTCGAATCGGAGAAGAAAGGCGTGCCCGCCCGTCGTCATCAAGGGCGGAGCCAGAGGGTCGCGCGACCAACCAGGGCCGAGGTGAGCACCCCGATGGGCGTGTCCAAAAGGCCGGCGGCTTAATCGCCGGAGGCGCTATAAAAGGCGCACGCAAGAAGCAAGAGAGTGAGTCGTGAGTTGGTCGTCAGTGGAGGAGTCAGTCAGTGGAGTCGGTGGTCAGTTGGTTGCGTTGGTTGCGGTGAGGAGTCGGTGGTGGTGGTCAGTTGGTTGCGTTGGTTGCGGTGAGGAGTCGGTGGTAAAGAGTGAACGAACGTACAAGAAAGAGTTGAGGGTTTGTACCAGACGAGTCGGACAAGGCCTGGCAAAGCACGCGACGTCCACAGCAGCCACAACAGCAGCTTGGGGGCCTGAACGGCGGTTTGGAGCAGGGCCGTGAAGGAACGGCGGCTGCTAAATGCGCCGGTTGTGCTGCAGGACCCCCTTGGACCTTCCTCTCCCTCCAGCCATCCACCTCCTGCCTTTCCACCCTTCTTGTGTACGTGAGTTTGTTTTGTTTGTTCTGTCCCTGGGTATTTAATTAAGTCTGTAGGTAAGCTAGTATTTGCACTGTGTCACCTGCGTCTTATGTGTTGTAAATAAACCTTGATTGCTCCTTTTTGCTTGTGTAAATAATAAATCCCATTACTCGTCTGTACGTCTTCTCATTTTATTCCTTTTCCTCTTTGCATTTCGTCGTTTTAGTCTTTTCCCAGATTGGGCAGCTGCGGTGCGATACGGCCAAAGTTCTGGGTGAATCGGGTGAGTCGGGGATCCTGTAACGGTCGCGGTTGGACCATCCGCTCGGCCCATCATACCATCTAAACCGCGATCAGTAACAATTGGTTGTCAGGAGTTGGGATTCGGACCTGGGACTAAATTTGTTAGGCCCAAATTTTGGAACACCAATTGTGTTATTACAGTAACAATTGGTGTCTGGGAGTGAGATTCGGGGCCCGAACCAAATTTTTAAAACATCTAAAAAAAAAAAATTGGTCAAAATTTGGAGCGGCCGAAATTTGTTTTGTTTTACAAAACCTGAACTTTGAAATCGCGCCATGGCTGGTCAAGGCGACGGGATGCCGGTGGGAGAGATAAACGGGGTAGAATCGACCCAGGACCCCAGGGAAGAAGTGGGGAAAATTGTGGAGGAAGGAGAGGAGGAGAACATTGGCAATGTGGTTGAGGGGGTATCAGGCGCACAAAATGGCGCTCTCGCGCACGAGGTTTCAGGCGCGCAAAAAGGCGCCTCGCACGAGCGCGCGGTAGCCGAGCCCGCTGTATCAGCGGGCTTTAACATGCAGCCGTTTGACATGCAGCAGTTCATGGCACGGTTTAGCGAATACATGGCAGAGTCGAAGTGCGACAACGAAAAAAGAGCCAGGGAAATGGAGAAAATGGAAAACAGAATGGGGGAGCGACTAGGAAATCAAATCGGGGAATTAGACAAGAAATTTGAAGGGATGAAACATGGGTTAACGGGGGTGGAAAATAGAATGGCTGCCCAGGAGAATCAGATAGAGGGGATGAAAAATGGGTGAATGGGGTTAGAAAATAGGATGGAAGGCAAATTGCGGGAGATAGGGGAGCAATCCGCCCGAGAAATTAAACAAATGGGAGAGCAGATAGAGGAGGTAAAAATCGGGGTAGAAACCAAACTGGATGCTCAGAGGGATGAATTGGGACAGATGAGGGTGGCATCTACAAAAGAAAGGGAGGAGATGCAAGAGGAGATACGACGAGGTGTAAGTGAGGAGGTTTCGGGGCTACGCGAGGAGGTAAAGCGAGGTGAGAAGCGTATGGAGAAAGAGGTGAGAAATAATACGGCGAAGTTACAAGGGGGAATAGAAGATCTGACGGAGGAGGTGGAACAGCTGACAGAGGGACAGATGGAGTTAGTGGAGCAGGTTCAAAAGAACACTGCGGTACTAGGAGGGCTAAAGGCGACACAAAAAGAAATTAAAAACGAATTAATAGCGACACAGAGGCAATGTCAGATGGTACGTGAGGAACTGACAATGAGGGTGGACGAGGTGACAGAGATAATGGAGACAAAGGACCGGCAGGTGAGGATGCACATAGAGACGGTCATGGTAGCCTTTGAGGACGAACTTGAGGAGACGCACCGAGAAATAAAAGAGGTTAAACAAAAATTAGAGGAGGTGGAAGAGGGGGTGAGTGAAATTACGAAGAGACGGACAGAAACTAAAAGAGAAATCCAGGAGGAAGTAATGGAATTGGTACAAGGTCTGTGCTCGAATCGTGATGTGCTGCTCACTAACCAAATAAAGAGTTTGCAGGTGGCAAAGGAGGTGCGGAGACGAGGTGCCAAGGTGAGTGGCGAGATAATCGGAAATGTACATGATGTGAGGAAAGCTTCAGTCGGCTTGGGGGTTGCTATGGATCCGGGTGTTCGTGAAAGGCCGTTGGTGAAGTGTGCGACAGGTCAGGTGTGCGAACAAAGAGGTGTGCGAGAATGTCCGACCATGGGGTGTGTGAGGAAAAAGTGCGCGCCGACCAGTGAGTGTGCCGTCAAGAGTGAGTTGGTCGAAGCGCGTGTGCGAGGGGGTACATGGAAGCGCGGTGTGGTGAGTGTTACGGAGGAAGTAACGGAAAAGTGTGTGCAAGAGTGTGCGCGAGAAAGGTGTGTAACGGACGGGTGCATGAGGAAAGAGTGTGCTGTCGAGAGTAAGGGTGAGTGCGCGACCGAGAGTGGAGGTGAGAGTAGTGAGAGTGACACGGAGCGTGAGTTGGTTATGACAGGTGAGCGAGGATGTACACCTGGAATGGAAGGATGCACACCTGGAATGGTAGAGCGTGTGTGGGAATGCACACTTGAGTTGGGTGTGCGAGTAAGAGCACACCTGTGATTGTCACAGAGGAGGTGACCGAGGAAGGGGCGCGAAGAGGTGTGTTGGTGAGGTGTGCGAGCGACGAATGTGTGCCAAGGTGTTCGGTGGTCAGGTGTGTGACCAAGTCTGGGAGCGGAATGAGTGTACCGAGGTGTGTAAGGAAAGGTACGAGGAGCATGGGAACAGCTGGAGGTATGAGCAAGAAAGGGGTAGCGTATGCGTGTAAGCATGCAGGTGAAGCATCGACGGTAACCGGGTTAGCGGTTAGAGCGACTTAGAGCCAAATCGGGCCCTCGGTGCGCGTCGGGCAGCTTCGCGTGCCGCGAGAACCAGCGGGGATCCGAGCCACGGCGGGTTCGAAAGGACCGCCGTACGCGATCCACGCTGGGCCTCGCTTTGAACGGCCGCGTCCGTGCTCCACTAGGCGGAGTGGGCAGCTCGATTGGAAGGGTCGTCATGGCGACCACTTTTTGTTGAGACGTGCCGGCAGATCGAGATCGGGACATTGGATGGCTCCATGCCGAGGTGGTGCGTGGGATCTCGGCCCGGGTAAACCTCCTTCCCTGCACCGAATGCGGGACGCATCCAGCCGCCGGCACCAAAGAACCCGCGTTCATTGCTCGGCTGTACGAAGCCGAGCTTTAGAAGGGAATTGGCGCACCGAGAGGATCTAATAAGTAGACGGGTGATGAGGATAGTGTTTTGGCCCCGAAATTAGAAAAAAAGCAAAATTTGATGATGGTAGAGTGATTGGCAAATTTTTGATTTATTGAATTTGGACGAACAAAATTTATAGTGAGAGACCCCCGATGTGGTGGGATGGCAACCTTGCCATCTCTCACAAAGGGGGGGCAAATGCGCTATAGCTTATGGGGTGGATGGCAGTGAAAACTAGCCCGGGTGGGTTAGGATATATCGTGTGTAGGGATCTAGCGAAGATGACGTTAGGTAACGTTAAGGTTAGTTAGTGACTGTTACCTGTAGTGGGGACGCAGGTAGATTAGTGTGGATGATAATGACGTGGGAGCGCAATAGTTTAAAGGGGCGACTGGGAAGCGCAAGTTTCAGAGGGGAGTAGTTAGCTGAGATGATGCCGTGTGTGTGAGGATTGAACAGGTGTGATTGAACAGGTGTGATTGCACAGGTGTGCAACTGAACAGGTGTGTGGAGCAGTGTATGAGTGAGTGATGGTGATGTGTGTTGTGTTGACCAACTGGTCCAGGAAGAGGAGGAGGGTGCAGGTGGCACCAGGTATGATTGCACAGGTGTGCAACGACAGGTGAATGGAGGACAGGTGTATGGAATAAATGGTATGGAGTATTGGAATGGATGGTCGTGGAGTGAGTATGGTGGAAATTGTGGAGTGGAGTGGATGGTGCGAAGGTGTGAATGGGGGAAGAGTGGACCCCCATCACGGATACCCGGGGCGGGTAGTGTAAGTGTTAGGTAGAGGGTACAGGTAAATTGTGGTTGGATATTGGCATCTGTGGTGCGGGTGACAGAATGGTATTTGGATGGGTGCATTAGTGTTGTGGAAATGGCTGGGCGTGTAGCCTGTTAGTGTGTGTAGTTGGTTTGGGCACTCCACCACTGTGAGGATGTCGGCCAGGTGAGGCCGCAGGTGGGCTCTGGGAGCCGGTAGCAGTTGTTGTGGATGGGGCCCGAGGATCCGGAGGACGGACCCGGGTAGCCCAGTGCCAGAGGGCACCAAGGGGTGACAGAGCCAGGAGAGGGCCTTCCCCAGTTAGTTAGGTTAGGGTGAGGAGCTAGGTAAGCTCGGGTGGCAACTGCAGTGGTGGAGGTGTGCAGGTGGGTAGACCTGCTGGGAGAGCTACACGTCGCAGCCCAGAAATTGTGCGAGGGCACCGGGAGATGAATCGGGGGAGTGAGACCCCAAATTGAGAAGCACCACAGTTTGGGCAATGGGAATTGGTTTTTAGAACCCATAGGGTAAGTTGGCCAATGGATTGGCAGGGAGAGACCCCGGGTAGTGTAAAGTGTGTTAAAGTCATTTAGAGGATAGTTAGGATTGAAGTCTCCTCACACCATCTGCATCCACTCACCTGAGGTGACAGGTACTCCGCACCATGCCATGTTTAATTATTTTTACTGTGCAAATGTTTGGATGGTGAGACGCATCATGACGTGGGTGTGACATTGTGCTTTGATGTTCCATCTCTGCCTCCTTATGAGGATTGATGATGAATTTGGTGATGGCAAATTTTGAAGTAGAGGGATTGTGGGGACGAATTTGGTATAGAGGAAATATGGGGAGACGTGACAGTAGCGACGGATTGGTAATGTGTAGATTTTGTACATATGGGGTAAGGGCAAGGGTAGTGTAGGTGACAGGGGGGGGTGACGTACGGTAGGGACGAGCTTTCTCATTTCGCTCTCCGTACGCATTTCGCCTTGCATTGCCTTATTGATGTGTACCCTTGTGACCTTACCCCTCGCTCATTTGTCTTTCTCCTTTTGTCTCCCACATGACCTGTGCGGCATTGGGCGCCGAGGGGAGCGTGCGTGAGTCCTCCATTGTGCGCCCGAAATTCCCAGAACCAGCTGTCTGCATCGATGCACCACATTATGGACCACAGGTCTGTGGCCGAGCACCACTTATGGACCCCATGGGTTGGGGCATGGCCCCTCTGCTGGAACCGGCCATGAGGGCCCGAAATCTTGCTGGCGGACCTTGGCCACAGGGCACCGATGCCCCACAGGTGAACCACACTAGTCGGCCCTGTGGGCCATAAATAAAATAAATAAAAATGGACACATTGGGTGCAAGTTTTAATACAAATAGGCCGCCAGTAAGCAAAGCAAAAGGAATGACAACATCTGGAAGACCAAATAATAATAACCAGCAGAGGGAGCCGAAGAGCAAGAGATCACCTGCAGGGTTAGGGGTTGTTGATTTATTTTTTATTGTTGAACATTGATGAACAATGGTGACTGCACCGATTGGTGCTTGAGGGTGCTTGTATTGGTGCGTTTTTGGGTGCTTTCATGGTGCGTCGATGCAGAGCAGACTGTCTCCCCCCCAGAAAGAACAATTACAGGTCCTGGGTTAGTCTTGTAAATAAAAGTAGCGTCAAGTGTAAATAATGCTTCCCACCGTCAGTGTGTAGTTTGAAGACCATTCCGCAATTCGGTTAACTGTGGGCGTAAGTCTGTTAGGCAGGGTGCAATGGAGCAGCGGGACACATTTATTTATGTTTTAAAACTGTCGCACTCAGGGTCAGGTTAAAAGTAGAGGGAACTACACCTACGTGTCACACTAAATAAAAGTTGTAGGCCCGGGACGTGCCTAAGAGGAGGAGGGTGCAGTGTTGCGGAGATGAGGACTGTATTTTTTTTGATTGTGTGCTGTATTATTATTATTATTGGTTATTCTGCGCCCCCTTACCTCCAGGGCTGTGTAAAGGTGAAAAGGCATTCCATAATTAGTCCACAAGCAGACACGTCAGCCAAAGAATAGAATAGTTTCCCCTCGATTGGATCAAAAATGAGGGAGGAGCTCAGTTTTAAAGGTTCATGCTTAAAAACGTCATAACTCTGAAACCATGTGCCGCATGACGTCATGCTCGCCGACTTTTTTGTTCGTCATGGGTATGCGATTCTGCCTGCAAAGTTTGGCCTCGATCTGTTCAGCCGTTGCAGAGAAAAAGGGGTTTTCGTGTTTTCATGAAAAACAATATGGCGACCGAACCACGGGACCTTTGACGTCATAATTACCATTAAAATATTCTACAGACCGAGTCCATCATATGGTGAAATTTTTTATCTCAATCGGTCCTATTATTGCAGAGAAATTGGTTTTTAAAGGAAATTAAAACTTAAAATGGCACTGAGTTAAGGATCATCAGAATTATCAGAATTACCAAAGTTCGAAGTGCCATAACTTTGTTAAAAATGATCGAAACGTCATGAAGTTCGAAGTTGACCTGTAACTTATCATGAGGAAACCATGTGCCAAGTTTGAAATCATTAGCATTAAGAGTTTAGAAAAAAAGTCCGGAAAACTGTTCTTTGCGTGACGGACTGACGGACTGACGGACGGAGGGACGGAGTGCAAACCTATAGTCCCCTCCGGTGTACACCGGTAGGGGACTAATAAGCGAAGTACCAACTTCTAATCTGGTGTGTGGGTGTATCTAGGCATAAGGAAGAACGCGATTGGAAATTGGGTCGCCACGTCAAAATCCAAGATGGCCGCCTCCATGTATGTCTGAACCTTGTGAGCGAAATATCATATCATAGCATGTTTTCTGCGTTTTCCACTTTGTCAACTCAAATCACTTCCCCGACGGGGGACCTAGGCGTAACGCTTGTCTTTCATAGACATTTCTCTGCTCTTCATGTTGGTTTATGCCGACTGACATTGAAGGCAAAAGCAAAGGCTAAAACTAAGACTAGACATTCACAGGTTTTTTTTATGTGAACAACCAATGCAACAAGAAACACCTGAGCAACAAGAAACACCTGCCTGTCATTTGTTCCAACACTTACACTTACCTAAAATGCGGAGACGGAACATAAAAAGTGCTATTGTTCTCCAATGGTAAAAAAAAAAATATATATATATATATATGTATATATATATATATATATATATACACATACATATATATTGTTGCGGAGATGAGGACTGTATTTTTTTTGATTGTGTGCTGTATTATTATTATTATTGGTTATTCTGCGCCCCCCTACCTCCGGAGCTGTGTAAAGGTGAAAGGGCATCCCATAATTAGTCCACAAGCAGACACGTCAGCCAAAGAATAGAATACCCCTGTTTGATAGTTATCTCTTATTCTGTGTTTTAGGGTAAGGCTGTGTCTCCCATTAATTGAAGTACTCCATTGCACCAGTGAAAGAGAATAGATCCCCTTTCATTCCCATCCCCAAAATCCCCATTTCTTTTACATCCCCTCTGGTGATTGCCAAGCCTCGATTCCCAATTACCTCCCCTCCAATAACCGCCATTGAACATGTGCTCGAATCGGAGAAGAAAGGCGTGCCCGCCCGTCGTCATCAAGGGCGGAGCCAGAGGGTCGCGCGACCAACCAGGGCCGAGGTGAGCACCCCGATGGGCGTGTCCAAAAGGCCGGCGGCTTAATCGCCGGAGGCGCTATAAAAGGCGCACGCAAGAAGCAAGAGAGTGAGTCGTGAGTTGGTCGTCAGTGGAGGAGTCAGTCAGTGGAGTCGGTGGTCAGTTGGTTGCGTTGGTTGCGGTGAGGAGTCGGTGGTGGTGGTCAGTTGGTTGCGTTGGTTGCGGTGAGGAGTCGGTGGTAAAGAGTGAACGAACGCACAAGACAGAGTTGAGGGTTTGGACCAGACGAGTCGGACAAGGCCTGGCAAAGCACGCGACGTCCACAGCAGCCACAACAGCAGCTTGGGGGCCTGAACGGCGGTTTGGAGCAGGGCCATGAAGGAACGGCGGCTGCTAAACGCGCCGGTTGTGCTGCAGGACCCCCTTGGACCTTCCTCTCCCTCCAGCCATCCACCTCCTGCCTTTCCACCCTTCTTGTGTACGTGAGTTTGTTTTGTTTGTTCTGTCCCTGGGTATTTAATTAAGTCTGTAGGTAAGCTAGTATTTGCACTGTGTCACCTGCGTCTTATGTGTTGTAAATAAACCTTGATTGCTCCTTTTTGCTTGTGTAAATAATAAATCCCATTACTCGTCTGTACGTCTTCTCGTTTTATTCCTTTTCCTCTTTGCATTTCGTCGTTTTAGTCTTTTCCCAGATTGGGCAGCTGCGGTGCGATACGGCCAAAGTTCTGGGTGAATCGGGTGAGTCGGGGATCCTGTAACGGTCGCGGTTGGACCATCCGCTCGGCCCATCATACCATCTAAACCGCGATCAGTAACAATATTTTACCATTGTAGAACAATAGAACAATATATATATATATATATATATATATACACACACAGAAATACCAAGAAATAAAAGACGACCTTCTCTACTCTTGCGTCATATTCATCTTTTTTTTTTAATTCTTTTTTTTTTTAAATACTGAATCGAGGCTCGTGAAAGAGCTGACAACCGCGAGGGAAAGACAGTACAGGGGGACCGCGAGGGAAAGACAGCACAGGGGGACCACGAGGGAGACAGCAGACAGGGGGACCGCGAGGGAAAGACAGCACAGAGGGACCGCGAGGGAAAGACAGCACAGAGGGACCGCGAGGGAAAGACAGCACAGAGGGACCTTGAGGGAAAGACAGCACAGGGGGACCACGAGGGAAAGACAGCACAGGGGGACCACGAGGGAAAGACAGCACAGAGGGACCACGAGGAAAGACAGCACAGAGGGACTGCGAGGGAAAGACAGTACAGTAGGACCGCGAGGGAAAGACAGCACAGTGGGACCGCGAGGGAAAGACAGCACAGAGGGACCACGAGGGAAAGACAGCACAGAGGGACCGCGAGGGAAAGACAGCACAGGGGCACCACGAGGGAAAGACAGCACAGAGGGACCGCGAGGGAAAGACAGCACAGTGGGACCGCGAGGGAAAGACAGCACAGTGGGACTGCGAGGGAAAGACAGCACATTGGGACCGCGAGGGAAAGACAGCACAGAGGGACCGCGAGGAAAAGACAGTACAGTGGGACCGCGAGGGAAAGACAGCACAGTGGGACCGCGAGGGAAAGACAGCACAAAGGGACCACGAGGGAAAGACAGTACAGAGGGACCGCGAGGAAAAGACAGCACAGAGGGACCGTGAGGGAAAGAGGGCACAGGGGGACCACGAGGGAAAGACAGCACAGAGGGACCGCGAGGAAAAGACAGCACAAAGGGACCGCGAGGGAAAGACAGTACAGTTGGGACCGCGAGGGAAAGACAGTACAGAGGGACCGCGAGGGAAAGACAGCACAGAGGGACCGCGAGGGAAAGACAGCACAGAGGGACCGCGAGGGAAAGACAGTACAGTTGGGACCGCGAGGGAAAGACAGTACAGAGGGACCGCGAGGGAAAGACAGCACAGAGGGGCCGCGACGGAAAGACAGCACAGTGGGACCGCGAGGGAAAGACAGCACAGAGGGACCGCGAGGGAAAGACAGCACAGAGGGACCGCGAGGGAAAGACAGCACAGAGGGACCACGAGGGAAAGACAGCACAGAGGGGCCGCGAGGGAAAGACAGCACAGATGGGCCGCGAGGGAAAGACAGCACAGAGGGACCGCGAGGGAAAGACAGCACAGGGGGACCGCGAGGGAAAGACAGCACAGAGGGACCGCGAGGGAAAGACAGCACAGGGGGGCCGTGAGGGAAAGACAGCACGGGGGACCACGAGGGAAAGACAGCACAGGGGGACCACGAGGGAAAGACAGCACAGAGGGACCACGAGGGAAAGACAGCACAGAGGGACCGCGAGGGAAAGACAGTACAGTGGGACCGCGAGGGAAAGACAGCACAGTGGGACCGCGAGGGAAAGACAGCACAGAGGGACCACGAGGGAAAGACAGCACAGGGGCACCGTGAGGGAAAGACAGCACAGGGGCACCAAGAGGGAAAGACAGCACAGTGGGACCGCGAGGGAAAGACAGCACAGGGGCACCGCGAGGGAAAGACAGCGCAAAGGGACCGCGAGGGAAAGACAGTACAGGGGCACCGTGAGGGAAAGACAGCACAGGGGCACCGCGAGGGAAAGACAGCACAGGGGGACCGTGAGGGAAAGACAGCACAGTGGGACCGCGAGGGAAAGACAGTACAGTGGGACCACGAGGGAAAGACAGCACAGAGGGACCGCGAGGGAAAGACAGTACAGTGGGACCGTGAGGGAAAGACAGTACAGAGGGACCGCGAGGGAAAGACAGCACAGGGGGACCACGAGGGAAAGACAGCACAGGGGGACCACGAGGGAAAGACAGTACAGAGGGACCGTGAGGAAAAGACAGCACAAAGGGACCGCGAGGGAAAGACAGCACAGAGGGACCGCGAGGGAAAGACAGTACAGTTGGGACCGCGAAAGAAAGACGATCTTTTGATCTCAAATCCAAATTTCTTGAGTATATAGCAATAATAACAAATTCGACTTTACTGTTCCAATACTTATGAAGGGTACTGTGTACACATACTGTATATAGAGAGAAAGAGAATGAGTGAACCCTGAATATGCTTCCAAGATTTGCAGCAACCTGTCTTGGGAAAAGGGTTGTGGGTGGATGAGTGGAAGTGTGGTGGGTCCAGTTGTGTGGGTGATATGATGGAAATAGGTCAAGAAGGCACCAACTTTAAATGAAGGGACCTTGAATAGTACGTCATAAAATATAAATGTCATAAAATTTCATTATCTGTGGAAGAATTGCCATGAAGGACCTTGTATTAATTCCACTCAGGGGTGGTGAAGCCTCATTCCTTGTGCAAATGCCCTCGCTGAATTGCTCGATGGTGAAATTGTGGAATCCCACTGCATGTTTGCCAGATCGAGGTTTGTCTGTGGTCTCTGCATTCGCCGCACACGGACTCTCCCCACTCGCTTGCATTCCTCCAAAATCCTGTTCACGTCTCCTCTCATCACAAAGCTTTAAGTCGTTCTTTAAACATTTATTTATCTGCAAGGTTTTCTCGAGCAAGTCTTTTGAATTTCCAGATGCGCCCAATTTCCTTTGGTGTCTGTGGCTCGTGACGTCTGTGTTATAAATCGGAATGTATTGCCCTGCTCAGGCGGGGGACCCCATCCTGAGGACTTCCTTGACTGCATTGGCAGACTGATTCGAATATTGACACCATATGCTTAATTGCAGGCTCTTGGTGTATTTCAAGTGTCGTTGAAAGCAGAAGATTGCTCTTCTGGTCGGTCACTTATCATTCCATCGACATGTAGAGCTGGAAGTACAACTTTCCATACCAACCACCTCGTTTGACCGTGAACAATACGCGTGAACAATCACCCATTGTTAGTTGATGGACGTTAAGCTGGGTGTCCTATCTGCAGGCATTAGTTGGGGGATGTAGGCGAGTTGTCGTTGGCACCTTGAACAAATTCCAAATTCCTGCCTAAATCACCTTCAGTCGAACGGCAAGCCTGGCCAGCCAGTTCGTGAAAGGCTTGGGACAAAGTTCCCCAGCAGACCCCACAAGAAGGAGTCAATGATTGTGGCGGTTATAGTAGTAAGTAGTAGTAAAGTAGTCGTTATTCGATCATTATGCAAATGTACATTCCTGCATCTGTTTTGATTTAATGCTCTTGTGCTTCCTTTGGGGCCTGTTTGATGGATTGCATCATCTAGCCTGAACGATCAAATCTTCAAATTTTTCATAATTTGGATTTATCTGGTCAACTGCCATTTCTTTTTTTGTATACCAAGTCGAGGCTCATGTAAGAGCTAACACAGAACATAATAATAAACGGAGTAGGAGACAAGAGGCAGAGAGAGGGAAACACAACATCAGTAGAGAACATGGACATTGGTAGATCTGTGGAATGGAGAGGGCTGGGGCTGGGTACACGGGATAAACAACATGGACAGTATAAGGACTTTCGGGAAAGAAAACGGAATTTGAAAGAGGTGGATTTGGGGTGTATTAATGGGGGTAGAAAAGATCAAGGTTTTGAATGGGGGAAGATAAGCGATGGTGGTGAACAGCTGTTTTAAAGACCTGGAGGGAGGAGTGGGATTGAAGAGAGTGATGCAGTTTGTTCCAGAAGAGGGGAAAAAAGGAATGAAAGAGTGAAGGTGAGCAGAGAGCCTAGATTTTGGCAGTTTAACCATAAGAGGGTTGCTGAGAGATATTGTGCGTCCTGAAGGAATATTAGGGGGACAGAGCACAGAGAGAGCTGGGGGAAAAAGGTTGGAGAGGAGTCGGTCGAAGACAAAGACCACCAACCTGCCTGCGGTGAGTAAGTGAAAGTCCCTCAGAGTTAGCTTCATCGCATGAGATTCCAATGATTCCGAAAGCTTCAGTTTCAACAGCGTGAAGACGAGCTAGGTGTGAGGCAGGAGCACCAGCCCAAAGTGGAGAGCAGTATTCCATTGAGCTACGGATGAAAGCCTTGTATGTGGTGAGGAGCTCAGGTGTGCCAAGGAAGGACTTCGCACGACGGAGGATGCCCAGTCTGTAACTGGCTTTGGAAGCCAGCTTGGAAATGTCGTTTTCCCAGGAAAGATCATGGCAGATAGTGAGACCCAAAAAATGAATCATAAAAATGAAGCGATGAATAGAATGTGTAAATGAACATGAATGAAAAATGTGGCCATAGAAATGAACAAAATGGCGCCGAGCTCGTCATATCGACTATACAAGAGAGCCGTTGGTCTGTGTCACCATTTTTCTCAGAGATGGCTGAATGGATCTTCGTCCAACTTTCAAAGGTTTATCAGTGCATGCTTGGGAGTGTTTAAAGCAAAATATATTGTTGCGGATTCAGGGGTCGGCTCTCCCCTTATCAAGGGGGGGTTAATCCCCTTGTCTTTTAAGCTGGCCGTCCCAAGTCCTGGAGCTATGACGTCACTTCCGGTCAGCGCTGAATAGGGTGGTAGGCCAAATTGTTCCTATTACCTAATTACCAGTGCCTTCCGGGAAGCAAGGAAATGAGCCCCGCCCGAGCCGCGGCGGTAATGGACACGCCGAGCGAAGCGAGCCACGACTCAGGCCGTTAACAAATACTAAACCCGATTCTAAGCGGTTCTGAAATCGTGCCACAGGTACTCAATGGAAAGAAAGGACGGAGGCGATCGGATTAGGGAAAAACCAAGAAATAACAAGGTGAATTTATTTGCAAGCAAAAAGAAGAGGAAAGGAAAGAAATATACAAGAAGAAGAAGAAGCAGCAGGACACAGGGCAGGCTTACCTATACAGTCTTAACTTAACGACCCCAGACGAACATACACACTCACCCGGGATGGTAGCTGGTAGGGGAGGAAGGTCCAAGCAGATGGTCAGGCTCCTCGCCCGGTCCCGACTCGTGCCGTGGTGGTGATGGAAGCAGGCCGGCAGCGCACCGCGTCGTCGTTGACCACAAGCGGACGTTACATATATCGGGGGGACTGGGAGGCCACGTACGTAATATGTAGCTCGTGCCAACGCTCTCTCTCCCGAACAATGTTCGTATCACCAAGCTCTCTCTCGGCGCAGTCCGTGCAATCAGCGCCTTTCCTCACAAGTCCGTATCATCGACGGTCCCCTGCGCAGTCCGTTACAATAAGCAGTCCGTGGCGCAGTTCTCGAAAGAAGTCCCTTACAATCGATGGTCCCCTGCGCAGTCAGTTGCAAATGTGCGCTCCTGGATCAGTCCCTTACAATCGATGGTCCCCTGTGCAGTCCGTGGCGCAGTCCTTGCGCAGTGCGCGTTTCCCAGTGAGTCCGTAAAAGGGCTTTGCGCTTGCGCTTATATAACGCGCTTTTAGATCAATGCGCGCACTTTGAAACCACGCCCGCCAGTGAGCTCACCTCAGCCCTGGTTGGTTGGCGAGGGCTTACCGGCTCCGCCCTTGACGGCTCTTGACAGGGCCACACCTCGTTCTCGTGTCCCGCCCCCTTTTTCCTCGGCCGGAGACCGCATGTTCAATGGCGTTTGGGGCGAGCGCTAAGGCGTTGGCGAAGGCTCAATGCAGCGAACGCTGCTAACCAAACCACGTGACAATTTGGGGAGAGACAAGCCCCGACTGTAGGGGCGCATAATGGCGTAGCTTGGAGAGAGCGGCTGCAAAATGAACGGAAGGGCCTATGCTTATTTAATTGATGCAACGTAGATTCAACTATTGGGAAGACGGCCTTATCTGACACATAATAAGGAAATAACTAAAGTTCCTATGGTGTCCTACGTGTTTCATATGAACGAACTATGGATGCGACCTTTAACCTTTTAAATGATGGAATATTATTTACAAGTATTTACAAAGTGAGGGTTCTAAAAACCGCAACACTATATATCTATATATTTGAAAAAATAAAAAGTTCGTTTTTTTTAAAATTTAAATAAAACGCTCTATAGGGCCTAAGCCTTTTTGATTGATGACAGTTATATACAAGTACACATTCGCATAAATAAATACAAAACAATTACCAGACATTTGAATATGAATAATCAAACAATTCCGGAAGCGGTCAAACTTGGTGGTTAGGCTTCTTCTTCTTCCTGAACGTCATCATACTTAACTCAGAAACGTGATCAACGTATATTCAGCAGCAGCAACTGATTAAACAACTGACTTATTAAACAGCAGCAACTGATAGTAAACTGATTCAGCAGCATATATTCCACGAAAAGGTAAAATGATGATTTGACATTTGTGATGGATTCTAATTTGGATGTAATTGCTTTTCCATTATATTTGCGCTCATTTCAAATATGTTAATGTTTCTTTGTTGCTTGAGCAATGCCGGGTACTCCAGCTGTAAACTCTTTTCTACTTTACAAATACAAATCGGGGTACAAATACAACCTTTACTGGGGGGTAACATAGGCTATGTGGCCACAGCCTCATGCGGAGCTCTGGGGGGCCATGAGGGGGGGACGTAAATTCTCTGTGTAAATGTGTACTGTGTGGCGCCACCTGGTGATGGTGGCAGAGGATATTACAATTTCCTTTTTTGCCTGGGAAACACTGAGGTTAAAACACTCTTTGCACAGGTGAATTTTTTCCTCCCTCCCTTCCTACCCTCCCCCAAAACGGAGGGGCCTGTCATAGCCACACCCCCCACCCCCACCCCCAAAATATGTATATGTAGTATATCTTTCCCCCTCCCTCTCCCCTCACCTCACACTCCTCTCCCTCTTCCACTTCTTTCCTCACCCCTCCCTGTCTTGCCTCTCTCCCTCCCCCTAGCAATGCCGGGTACTCCTGCTAGTAATAAATAATTTAACACCCTGCTCTTTATGCTCCATGTAAACTTAAAGAATAAATATTGGTTACAATCTTCAGCTTTAGTCTCCATTTTTTTCTGGAAATATAAAACACTCCATCTTTTAATGATGACATAACAGAACCCATTCGACACGTGACACCAATTACCCACACATGCACCCCAATCGATGTTTCAAAACTAAAGATGTTTGAACTTCACGTTTCTGGACAAGTTCCATTGGACCAGTGCTAGTGCGCCATTGATCTTGAAACAAATGTATTTCTTTTTATTTTCCGACTGATCCTCAAAATCTATTCTGACAAATGCTTTCGCAATGGCTTTTGTACAATCAATTGGTGTTCAAACCATGTCAAGTACATTGTATGCATTCCTCGCATTTGCGTGCATTTGAGGTTCATCAAAGGACTACAACGACTACTATTACTACTACTACTATGACTACTGCTACTATTACTACCACTATTATTACTACTATTATTACTACTATTACTACTACTGCTACTACTAATATTACTAATATTACTACGATTACTACGACTACTACAACTACTACTATGACTATTATTACAACTACCACTACTACATCTACTATTATTACTACTACTACTATTACTACTACTACAATTACCATTACTACTACGACTATTAATACTACAAATATCACTACTATTACTACTACTACTATGACTACTGCTACTATTACTACTACTAATATTACTAATATTACGACTACTACTGCTACTATTACTACGACTAATATTACGACTACTACTGCTACTATTACTGCTACTAATATTACTATTACTACTGCGACTATTACTACTACTAATATTACTAATATTACTATTACTACTGCGACTATTACTACTACTAATATTACTACTGTGACTACTACTATTACTACTACTACTACTACTAATACTATTATTACTAATATTACTACTACTACTACTACTGTTACTACTATTTTATCTACTAATACTACTTTATCAACTAATATTACTTTATCTACTAATACTACTCTAACCAGAGAGAGTTCATAGAACACGATAATCCACGCTGTGTTACTGCAATTTTACTTAAATTTAATATATATATATATGTATATTATTTTAATGATCGCCAAAAAATGTGGAAGTTTAGTGCTATTGAAGAAGTCCATAAGCAGTCCCAAACACGACCCTAATACACCACCCCATTGAACCCTTATTTAAATTGAAGTACTGCAAGTCTGGAGGTTCTTTGAAGTATTATGACAGGTGATTTGTGTTCTGCAGTCTTCAAGTAGATAATTCAACATAAATAAAATAAAGATTGTAAAAGGCATATAAATAAATTGATTTCGGTGTTACCACCATTTTCCGCAGTAACTATTACATCACCCGATCTAACACGTTACATCAGTTCTTCATGCTTGTCGTGTGTGTCCATTATGGTAAGTTTCCTGTTTGGAATGACTTTCAATTTTATTTGACTGCCAGACAGGAAGACAGAATAAAAAAATGTATCTCACTCCTCTCTGCACATGTGCGATCAGGCCGAATTCTGAGCCAAAGTACATTGAAACAAAAGACTTATCTTCCAATTAATGTTCCGATTCATACTGAAAACACAACATTTGATTTAAATTAGTTGTTCCTCGATCATAAACTGATTAACAGACGGACAGTTGTATGCCACAAAGCAATTGCTTAACCCCACCTTTTGTTTCGCGTGCAAGGGGTAACTACTATTACTATTTTAACTACTGCTGTTGCGACTTTAATGGCCGCAATTACTCCCACTTTATTGTGGAATCAGCTGTGATGGTTTTTGACCCAAGTATTTCACAAACCGGATGGCCAGGCCGGACATTCAACTGAAGATACAATTTGCTCAATAATTTACAATTTGTTTAGGGTGTAAGTGATAACTCATCTACTCTTCGGGAAAGACACTGTGGCGTGTTTAACATCCACCAATGAACAGTTATGCTGATGGGTCCTCTGGCTATCCAGGAGAAGAGGTCCATCCGAGGTACACACACATTAATGCATCACATTGCATGTCAAACACCACGGTGAAAGTTTATAACTTAGTCGGGATTCGAACCCAGGCTAAACAGCTCAGGAAGTGAGTGTGCTTACCTATAGGTGATCCGATGAGCCCATGTGTATTTATTTATATACATATATATATATACGTATATAAATTGATTTATTGCGTATATCATGTTATTAAATATTATTAAATAAATTGATTTATATATCTCTATATATACAGTGCATTCAGAAAGTATTCAGACCCCTTCACTTTTTTTTCTTTTTTTTTTTGTATACAAGATCGAGGCTCATGAAAGAGCTAACATGAATCACACAAAAAGTCAAACCGACACACAAAACACAAAAAACAAGGGGAGCGGCAGACAAGATGGGGAGAGAAGGGGAAGGACACAAACACAACATTTGAGAGCAGGGACATCGGGAGGACTTGGGGGGAGGTGGGAGAGGTATAAAACATGAACACTGCAAGGACTCTGGGGTGAATTAGCGGGGGTAGAAAAGATCAAGGTTTTGGATGGGGGAAGATAAGAGATGGTGGTGAACAACTGTTTTAAAGACCTGGAGGGAGGAGTGGGATTGAAGGGAGTGGGGGAGTTTGTTCCAGAGGTGGGAGAAAAGGGGAATGAAAGAGTGAAGGTGAGCAGAGAGCCTAGATTTTGGCAGTTTAACCATAAGAGGCAGAGGAGCAGACTCTTAGGCAGGCCATAAGGCCATAAGAGGCAGGCAGATCTTGTGTGACCTGAAGGAATATTGGGGGGACAGAACACAGAGAGAGCTGGGGGAGCAAGGCCGGAGAGGAGTCGGTAGAAGACAGAAAGACCACCAAACCTGCCTGCGGTGAGTGAGTGAAAGGCCCTCGGAGTTAACTTCATCACAGGAGATTCCAATGATTCTGAAAGCTTTGGCCTCAACAGCGTGAAGCCGAGTTAGGTGTGAGGCAGGAGCACCAGCCCAGATGGGGGAACAGTATTCCATTGAGCTGCGGATGAAAGCCTTGTATGTGGTGAGGAGCTCAGGTGTGCCAAGGAAGGACTTCGCACGACGGAGGATGCCCAGTCGGCGACTGGCTTTGGAGGCAAGCTTGGAAATGTGGTTTTCCCAAGAAAGATCATGGCAGATAGTGAGACCGAAAAGCTTGAGCGACAGAACTTCTTGCAGAGGATTCTTGAGAAAGTAGATGGGAGGGTTTACCAGTCGGTCCTTTCGGATAGACATTGTAAGAGTGTGAGATTTGTCAGGATTGAAAGACATGTTCCACTTGTTTGACCAGTCTGTGATTTTGTCCAGGTCTGCAGAGAGTGAGGAGGCTGCAGACTGCCGATTTGAGGGATGAGGAATGGAGCGGCAGATAGTGGAGTCATCAGCAAAGAGATAGAGAGGATTTTGCAGAGAGTCGGAGAGATCATTGATGAAGACCAGAAATAGCACAGGGCCCAGAACACTCCCTTGGGGAACTCCAGCCAGAACAGGAAGGGGAGATGAGAGAAATCCATTCAGGGCCACACGTTGCCTACGACCAGAGAGGAAGTCCGCAAACCATGAGTGGAGATTTCCATGGATACCATAGGAGGAGAGTTTGGTGAGCAGACCTGGGTGCCAGACCGTATCGAAGGCACAATTTGTTATGTTGCAGCCTCATGCTGAAATCGTTTAAACGCATTTTTCCCCTCATCAATCTGCACTCAATGCCCCATAATGACAAAGAGAAAACAGGATTTTAGAAAGTTTTGCAAATTTATTAAAAAATAAAAAACTGAAATATCACATTTACATAAGTATTCAGACCTTTGCTATGACACTTTAAATTTAGCTCAGGTGCCTCCCATTTCTCTTGATCATCTTTGAGATGTTTCTACACCTTGATTGGAGTCCACCTGTGGTGAATTCAATTGATTGGACATGATTTGGAAAGGCACACACCTGTCTATATAAGGTCTCACAACTGACAATGCATGTCAGAGCAAAAACCAAGCCATGAGGTCAAAGGAACTGCCTGCAGAGCTCAGAGACAGGATTGTGTCAAGGCACAGATTTGGGGAAGCCTACAAAAAATTTTCTGCTGCATTGAAGGTTCCCAAGAGCACAGTGGCCTCCATAATTCTTAAATGGAAGAAATTTGGAACAACCAGGACTCTTCCTAGAGCTGGGCGCCCGGCCAAACTGAGCAATCGGGGGTGAAGGGCCTTGATAAGAGAGGTGACCCAGAACCCGATGGTCACTCTGGCTGAGCTCCAGAGATCCTCTGTGGAGATGGGAGAATCTTCCAGAAGGACAACCATCACTGAAACACTCCACCGATCTGAGTTTTGTGGCAGAGTGGCCAGACAGAAGCTTCTCCTCAGTGAAAGACACATGAAAGCCCACAGAATCTTGTTTCTCACAGTCTGAGAGTCCTTCAGGTGCTTTTTTGCAAACTCCAAACTTTATGATATTGCGATTGGGCATGTATAGAGGATGGAGGTTGTGGTGAGCGGGTTTGTCTGGAGGTGGTTGGGAGTGCCATGCTGTTTGACGAACATTGCCTTTCATGGTCAGGGTGGAAAACTCCAGTTTCCCTTGACATCATTAACCGAGGAGTTTAAGGTGGTGAGGGTGTGGGAGTTCATGACGTTGTGGGATTCGAGTGATGCAGTGGTAAAGAATGCTCTCCCAGAGAAGAAGGGAAGTCGGAAGTGGAATGCAAGAGCAGAGGTGGACGAGATGGAGGAGTGGTTGCAACAGGAGGAGGTCATGTGGATGGTACAGCACGGGAAGCATGGCTTGGGGTGGATGGAGCATGAGCGATGGGGAAAGGCATGTGTGAAAGAGAGGAGGAAGATGGTTGAGAGGGAGGTGAGAAGAAAGGAAGAGGAGGGGAGATATGTGAAAGCAGTCGGTCACGCACAACAAGGTGCTTGGACTAGGTGGGAAGGTGTGCGGGTGAAGATGTTGAAGTGGCAAGAGATTTGGAGGATGGAGCCAATATTGTTGAATTTCCTGTTGCGGGCAACGTATGATGTGCTTCCGTCACCAGTAAACTTGAGATTGTGGGGGTTGTTGCAGGAGTGGAGGATTTGTGTGGAGGTGTGGGAACGGTGCAGCATGCACTGAGTACATGTTCAGTAGTATTGGCAGCAGGACAATACAGGTGGCGACATGATCAGGTGCTGGCGGTGGTGGTGCAGATGGTGCAACAAGAGGTGCTGAGGTCGAAAGAGAGAAGAGTGGAGAAGGAGACTGATGGGGGAGAGGTGTGGTTTGTCAAAGAGGGCCAAGTGGTAAGAGGTGGAAAGAGGAGGAGGTGGAAAGCAAGAGGGCTGTCAGATGCTTGTGATTGGCAGGTGGTGGCAGACCTAAAGCCGCAATTGGTATTCCCAGAGGAGATCTGTGTGACAAGGTTGCGGCCTGACATTGTCATTTGGTCAGGTGCAACAAGACAGGTCATCTTAGGGGAATTGTCTGTACCGTGGGAAGAGAACATGGAGGAGGTGCACGAGGGGAAGAGAGGAAAGTACAGTGAGCTGGAGGCAGCGTGCCGGGAGAAGGGTTGGCGAGTTTCGTGTCAGCCATTTGAGGTGGGGTGTAGAGGGTCTATTGGAAATTCCTTTTCTGCATTTCCTGCTTGGCTTGGAGTGTGTGGGACAGAAAGAAGGAGGATGTGTGACAAGGTGGCCCAGGTTGCCTTGAAAGGCTCATTTTGGATATGGAGGAAGTTTATGGAGGCACGTCGAACGGTGTAGGTTGGTTGTGTTTTTTTTTTTGTTTTTTTTGTTACTATTATTATTTTTTATTTTGTGTATGTGAGTGAGTGAGTGGGTGAGGGTGTGTGTTTTTGCATGAATGAATTTTTGCATGAGTGTGTTTTTGTATGTTGAGTGGTGTATGTTTTAAGGGTAGGTGGTTGGTTGGTGTTGTATGTATGTGTGTGTATGTGTGTGTATGAATGATCTGGTGTGTTTTGTTGGTGAGTGGTGAAGGGTATAAAGGTGGGTGTTTGAGTGTTCCACCATGTTTGTTTGGTGTTGTGGATTCTGGATGTGGAGGTGTTGTTGTTGTAGTCTGCGTTTGCCCTGGCTGGGGGTGGGGGTTTGCACAGTTGCTGCATGTGGATGTGTATGTGCCCCTGCTAGCCCACCTTAGCTGACCGTTTCGAGGTTGAAGGGCCGAAACGGGATGATGCTGAGGACCTCGACTGAGGACCCGGTCAGTGTGGCACACTTGTGACCAGGTGTGTTTTGAACATATACATACATACATATATATATATATATATATATATATATATATATATATATATATTTATTTATTTATAGTGTGGGTCTGGTGTGGAAAAAATTCTGACAACACGGACCTCATCACTTACGCTGTGACAGCCCACTGAGCTATTGAGTCTTCAGGATATCCTCAGAAATTTCACACACTAACACTGCGAGCTTTATAATGGCCGATGTCTTACGTGCCTGTAAGTGTATGTGTATGTAAGTGTCGGTAAGTCGGTAAGTGTATGTGGAAGTATGTATGTATGTATGTATGTATGTATGTATGTATGTATATATATATATATATATATATATATATATATATATATATATATATATATATATATATATATATATATTGTAGCGGCTGCCGCTGGGTTTTCACAATCGCCTTGCACCTATCAAGGACGCGGAGCGATCACCATGCCGGGCTCGTCCAGGACGCCCGGGCAGGCCCACGCTCAACTTGCCAGGCCTCGGTCGGGACGCCCGGGCATGCCCGGGCATGCCCGGGCAGGCTCGCCCTCAACTTGCCAGGCCGCAGCCAGGACGCTGGGCCACGCCCCCTGGCGCCGGGCCTGGGCAAACCCCCTGGGTTAATCGATATATATTGCTGCCCGATAAACGGGTTTTCAGAGTGCCTGAGTGTTTGATTTCATTAAAGCAACTCGGATGAATTCTAGCTTTTTGTCGCGTCCATTCTTCCGATCGACGTGGGAGCCCCAGCTCCTTCATTGGTGACCTATCGACATGGACACGGCAGTCGCCCTTAAACTGCCTACCTTCTGGGAGGCTCACGCGGCGGTTTGGTTCGCGCAGGCGGAGTCCCTGTTCGCCCTGCGAGGCGTCACGGCCGACGACACCCGCTTCCACCATGTGGTAGCTGCGCTCGGGTCGGCTACCGCGGCCCGCGCCCTGAGCCTCCTCGAAAGCCCGCCAGCCGCTGACAAATACGGCGCGATTAAGAAGCTGCTCCTCGATGCTTTCGCCCTCCCATCGGCGGAACGCGCACGGCGCCTGCTCGAACTGCCTGAGCTCGGCGACACGCGCCCTTCCGAGCGAATGGATTACATGCTTTCACTGCTCGGCGAGCACTCTCCGGCATTCCTGTTCCGGGAGCTGTTCCTCCGTCAGCTGCCTAACCCGGTACGCCTCGCCCTGGCAAGCACGACGATCACAGATCCCTGGGCCCTTGCCAGAGAAGCCGACAAGATCTCCGCCGCAGGACAGCGCATCGCAGCGGCGACATGGGACCCACCGCCGTCCGACGCAACACCCATGGCGCCCGAGCACCCGGCACGGTCGACGGCCGAACTGCCGACGCAATTGGCGGCCGCTCTACCGAGCCGACCACCTCCAGCACGACGACCGAGGCCTCCACCTGACCAAGCGTGGTGTTACTATCATGCCAGGTTCGGACAGAAGGCCCGGACATGCCGACCCCCGTGCACCTTCGGCAGGCCGGGAAACGGCCGGGCCGGCGTTCATTACCAGCCATGAGCGCCGGCCACACGGGCAACTTACTGTTCATCACGGATAAAGCGTCCGGACGGCGCTTCCTGTGCGACACCGGCGCCCAACTGAGCGTCATACCCGCCTCTGACCAGGACAGGCAATCCGCGGTTTGCGGCCCCTCCTTGGTTGCGGCCAACGGATCGACTATCCGCACCTTCGGCCCGCGCAACGTCACCCTCTGCTTCGGCGGCCAACGCTTTGCTTGGACGTTTGTAACCGCCAACGTGCCCATGGCTCTGCTAGGCGCCGACTTCCTCTGCGCACACGGACTGCTGGTGGACGTCCAACGGCGTCGTTTAATCAACGCTGAAACCTTCAGCTCCCTGGTATGCACATTGAGCAGCTCCGCGCCGACCGAGCTGGCATGCACCGTCCCGGCGGCGAACGAGTTTGCTCGCCTGCTCACGGAGTTCCCGGCCCTCACGCGGCCGACGTTTTCGGCCGTCGCAGTACGGCATGGGATCGAGCACCACATACCAACCACGGGCCCGCCGGTCTACGCCAGGGCCCGCCGCCTCGACCCAGCCAAGCTCGCCGTAGCGAAGGCCGAATTCGACGCGTTGGAGCACCTCGGCATCGTGCGGCGCTCCGATAGCGCGTGGGCCTCGCCACTGCACATCGTGCCAAAGCCGGGGGGTGGATGGCGCCCGTGTGGCGACTACCGCCGTCTCAATGACGCTACCACCCCCGACAGGTACCCGATCCCGCATATCCAAGACTTCTCCGCCCGTCTGGCGGGACGGGTCATTTTTTCGAAAATTGATCTCATACGGGGATATCACCAGGTACCTGTCAGGGCGGCCGACGTCCCTAAAACGGCAGTCATCACGCCGTTTGGCTTATTCGAATTCTTGCGGATGCCGTTTGGTCTCAAGAACGCGGCTCAGGCGTTCCAGCGCTTGATGGACGGCGTGCTGCGTGACCTGCCGTTCCTTTTCGTTTACCTGGACGACATCCTCGTCGCCAGCACGTCCCGGGCCGAGCACCTCCTCCACCTCCGAACACTGTTCGGGCGCCTCAGCGAGCACGGCCTCATCGTCAACCCGGCCAAATGCCACTTCGGCACGACGGCCGTTGATTTTTTGGGCCACCACATCACCAAGAACGGGGCCGTGCCGCTGCCAACCAAGGTCGAGGCCATCACCACGTTCCCGCGTCCCCGCACCATAAAGGCCCTGCAGGAATTCCTGGGAATGGTGAATTTTTATCACCGCTTCGTGCCCCGCACTGCTCAACTCATGCGGCCCCTCTACGAAGCCCTCCGGGGCAAGCCGGCCAAGCACGACATCGCCTGGTCCGCAGCAATGGATGCGGCCTTCCAACGCTCAAAGCGGGCCCTCGCCGACGCAACACTGCTCGCTCACCCGGTGCTCAACGCTCCCATCGCCCTCACCACGGATGCCTCCGACTACACGGTGGGCGCCGTACATGAGCAATGGGTGAACGGGGTTTGGCAGCCACTCGCTTTTTTCAGCCGGCAGCTCCGGCCGAACGAGCTCAAATACAGCACGTTTGACCGGGAGCTCCTCGGTCTACACCTGGCCGTCCGCCATTTCCGCCACCTCCTGGAGGGCCGACCTTTCACGGCGTTCGTCGACCACAAGCCGTTGGTTTACGCCATGGCCAAGGTCACGGAGCCATGGTCAGCCCGCCAACAGCGCCACCTCTCCGCCGTGTCGGAGTTTACCACGGACATCTGGCACGTCGCCGGCAAAAACAACGCCGTGGCCGACTGTCTTTCCCGGGCCAGCGCGAACGCGGTCCACCTGGGCGTGGATTTTGCGCTTATGGCGGCAGACCAAACCACCGACACCACGGTGCAAGCCCTCCGGGCGGCGGACACGGGCCTCCGCCTGGCCGACATCCCCTGCGCGGACACTGTCCTGCTCTGCGACGTCACCCAAGGCCAGCCTCGCCCCATCGTGCCCGTCACCTGGCAACGCCGCATCTTCGCCTCCCTCCACGGCCTTTCCCACCCGGGCCGGAAAGCTTCCCAGAAGCTGGTGTCGGCGCGTTTCGTCTGGCACGGCCTTCGTCGGGACGTCCGCGATTGGACCAGCACCTGCACGGCCTGCCAACGGGCCAAGGTCCACCGACACACCCAGGCCCCGCTGGCACCTTTCACCGTGCCCGAACGACGTTTCGACCACGTCAACGTGGATCTGGTGGGCCCCCCTCGCCCCGTCACGGGGGTTCACACACCTGCTCACCATGGTGGACAGGACCACCAGGTGGCCGGAGGCCGTTCCCCTCGTCTCCACCACCACCGCCGACGTGGCGCAGGCTTTCATCGCCACCTGGGTCGCCCGCTTCGGCGCACCGGCGGACATCTCGTCAGACCGCGGACCACAGTTCACCTCCGAGCTGTGGGGCGCGGTCGCCCGCAACCTGGGGGTCAAGCTCCACCGTACTACGGCCTACCACCCCCAAGCAAACGGGTTGTGCGAGCGATTCCACCGCTCCATGAAGGCCGCGCTCATGGCCGGCCTTCAAGACGGCGGTTGGGCCGACCGGCTGCCGTGGGTCCTTTTGGGCCTTCGCACGGCCCCCAAGGAGGACCTCCAGGCATCCACCGCCGAGCTTGTCTATGGCCAGGTGCTACGCGTCCCGGGCGAATTCGTGCCCGACGCTACCAGTCCCTGGTCCGCAGCTCACCAGCGCTCGGACCTCCAGGAGGCCGCCCGACGGTTTGCCCCCGTGCCAACATCCCACCACGGTGACCCCCAAGTCCTACGTCCCCCCCAGCACTCCGCACAGCGGAGTATGTTTTTGTGCGTCACGACGCACATCGGTGGCCACTCCAGCCGCCGTACGACGGGCCCTTCCGGGTGCTGCGACGGGACGACAAGTCGTTCGTCATCGACATCGGCGGCAGGTCGGACCGGATTGCAGTGGACCGCCTCAAGCCGGCGCACGTGGACGTCGACCACCCACCACGGGTGGCCCTTCCGCCGCGGCGAGGCCGCCCCCCGTCCACGGTGCCCCCCACTCGACCGCCCACCACCTCACCGGACCCCCTCCCACGACCCGCCAGGGGTCGCTTCGGCCGGGGCATGCCCGGGCAGGCTCGCCCTCAACTTGCCAGGCCGCAGCCAGGACGCTGGGCCACGCCCCCTGGCGCCGGGCCTGGGCAAACCCCCTGGGTTAATCGATATATATTGCTGCCCGATAAACGGGTTTTCAGAGTGCCTGAGTGTTTGATTTCATTAAAGCAACTCGGATGAATTCTAGCTTTTTGTCGCGTCCATTCTTCCGATCGACGTGGGAGCCCCAGCTCCTTCAATATATTTATATATATATATATATATATAATATATATATATATATATATATGTGTGTGTGTATGTATATATATATAATATATATATATATATATATATATATATATATATATATATATATATATATATATATATATATATATATATAACCATTGAACAGATTTAGCGCCTTAGGTTCAGATCTCTTATTCACATCAATTTATCTCTGCGGCTTTTTGGATGTAATAAATAAAACAGTGCAGCCAATTCCTTGCTCATGAGATGATGTAACCGCAGACATCGCCTGCACAAGTGGAACTGCTTGGACAAACGTAGTACTTATCACACGTAAACACTGCACAATGCTTGCCCTTATAACATGAAATAAAGAAATATGGAGAGAGAACAAGTGTTTTGGGATGGACCCGGCTAGCTTGAAATAAGCAGCCATTTTAATGAGAGTCGTTAACTTTATGGAGGAGTTGACACAGATGGTTACACCCTGGTGATCTCATGCTGGTTTACAATGTCACATTTGTGTAGTGGGCCCCCGGAGTCGGTGCCAAAGTGTCGGCGAACCAAAAAAATTGTGAGATGACTTGCAGCACTGTTGGGAGAGCTCGCTCAAAAATATTATTGTAAATCTTCATTTGGGAGAAACCCTGGAAGCGATAAACTGAAAAATTTGTTTTCCTTCCACAATGGCGTGCACAGCACTTGCCTGCAGCGGATGAACGCGTCAATGATGTAAAATGTCTGGCAATGTGGGATAGCCCATGTCTGCTTCTGGATTTGGACCCTGGTGTGTAGAATCCAATGGAAACTGCCATGGTGTACAATATTGTAAGGAGGGAGTGATGCATCATGGAGAATGGGGGGGGGGGGGGGGGGAGGTGGCGAGGCACAGGAGGGACACGAATAGTGGAACCGAAGGACAAGACAGAGGGATACTTGGACAAACATTGGGTGTGGAGAGGAATTGAAGGCAGCAATGATGCATGGGGTGGACAAGATGGATACAGAAATAAATTGTCAGGAGGGAAAAGTGGAATTTTGGAAGGATGGTTAATGCTTAAGGTGATTAATGATGGAAGAAAAGATTATGGTTTTGGATTGGGTATAATCTGAGATGGTGGTGAACATCTGCCTTGAAGACCTGGAGGGAAGAATGAGATTGAAGAGAGGGAAGAGAGGGAAGGGGAGCTTACACCAGAGACCATCAGATTTTCGAGGAGAGAGACAAGTTTGAAAGTTCCATCTTGAGGTTGGACAGATGTTGTTTTCTGGCTCTCCTGAATGTGTACACACACTAGTTGCGGGCTTTGTGGAATGCACTGTGATTGCCTTCAGTCGGATTAGCTATCCAGGAGAAGAAGGCAAATTCTTTCAGAGCAACTGCCTCACCACAGGATTCAGTGTACCATGGGTGGGTAGAAGGGTGGGATAATTGAAGACGAGATGGCATCAATCTCTGCATAATAGAGAGAATCTGCATAAGAGGGATCACCCAATCTAACAAGTCACATTAGTTATACATGGTTGTTGTTTATGTCATTTGTAACGTTTCTCTCAATAATCCTCTCCAAGAAGTTCTGTCACTCAATCTCTTGGGAATCACTATCTGCCATGATCGTTCCTGGGACAATCATATTTCCAATCTGGCCTCCAAAGCCAGTCGCCGACTGGGCATCCTCCATCAAGCAAAGTCCTTTCTGGGCACACCTGAGCTCCTCACCACTTACAAAGCTTTCATCCGAAGCTCAATGGAATACTGGTTTCCTCTACGGGCTGGTGCTCCTGCCTCTCACCTAGCTCAGCTTCACACTGTAGAAAGCAAAGTTTTCAGAATCATTGGAATCTCCTGTGATGAAGCTGATGCTGAGGGCCTTTCACTCTCTCACCGCAGGCAGGTAGGTGGTCTTTCTGTCTTGTACGTCTACTCTCTGGCCGAGCTCCCCTGGCTCTGTCTGTGCTCTGTCCACAGATCTACCGATGTCCCTGTTCTCTACTGTTGATGTGCTTCCCTCTCTCTCCCCCTTCTGTCTCCCACTACGTTTATTATATGCTTTAGGCGTTTGCTGTTTGTGTCTTTGTGTTTTATGTGTTGCTCTTTGTGTGTTTGTTTTATGGCTTTGTGTTTTATGAGTGTTACGTGGTCCTCCCGGTAACTACCTGGTCTCGGTGACCCCCGGACTGTGGGAGGCACCCCGCCAGAAAGATATATGATTTATACGCTTTCGTAACGCAATCAATATGAATTCCAGTCAATAAGAAACCCCACACCAAGGATCCAGAGTAATCAATAATATATTCCCCCAAGGAATCAACAACCATCAACAATCAACAATCAATCACTAAGATGGCCATCTTACATATGTGTCCCCCCCTGTCCCCACTCACGACCACTTGGGCCACTGTCCCTCACAATGTCTCTCTTCTCCGCACACGGGCGGTGAAACGAACCCCGGGCGGACATGCTCCAAACGTGCACGTCTCGTACCGGGGACAGGGACAGCTGCTGCAGCGCACACCTCCTTGCTACGCAACGGGGCAAAACCAAGCGCGGCTTGCAACGCGCGCGAGGCCCAAGGTGCGACCCGTACGCGTCCTTGTAGACGGTGAGGCGAACTGTGCCGGACGCTGGGTTCCGTGCACGAACCCACGGCAACTTGACGTGTCAAGGGGTAAGTACCCCGCGCAGGTAACTCATTTTGTCAGACGGGCTTTCAAACGCAGCGTCCTCCACGCTGCTCAATATCGATACCAACTCTCGTCGGAGCTCGGCGAGGAAGAGGAAGAAGATCGTCGCTTCTCCAGGACCTCGTGTCTTTTCTTCTTCCGTTTCCGGTCTCCTTTTTCCCAGAAGGGCTCCTGACCCTTTAATCACAACAACCGTTACTCGACTACACATTGATACGCAAAGACCTGAATAGTAATTCACATAAATCCACATAAATCCGTAACACTCCCCCCCTTCAAGAAAGAAAGTTTGAACCCAGCGAAAACTTTCTTTGCCGGCCAACTTGGATAAACAAACCAGATAACTCACCCCCCCCCCCCCCCCCAAATCATCAGTTCCCCCCGGGCACAGTCATCACTTAAAAATAAAGCAACAAAATTTCACACAATCCCCTAGATTAATTCCCTCTGGACCAAGCGTCAACCACTTCTAGTTTCTCTTGAATGACGGTTAAGAGGTGGTGACCAAAGCCCCCAAATTTAAACCTCTCTATAGCACTTTTTCGGGAGGCCCAGCGGAGTATTCCCTACATGGACGCCTTAAGGAATGTGGAGTTCACGGTTAGTCCGGGGAGGAAAGTTCATTACATGGACGCCTTTAAGAACGTGGAGTTCACGGTTAGTCCGTGCAGGAAAGTTCACTACCTGGACGCCTTTAAGAACGTGGCGTTCACGGTTAGTCCGTGTAGGAGCCCCGGCTCGGCGGCTCCACCGTATATAGGGCTTCAACTTCTCCAGACTCCTAACAGTTACGGTGGGACCCCTTGTCCCAGCCGTTACCTGACTGGCGGTCTCCTTCTCGGCCAGTGCTCTGACATTCATTCTTTCGGGAGGTGCCGTAACTCTGGGAGCCTCCATAGTAATATCGGCTGCTGCCCACACCAAAACTACCGCCAAGTGGTCCTCTTCTGTAGACCTCTCGATGCCTACGAAATGCCTTCCCTACTGTTATGGTCCGACCTTCCAAATCCTTGCCATTCCAATTCTTCTCTGCCTCCCTGGCGTCTCTTGTGCTTGCAAACGTGACAAAGCCGAACCCTCTTGACCGTTGCGTTTCCCTGTCTTTTACCACCCGCACTTCCACCAGCGGCCCATATCTGTTGAAGACAGAGGTCAGAACTTCTTCCTCTGTGTTGAAGTTCAGTCCCCCTACAAATAACTTGGAACTTTTGTCGCCATCCCGAGCTGGTGTGGTGTTATTTTCCCTGCTGTGCTCTTTACCAACCCTCAGGTTACCATAAATTTGCCCCCTGGCCAAATCATTCCCGATAATCACAGATACTCCCTCTACAGGAAGCGTGGCTTGTAAACCCACGGTGACCGGTCCTGACACCAAATCGGATTCCAAATGGATGACATGAAGTGGGGCACTAACACAGCCACCGATCCCTTGTAACCGAACACTATCACCAGTTGCGGTACTCTTTGACAATGGCAAAATGCCTTCAAGCATTAAGGATTGATGGGCTCCTGTGTCCCTCAAATTAGTTCGGACCTCCAAGTTAAAATGTTTGGCCAATTTCAAGAGGTCCGCTTTTAGTAACGCTTGGAACTGTGCCTCACTAGGTGTTACCGCAAAGTTCTGTGCAACAAACGCCATGGTGACTATCGTTAACACCTGTTAACCTTCACCCAAGACTTTACCACAATTCCTCAAAAATTTACCAATTAATAATTAATTAATTAATTTTACTTAATAAAAATTATTATTTTATTATGTTATACAATTTTAAATCCCGGAATTCAATTGGACCAGCCCCCAATTCTGTTACGTGGTCCTCCCGGTAACTACCTAATCTCGGTGACCCCCGGACCGTGGGAGGCACCCCGCCAGAAAGATATATGATTTATACGCTTTCGTAACGCAATCAATATGAATTCCAGTCAATAAGAAACCCCACACCAAGGATCCAGAGTAATCAATAATATATTCCCCCAAGGAATCAACAACCATCAACAATCAATCACTAAGATGGCCATCTTACATATGTGTCCCCCCCTGTCCCCACTCACGACCACTTGGGCCACTGTCCCTCACAATGTCTCTCTTCTCCGCACACGGGCGGTGAAACGAACCCCGGGCGGACGTGCTCCAAACGTGCACGTCTCGTACCGGGGACAGGGACAGCTGCTGCAGCGCACACCTCCTTGCCACGCAACGGGGCAAAACCAAGCCCGGCTTGCAACGCGCGCGAGGCCCAAGGTGCGACCCGTACGCGTCCTTGTAGACGGTGAGGCGAACTGTGCCGGACGCTGGGTTCCGTGCACGAACCCACGGCAACTTGACGTGTCAAGGGGTAAGTACCCCGCGCAGGTAACTCCTTTTGTCAGACGGGCTTTCAAACGCAGCGTCCTCCACGCTGCGCAATATCGATACCAACTCTCGTCGGAGCTCGGCGAGGAAGAGGAAGAAGATCGTCGCTTCTCCAGGACCTCGTGTCTTTTCTTCTTCCGTTTCCGGTCTCCTTTTTCCCAGAAGGGCTCCTGACCCTTTAATCACAACAACCGTTACTCGACAACACATTGATAAGCAAAGACCTGAATAGTAATTCACATAAATCCACATATATCCGTAACATGAGCCTCGACTTTGAATGCAAAAAAAATAAAATGAAAAACGTCCTTTAAAATAGTCTCCTCAGTGAAAGCCTCTCCTCAGTGAAGACACATGAAAGCCCACTTGGAGTTTGCAAAAAAGCACCTAAAGGACTCTCAGACTGCGAGAAACAAGATTCTGTGGTCTGATTAAACCAAGATTGAACTGTTTGGCTTGCGTGTGGCCACTCTGCCATAAAGCCCAGATCGGTGGAGTGTTGCAGTGATGGTTGTCCTTCTGGAAGTTTCTTCCATCTCCACACAGGATCTCTGGAGCTCAGCCAGAGTGACCATCGGGTTCTTGGTCACCTCTCTTAGCAAGGCCCTTCTCCCCCGATTGCTCAGTTTGGCCGGGCGGCCAACTCGAAGAAGAGTCCTGGTTGTTCCAAACTTCTTCCATTTAAGAATTATGGAGGCCACTGTGCTCTGGGAACCTTCAATGCAGCAGTGATTTTTTTGTAGGCTTCCCCAGATCTGTGCCTCGACACAATCCTGTCTCTGAGCTCCGCAGGCAGTTCCTTCGACCTCATGACTTGCTTTTTGCTCTGATATGCGTTGTCAGCTGTGAGACCTTATATAGACAGGTGTGTGCCTTCCCAAATCATGTCCAATCAATTGAATTTACCACGGGTGGACTCCAATCAAGGTGTAGAAACATCTCAAAGATGATCAAGAGAAATGGGAGGCACCTGAGCTAAATTTGAAGTATCAGAGCAAGGGGTATGAATACTTATGTCAATGTGATATTTCAGTTTGTTCTTTTTAATAAATTTGCAAAACTTTCTAAAATCCTGTTTTCTCTTTGTCATTATGGGGTATAGAGTGTAGATTGATGAGGGAAAAAATGAATTTAAACGATTTCAGCATAAGGCTGCAACATAACAAAATGTGAAAAAAGTGAAGGGGTCTGAATACTTTCTGAATGCACTGTATATCGATATATAGCATGGTTCTTCCAAGTATTATGAAGGCGATTTGTGTTCATAAAATCCAGTGTTCAAATATAAAATTGTATTGTAATAAAGATTTAAAGAGGTTTAAAGGCATACAAATAAATTAATTCTGTGTTTTACCGCCGTTTTATCCACCGTATATTACATCACCCTATCTAACACGTTACCTTCGTTATACGTGCTTGTTGTTTGTGCCTTTTATAACGTTTTTATAAGTCCAGTCAAATATAAGGTATCTCTTTGGACTTTAGAGATTCCACGGTTTGTTTTGGCGAAAAGTAGGTGAGTTATCACCGGCACGCTGAACCAATTCCAAATTTCTGCCCTAACCAGCAGCTTCTCTCCAATGTCAGGCCTAGCTAGCCAGTTCATAAAGCACTTGGCCCAACAATTCATGCTCTCTGATCCACCGACCCCAACCTATGTGAGATGATGTAA